>NC_086239.1:13868000-14174500 GCF_036321145.2 Pelmatolapia mariae | reverse complement strand
TGTTGCTGCCATTTGGTTGGTCTACTGATTACTGCAGGCCTTTGTACAAAAGCATATGAAAGAAGGTAAAATCAGGTCTGCAGGAAAGCATTACAAAGGTGTGCAGTTGATCTGATGTGGGTGAGTGTGAGGGAAAGAGAAAAAAAATAGTAAGAAACAAAAAACGTGATGCAATGAATGAAATGATTAGATCTGAGTGAAAAAGGAGTAGTAAACTCATGAAGAAAGATAGAGGCAGAAAGGGAGTGGGAGACAAGAAATCACCAGCCATACGTCATCTGCTTCCCTCTCTTCTCTTTTCTTTCCCCACTTATATTTAAACTACCATCGCTGCCCATCTCTCTTTTCCCTATTGCCCTCCCTGTTTCTCCCAACGCACTCTCACCTGAGCAAGATTAATCGTTCCAGTCGAATCACATTACCTCCAAGCCCAACTCCAAACTCCCCGCCCAACACACACATACGTGTGTGAGAGAAAGAGAGAGCGAGAGAGAGGGTCGGTGAGCCAGAGACAGAGGGAGACGGTGGATGGCGGGTGGGGAATTGAGGGATTTGAATGCATGGATGGTCTGCTCATTTAACTCATCACATTATTTTAGCACTGTGCTTTATTACACTTAACTGGGACACTAGGCACTCAGTCAAACACACACACCCACACTCACACATACACCCAGACACCTTCACACATAATCCTGTCTACACATCTATCCTGAACTGCAGGTTTGCCATAATGTGTTTATGACGTTGCATGTTTAATTTGTGGAAGAGGATGATTCATGGCCCCTGATAACAATGCTTCATCATCCCCATAGCACCTATGGCATAAAGAGGGTTTATGCAGGGCAGGAAAACTGTTGTTAATGGGATGCTAATCATCTCATAACCTGGAAAATGGGCAAACAGGCACAACCCCTTATGCAAATGTGCTTGTGCATTTATTTGTGCATGTTTATTAATGTTCACGTGCATCCCCCCCGTGTGTAGCTGTGGGAAGGTGTGGCGTCCACATTGTTTGAGCCTGAGTGTCCTGTTTGGTGTGTGTGTGTGTGTGTGAGGGTGAATATTGATCTATTGCTATGTGCTCTATCACCCTGCCAGGCATAATAAGGAAGAATGGGACACTAAGCAGGTGCTCACCCACTGCTGATTTATAAAACATATGCACCGGAGTAAACACCTCAATCACTCCAAGGGGCAAGGCTATGGGAATTAATAACATTTACATGCTAGAAGGATAATGCATTCTTAGTTTATTTTTTAATGCATGTGACCTCTTAAGGTATACAGTATTCTTCTTATTTGAAGGTGCAGTGAATTGATTCTGGGATAATCTATCCTTGGGAAGAAAATAATCAATGTGTAGGCTAAATGGGGTCAAAATAGCCAAATGTGAACTTGGCAAGGCATTGATATGAAGGAGTGTCTCAGCAGCTGCATTTCAGGCTACGTTTTTTCACAACTGAAAACAAAGCAAATGGATTCAATGTATTATTTCCTTCATGCTTACTTATCAAGCCACTTGGATAAAAATGTGAAAATACGATTTGCTTTAATGTCTATAAACTAGCATCAGACATGTACACAAATGTTCTTGTGCTTATAAGATTGACTTCTGTTCTTCTGTCAGTTCCAAAGTATACTTTCATCTATACTTGTGTATGATGCATTAAGACCACTGAGAGAATAGATTTTTACTTTTTCTGACACTCATTTTGCTGAATATAATGAATATAATATGCAAATGGGTGCCCCTCCCTGAGCCTGGTTCTGCTGTAGGTTTCTTCCTGTTAAAAAGGAGTTTTCCCTTCCCACTTTCTGAAATTGGAATTAATATATTGCTGGACAATACCTTTTTTTTTAAAAAACGAAACAAAACATAATCATAAATAATTGTATATGCAAGAAGTCTAACTTAGTCTTTGACCCTAAGCACTCAGGGTGTTTTCCTGTGAGTTTGTGTGTGTGTGTTTATCTGAATAAAATGGCAACATGATGGACTATTCTGGTCCAACACTACTGTCCACTCTTCTCTGTTATCTGAAAAACACTCTTCCCTTTCTAAGTTGTTTTTCTCTCACATCTCCTATGTAATTTTTTGCTTCTCATTCTACCTCAACACTGTCCTCTATTATGCATCAGAATTCTTTTTAAATTAAGACATTCCCCCTTTACAACTGCCACTGTTGTGTTTGCCCCTCTCCTGTCATGCCTTTTTGTTCCCTTCTCAGTGCAACACCAACATGTTCCTCTCTGACTCTCTCTTTCCTACCTTTTATTCCACCTCTGACATGGCTGTCCATCTCTGCTCCGTGTCTTATAATCCTGTCAATATATCAAAGGTAATATAGTTTTATTTGACATGTGTCCTGGTGTCATTGGTCTCAGATAGACAGGGCTACACCTGCTACAGACACTTTGTAAAATGAACAGGCCCCTCAGGGCGGAAATAGATATTAACATATAGATCAGACTGTTGTTATATTGCATGCTATAAACTCCTAATGCACAGAGTACTATAGGTGTGGATGCACTCAGAATAGGATTTGCACTATGGAAATGTTACTCACCACAGCCATAAGGTTTCTATAGATCTTAACCTTAACCTTATTTTTTAAATATTGCATTAACTGTTTAGGGATTACAGTCAATAACTGCCTGAAGTCAAGAACCAATGCCATCACCAAATGCTGTGTTTTCTCCCTTGAGATACTCTGGAAGACCTTTACTAGAGCTTCCTTCTATTGCTGCTTGTTTGTGGGTCTCTCTGCATTCAGTTTTTCTTGCAGTATCTGAAAAGCATGGTCTGTCGGGTTTAGGTCAGGTAAATTGGTAGCCCATTAAAGAATACGCATTTATTTGCCTTGAGAAACTCTTGAGTGCTTTTCGCAGTTGGCTTTGGGTAATTATCAATTTGCACTGTGAATTGCTGTCTAATCAATTTTGCAGTATTTCACTAAACAGAGAGAACAGCCTTGTAAACGTCAAAATTCATCCTGCTGCTTCTATCAGCTGTCACATCATCAATAAATATGTTGACCCGGTTCTACTGACAACCATACATCCCCATTGCCTGCACTATGTTTGACAGATGATGTGGTGCTGTGATACAGGTCATAAGCTGTTTCTCTCCTTTCCATACTTTTCTCTTCCCATCAGTCTAGTGCAAATTAATCGTGGTTAAATTTATCAAAATATATTTTTTAAAGAATACTGCAGATTCATTGTTTACTGCTAAAGTGTAATCTGGCCCACTTACTCTTTTTCATGAAGGCGGCTCTTGATTGTACATTCTGACAACCTCCTCAAGTGTTCTTGTTATGAATTTGTAATGATCCACTTCGGTTGTTTTCTGTGGTCTTTTAGACCTTTTAGTGTTGCTGAGTTGGCCAGTGCATTCCTCTTTTTTAAGAATTTACCAGATTGTTGATTTGGCCCCTCCGAAAGTATTTTCACTTTCTCTCTCTGATAGGTTTATTTTGGTTTGTCAGCCTAATGATGGCCTCCTTCGCTTGCACTGACTTCTCTTTAGACCTCATATTGAGAGTTCCAGTAAACAGCTACCAAATGCAAGTTTAACACATCTACAGATCTTTTCTCTGCTTATTCTCAAGTGGAATAGTGAATGAACAGACCTTACCTGGCCTTGCACCTTTTGGTCAGTCAATTTTTCAATGAAAATTAAGCCTCTGGAAATGTGGGACTAAGAATAAGAATGGCTGTAATTCCTAAAATCCCAATGCAGTATTTTTGTTAACCTCCTTGAATTAAATCTTAAAGTCTGTGCTTGACATCACATCTTGGGTGATTTAAAATCCACTCAAGTGGATCCACTAAGGCAATATATATAAAAAGTCATTGTCCAGAAATGGACCTGGATGTATGTTACACTTCTTTATACATTTAGTTAATCAGCAAAGAAATTATTTGTAAGACTCATATGGAATTTTTGCTTTGCATATGAAATTTCTAACAAAGCAGTTTTGAGGAAAAACAAAAATCAAAAACTCAAAACCTGTTGACTATTCCGGCGACTTCGGTCTCTTTCAGGATGTGTGTGTGTGTGTTTTCTGATGTTAAGTGCTTATTGCCAGATCATTTTATACTGATTGTGATTTGTATTTATTTAATATGTCTCACTACGCTAAACCTGTTAGTTTAAATAGTTGAATGCACAAGATTCAGTACTTTCCGCTGATGTCTTCGACAATTTGCTCAATTTTTTATCTTTAACCTATTAGTACACATTTTTGTTTAATTTTTCTTCTCACCATTTATGTTTCTGATTGCTCTTGAATACGGAGTTAAGAGTCTCACATGCCACACAAAAGGACAAGACAGTGACAAGAAAGTGTTTCGTGTTTTAAACTGCATAAAACCTCTGGGATTTAATCTGCAAAAAGGGGATGAGAATTAAAACAGACTTCAACCAAGCTGTGTCTTTGTATGGATAGCACTCTGCCCTTATAATTACATTATGGCTGCCTGCACATACAAATGTATTTCAAATTCACGTGTGACTCAGTAGACAATAAAATAGTTTATTTAAACTACATCTTGAATTATTCATGGTATAGGTTCCTGTCAAAAGGTAAATTTCCCACTGTGCATTCATTTGTATTAACGAGCACACATGAGTACATGTTCATTTGTCTGTGTTGCTCAGCGTGAATTTGGTCAGTGTGTGTTTTTGTGCATAAACATATCTGTGTGTGCTTTGGTAAGTACGTTGCTGACTAATGCGTGTGTGTCTGTCATCAAATTATTGTCATCAGCTCAGGATAGTCATTTGAGCTTGACCTCACGTAATGGGGTTTGACAGCCAGTGGCTAAGACAATAATTACACAACACACAGACAGCCTGTATCAAAGCGTGCTGACTAGAATAAAAATCATCTCTGAGCTGCTGTTACTAAAGAGAAGCAATTATCTGCACACAAAAGTAGGCTGAGGGACAAAAATCTGGAAAAAGGTTGGGGAAATTTCAATTGGTTCCCCCCCTTTTTAAAAAAAGGTGCTGATATTAAATAACTGAGTTGAATACTTGGCAGTAAAGGTTCAAGGGGGAGTTGCTTAGTTGTGACTTCTCTTGGATTTTCAATAATACAGTGGTTCATCTGTCCATTTTTACCTCTCCTCTCCTTTCCTCTTTTCTCCTCTCCTCTTCTCTCCTCTCAGTAGATGTCACTGCAGTTCCATCACCCACCAGGCGAGCTGACGGATTGCAATGCATCGTGGGACGTAGACACCCTCAGGTGACGATAGCAGTGACGAAAGGGACTGGAGGGGAGGAGAGAGGTGTGGAAATGATATAATGAGGGGAGGAAGAGGACTGATAAAAGGAAAAAGAGAGGAGACAGTCCGGTAGAAACATTTCATCCTCACAGGTAAGCCCTGCACATGCAACATGTGCACATTTGATCCTAAATCCCAAATGTATACAGTAGCACACAATTGCACACCACAGCAGTTGATGGTGATGACCTGTTAAAGCACACACACTCACACACATACGCGTGCACACTCACATATCCCAGTGATGCAATTAACTGTCATGGCCCATCTCCTATCAGTTGTTAATGAAGAGATAAAGTGTTGTGGCATCAGGGGAAATGTGAGTGAAGATAGAGGTGTTGTTGACTTGCCTCTGTCAAACAGATAGCAATCTGTCAGCTCTCCAGTGCTCTACCACTTCTGCTGATTGGAGGCCACTGTAATTACTTTATTCAATATGGGAAATGAAAAATATCACTGCTCATCAAGTGACATTTCAAGCGCTGTTTTTACTTTGCTCAATACGTGTAACTTTTTTTTTGGATGTCAGGTTTGTACTTCTCAGCAATCCTTTTTTTTAAATTTTTGCTGTATATGTACCATGTTTATTGAGCAGTGTTCTGCCTGCCTGTCATGCAGTTTCAGAACAGACTAAATGCTGAGAGAAGTGATTTTTCATGGGTTCATCCCCCACTTTTCCTCTAAATAGTTGGCCTCCTCAGTGAAAACAACCCTTAAGTGAGTCCAATTGGCACTGTCTCTGTTCTGTCTTCCCTGATGGTAGACCATTTACCAGCAGATTGTTTTGGACTTGGCTCTTCCCCAGCAAGTTGGGAAGAACTCTATCGCTCTTCTCAGGAAAGATCAGCTGCGAATTTTTGAACATTTTTAGGAAGTGAAGCAAGAATGTGAGGGTGGGCAAAAAACGTAAGCGCCACTACTCTATAAGCATGATCGCTTGCCAAATTCAGGCTCTGGGCAATAGCCTTGCTCCCTGCCTTTCTTCATCCCATTTTCTCCCATGGTAAGGGAATTTCCACATCACAGTAATTCTACTAAACATAATTACACTGCTTGTTTATAGCGTATTTTAACTTTGACAAAAGCATCCCTGGAAGAATTAGTACAATTATGTTGGGATGACTTCTCTTTTAATGTGCATTTTCTCTCTTGGGTAAACGCATTGAATGTTGGGTTGCACTCACTGGATACTGTTAAATTCTTTTCAAGTACCTGTTTTGGCAAAAAGAGAGAAAAAGAGCAGAGTAGGTTTGTGTGCGTGTGAACCTGGTTTTCCTTTTGTGCAAGAGCAAATCTGTGTGTCGAGTGTATGCCTCTGCAGTTGTAAGCATTTTTATGTGTCACAGTTCAGCAGCAGACAAGTGGAGACGAGCATTAAACGCCCTCTTCCTCTACTAATCAGGGATTAGACAGTGTTAAAGAGCATAAGAGAGAACCATAAAACAAATGAGTGTGTGAAAGAGACTGTTGAAAACGCCTATGAGGAAAGAAAATGAATGGCTGTCTGATGTTTTGTATTAGGCATTTGATAGTGCCAGCGTTTGATTTCCTGCAATTTCTCAGTTATTACCAGTTTCCTTTCCATTTTGACTATTCGTTTCGGCCGGTGACCATCAGAAACGTTGCATAAGTGTTTTGAAACACACGAAAAAGAAAATAGTAAAGCAAAGAATTTTCTTTTTGATAACTCTCACCTTTTTTTTTTAAATGATTTTTTTTAAACTACATGTTTACAAACATCAAACAATGTCATCAGGTCAAAGAAACCTAAAGAAAAACAATACTGCCATTTATCAGAGACTGCTTGAAAAACTGACAGTGGCAATTAGACAATGCACACTTTAATTATTGTAAGAAATAATGCATTGCAAAGATTTAATGCAAATGAAAAGCATTTACCTCAATTGATTTAAATGGATAACATAAACTTTTATTTGACTCTTCCTCAAGGGTAGTCAGTCTTGTTGCGTGGTGAACTGTTGAGTCCTCCAAAACTTACATTGTCCTCAGTAACTCTATTTCATCAACTGATTTGCTATTAGAAGAACACAGATAGGTTTTTTTTTCTCTCAATCTCCTGATTATGGTAGTCGCAGAGAGTGTGCTGTGACTGGGTTGTACTCTTTGTCCTTCTTACCTCATTGCCATTCCATGGATGAGATCATTATCTATCACAGTTGCTTGAATTTTATCTGCAATTACTATTATTGGTCTTGCTCTTCTTGTTGCCCTCTTTCTCCTCATCAAAATTCACATGCACTCCTACATGCTTATATTAATCTCATCATCCTCCTGTCCCCCAGATGGTTTCCATCCATTTTTATACTAAACTTCAACTTTCTGGTGCTTCCTGTGCACTCTGAACTAGTATATATTGGTTTAATTGCATCATTGCCAACAGGTGTGAACATTTTTGCATCATTTTGTGTAAGCAGTGACAGCTGTGCTGTAATTGTGTTTAACTTATGCCACCTGTGGTTACCAATGTGCATCACAAGTGTGGCACAGTGAAAATGTGTTTTAGCGAGTGAGACTTTGTTTAAAGTTTTGCAGAAAGAGTAAATTAGATCTGCAAATTGCATCTAACTAGATGAAAGCTGTCAAGGTTTGCCAAAGGGAGCGACTGATTCAATAAATGGGTTCACAGCATTGAGAACTGGCTTCAGAGAATGGTTTCTTCTGTTTTATCAGTATGGCTGCTGTATCCATTTTTATAAGAGCACAGTTTACAGTCAAAAAAGTAGTGTACATGAAATTGTAGTAAAGCAACCAACTGCAACGGTCAATCAGCTACAAGCAAGTGAAAATTTCCAGTGAATTACTTTGCAACAAGAATGATTGAGTATAGTCTTTAAAATGCATTCACGACAAAATGTTTCAAATGTTTTTGCACAGTAGCCCAACTTGGTACTGGCAAAGTCAAATGATACACTTTTCTTAAAAACACATCGATGCCAAACACGAACTCTCAACTGTCTCAGCTGGAGAGGAACAACATTGCACATGCTAAGTGGGTTAAAATGCCTGAAAGCCAGCATGAGCTGACTGAGCAACTTTTACTGGAAATTAATGAGGTGCCATCTTGAAACGCAGTAACAAGTTCTCTTGTTATGTCTTCAGAGTCTTAAAAAGAGCTGTGTAGTGTCCTGCCATCTCAAAGAGCCATAAAACTTGTGGATGTTTCACTCACACCAGTTAAAAAGGATAATATTTCATTGTCTCACCAATACTTGAGGCAACACACCCACACCAAAGCAGCCACTTGTGTTCTCTTTTCTTTTTTTTAAACTCAGTGCTATTTTTGGTCTGAAGACTTTCCCATAATATTCTCTTACTTCGAATAAATCATTCTGCCACACACACACTGCTGTTTCAGCGAATGCAAAACTTGGGAAACGTATTCCACATGTGATAAGTTAATACAACTGGGAGATGGGTGCTAGCGTTTTTGTTACACGTACATAAATAGGGATTTGATGAGAAGTGATAAAAAAGAATGAAAGAAGCAGTTTGTAGGGAAAACATGACAGCGGGAGAGCGAGTGAGACAAAGATACATGCAGAAGGAAAAGGAGAGAAAGAGTTAGAGTTGAAGAAGGCGAGGAAAGAAGTCTTCCTGGGGATGTAGGAATGATTAATGTGAAGCTGTCAGAGAGGTGGAGAGGGGAAACCACAGTGATGGGGGAAGAGTCATGGCCAGGTGCAGAGAAAAGAATATGACAGAGATAGGGGGTGGTGGGGGGGTGAGAGAGAGAGAGAGAGAGAGAGAGAGAGAGGGAATCAAAACGGGCTTTAGAGAGTGAGGAAAATGTGCAGAGAGAGAGAGCGGTGAAAGCATGAAAGGGGTTTTTAGGAAAGACTGCTTAGAGGGAATGAGAGGCAAAAAAAGAGGTGCAGAGTGAGTGGGAGAGGATGAAGGTGTGAAAGAGGATACAGCAGAGATTGCTGAGAAACAGAAAGGGAGGCAAAGAGAGCAATACAGAGACAGGCAGGGACACCAAGATGGAAAAAAGAGACAGCGTTACCTACTAAGATGAGAGACTTGTGATAGAGTGTCTTATGGTTTCTGTATGAGAGCCTACTCTGTGTGTGTGTGTGTGTGTGTGTCAGAGACAGGAGAAGAAAGAAAGAGATTAACTATCTGAGCAAAATTAACTTTTAATGCTTTTTTTTTGCTTTAATGTTCAGCATCATAGTGTTCCAGTATGCGTGTGTGCATGTCTGTGTGTGTGTGACACCTTACTGTTAATTAACCTGAAATTATATTGGTCTGTAACCAGCTTTAGTGTTCAGCTTCCCCTTTGACCTTGCTCTGCTTTATTATCCCATTCTATCAAATGTAGAAACCAATTCCTAGTTGGTGCACAAGTCATGGTTTACTGTGTGTCTTTGTGTGTAGGTGTAACATTGTACTAACAAGGCTAGAATTTGTAGACAGGACCGTAATGGGAAACTCAGTCATAACAGCTCTATTTGTTTAGGTTCCACTCAGTAACTGATTGATTTTCTATGAGAAGAGGTGAATCCATCAATGTGTACTTTGAAGCAGTATGAACACAGGTAGGCGATGATGGTGTATGCACATACACAAAAGGTCAGTGCAAATTAAACACCTGTATTTGTTACCCTGAATATTATTGTAATTTCATGATGACAACTGATGATGACACACGTGTCATATGTTGTTGTAATGGGGTAATGTGCTGAGCCCCAAGTGGCCAAAAAACTTTATAACTAACATGGTAACTTTTTCTTTTTTCTTTAACTTACCAGCTCAAAGTAAATGCCATTTATACAGGGTAATCATTATACAATTATAAAATGTTGTATAAAGGGCTTGCCTATAAGCCTTGCTTTCACTAAGCAGTTATGTACATGTGACATTTATAAAATGTTCCAAGGAAATATTTTAATTGTTGTTTTAATGGGTTAAAATAAGAATGGTTTTAACTTCTAACAGCATGCTGTTTTGTGTGATGATAAATCCAGATGAATTTCTAGTTTGATTTGGGCACACCTACATATGACTTTACTCTAAATTTAAGCAAAGCTGGTTAAACCAGTCCCTCTCTCCCTCCTGAGATCAATATTTCTGCACTTTGGTTTGGTTTAATCTCATAATCCCCAGACATACATTTCACCATTCTATGTACCCTTGACATTACTGACATTAATGGCCCTCGATACACCTCATGTTCATCATTATTTGCTGTGATGTTTTAAGTGGCAACTAATAACTGGCACCTTCTGTCTGTGAACTTCCTTCTGTGAATCACCACCTTGTCATGTTTTCTTTGTGTGTGTCCCAGTAATCCCAGGGGTTATGTTACTGGGGGCTTATGCCCCTGGTAAGGTTTCACAAGGCAAAGTGGTGATAAGCCAGACAAAGGGCAATTCACATTACACCTATGGGAAAATGAAAAACATCTAGAGACCATTTTTACTCTGCCCAAGAGAGTTGCTTATGCCCCGCCACTGAACTTGGCTTCAGGAGAGTGCTTGAGGGAGAGTGTCAGTTTGCTGAGCTCTAGCTTGAGGGAGCCAGCCTGGGGTCAAACCAGAAGTGACATGGATCCACCCTTCTGTGGATTGTTGTATTCCCACAGTCACTGCCTATATGTTGGGGTTTCTTCCAGTGGGCAAGAGGGTTGTCTGCACTTTTGTGCCAGATGAAAGTTCAGAGTACTAAGCTTTCTTGGAGTCACTACTTGTGGTGCTGGAGGGTGCCCCACCTTGTGACTCCATTGTCACTGCTAGGAGACTTCAACATGGCCAACGGCAGTGAGACCTGGAGTGGCATCATCAGGAGGAATGGCCTACCTGATCTTAATCTGAGTGGTGTTCTGTTTTTGGACTTTTGTGTCAACCACAGTCTATCCATAAAGAACACCATCTTCAACCATGTTCATTAGGGCTCCTGGCACTAGGACAACCTAGTTAGCAAGCTGATCTATTTTGTAGTTGTATCATCAAATCTTCGGTCAAGTGAAGAAGAGTCCACTGACCATTACCTGGTAGTTAGAATAGGTGGTGGGAAAGATACTGGACAGGCCTGGAACATCCAAACGTATAGTGATAGTGGGCTGCCCTAGTCTGCGAGATCATCAATCCCACCTCCAGCAGGTCTTTGACAGCATTTTGAGGGAGGATGAGGACGCTGACGATGAACGAAGCATGTTATGCACCGTCATTGTTGAACCAGCTGCACAGAACTGCAAGGTGGTTGCACCGAACCTAATGATGGACACTGGAGATGAAGGGAGCCATCTAGCTGAAGAAGGAGTCCTATTGGGCTTGGTTAGCTTGTGGGACTCTAGGGGAAGCTCACATCCTTTGGGAATCTCTTGGATACTTCGAGGATATCTTCAATCCCACTTACATGCCTTTTAAAAAGAAAGCAGAGTCTGGTGATGAATGTACCATAACTCGGCCATCACTGGGAATGAGGTCAGGTACTTAAAACTTCTCAGTGACAGGCCCCCTTGGGTGGATGATTTGCTTTAGAAGTTGTAGGGCTGTCTTGGTTGACACACCTCTACAATGTCAGAGGGTATCTGGCCTATTGTTATGAGCCATTCAGTCCCTGTAAAACAACAGTGAGAGCTTGGACTGCATGGCCGTTAATAAGTTGGACTCATTCATGGTAGGTGTTGAATTTCGCAAGAGTTTCCCTGTCATTAATTCTGTTTATAATATTTATGGACAGAATTTCTAACTAGAGGCAGGTGGTGTAAGGCTTCCAAGTTGGTGTCCTCAGGATCTTGTCTCTGTTTTTTACAGATGGTGGTGGTCTCCAGCTTGAACTGAAGTGGTTCATATATGAGTGTGAAGCAGCAGGAATGAGAATAAGCACCTCCAAATCCGAGATGGTGGTTCTTAGTAGTAAAAGGGTGGAGTGCCCACTCCAGCTCAGGGACCAGTTGCTGCCCCAAGTTAAAATATAATAGCATCTTCTTCATGAGTGAGGGGAGAGGGGAGAGGGACAGCCTCAATACACAATGAGAAGTTCAGTCATTCGGGAGGGACTCAGAGTAGAGCTGCTACTCTCCTGCATTGAAAGCAGCCAGTTGACAGGGTTCAGGAATCTGATTAGGGAGCCTCCTGGGCAAGGTGTTCTGAGCATATCCTACTAGGAGGAGGCCCTAGGGTAAACCCTGTACACGCTAGAGAGATTATGTCTCTCAGCTGACTGGGAATACCTCTGTATTCTCCTGTATGAGCTGAAGTAATTGGTTAGGGAGAGGGAGGGATGGGCTTCTCTGTTTAGGCCACTGCTCCAGCAACTCGGCCCTGGATAAGCAATAGAAGGTGGATTAATGGATGGATGTACAGGTTGTGCTGTATGACTCTAAATCCAAATCCAAAATAGTCCATATTCATCCAACTGGGCCTGAATGCAGTCCCTGTGCAGTTTGTGTTTTTAAATCCCTGTAGGACTGCAACCTAATAAGTTATATCAATAATTCTTTTTCCAAAGAAGGAGATCCACTTGCATATAATGTATTGAACAGGTCCCAGACCGCAGTTTCCTTTCAGTAAAGGGTTTGCAGAATTCATGTACAAAGCACATGCAACAACAAAAACGTTATAATCCAGACACATGCTTCGTCAACCTAATCAGCTAATCAAAGCACTTCCTATGTTGGAATAATCGTCATCACTTTGTCAGCATGAACTATCACATGGTTTAATGTGCGCCATTGTCTGCAAAAACCGGAAGTGATGCAATTTCTGTGAGAAATGTAGTGCTATTGAAAGTCATGATTGACTTTGGGCCCTCTGTAAGGTTCCTGGGACACTTAGAACTTTGAATACTGGAAATAGTTTATTTCTGACAGAAAAGTTCAGGATATCCTCAACAAGTCACATTACGATCACTGTCAGCAGGCAGAAGTGAGCTTCATTGACTCATCAACCTCTATGAGACCCCTTTCACAAATTTTTACAGCCTCTTCAAGAATAAATACACGTGGATGCTTCACATCTGGCACTTTGACAGGTGAGGTAAACAGCGGACTGACAGTTTACACTTAGGATAGATGAGGTGACTCAGGGGTAAGAAGGTAAAATACTGCGAAATAAGCAGCCACATATCAATTTTTTATGCCTTATTTATTGTCAAGTGTTCAAATACATTAAAATGTAGTGTGTACAAAAATGTTTGTAGGCAAACTGCAGTAGAAGCTTGCCAGCTGTCCACGGCTGGCAAAGCAGCTGGCTGAAAAAGGTGTTCATACTTTTATATGATGAGCTGGGAGTGACTTACTGTGGCATACAGGCCATTACTGAACTGAGCCTAAAGGACACCACTGACTTTAACAAAACCAAATTAGGGTGCACAAGGAGTGAAAACAGACTACTTTTCATTCACTATAAAATATGTGAGATACACTTTCAACAAATAAGACCTGACTTTTGTTAGACAATTATAAAATCAGAAGTTATATTACTGCTGTAATCGTATCTTCCCATAGGAACAATAAAGTGCACTGAAGTGATCTGCAAATGCTGAACTGCCGTATAGGTGACCGTCTCCCCCAAGAGCTTTGAATTTTATTCATTTGAAACTGTAAAATCATTTTTATGACATTTCCATTTTCCTGTATATTGTGCAGCAGATGGAGATGGAAAATATGGAAAATAAAGACAAAAGTTAAAAAACAAACAAACAAATGCCTTAGTGGAAATAGTCACCTTTCGGCCAAGAACTATGCCAGTGGGCCAGGTGACTGACACATTTTTATGTCATTAATGATCATCTATGCCAGGGGTGTCAAACTCAATTGCACAGGGGGCCAAAACTCAAGGCACACTTTAGGTCGCGGGCCAAGCAAGATAAACATTTATTGAACACACTAAAACAATGTTTTTTAAACATAAATATGAATAAAAACAGACAGGAATATTATTCCAGATTAAATAAACTTAAAAAAATAAACTTTAACTTTAAATAATTTGCTCTTTATAAAACTATATCCTGTCAAAATTATGCAAGTTAGAAATATGAACATGCTGCCAAAAACCCCAGAAAAAAATTAATGAAAGCATATACAAGGTTCGAGCCGCATGTAGACGGAGCTGGGCATTGCTTCAGGAATGGAACTAATAAACTGTGCAGGCCATTCAGTGTCGTACTTTCCCTTGAGTGTATCATTACACTGCAGCTCCATCTGAATCTGCACAGGTGCAGTTCAGCAAAGTCCGCTGACTTGGTTCAATATTACTTGGCAACAGCGAAAGTGAGGCAAGTTGCACTGGTGCATTTGTGACAGCTTCACTTGAAATGCCTTCACCGCATCATACATGCCATGTCCATGAACTGACAGATTTCCTTGCTGAGCTCAAAAACTCTATTGAGAATTTTTATCCCAACTCAGCCAACGGACCTCTGTATGATAAGGAATGTCGGCAAACTCTGAATCTATTTTCCACATAAAAGTCTGAAATTGACGGTGATTTAAACTTTTAGCTCAGATAAAATTTACGGTTTGCGTTACGGTGATCATTACATGCTCCATTTTTAGGATTTTACCATACAGCCTTTCCTGGTGTATGATGCAGTGATATGCTGTTAACTCACCGGTACAGTTCTCCTCCTGCATCTTTACTCGCATCCTGCTGACTAGTCCGCTTTTTTCACCGCACAACACCGGCGCTCCATCTGTTGTAAGTCCAACAAGTTTGTCCCAGGGCAGTTTCATGTCGGTTACACTTTGACATACGTTTTAAAAAATGTCTTTTCCTGTCGTTGTCCCGTGCATCGATTTAATGTTCAATATTTCCTCTCCATGGATGAAGATGGCCAGCTGTGCAATGTCCATCATGTCTATACTTTCATCCACAGCAAGAGAGTATGCAATAAAGTGTTTGCTTCTTTCACACAACTGTGTTCTTAAATCAGTGGCCATCTCACAAACCCGATCAGCAATCGTATTTCTCCTCAGGCTCACATTTGCCAAAATCTGCGTTTTGTCTGGACACAAGACATGGCACAGCTTCATCATGCAGCTCTTCAGAGTGGTACCGGGCTGATTTGGCTATCTCCTCTGCTACAATAAAATTTGCTTTCAGGACAGCTTCACTTTGTGATTTTTGCTCTGGTGAAAAGGGTCTGCTGAAATGTCAGATTCTTCTTTAGACTTCTACTTTCTGTAGTTTCTGCTCTGCATTTAGGTTTTTCAGCTTACGTTTTGTCTCGTAGTGCCGTCTTGAATTAAAATCCTTAATTACAGCCACATTAGCTCCACTAATAAGACACACGGGTTTACCGGCAATGTCTGTAAACATATATTCAGTCACCCACTGGCGCTGAAAGGCTCTGCTTTCAGAATCAACTTTTCTCTCCACCATTGTGAGCGGCTAGCTTCGCAATAACAGAAGTTTGACTTGATTGATGCGGGAATGTTCCCAGTTAGCCTAGCGTTCAGCAAGGAGGCTGCAGCGCTGCATTATGGGATCTGTAGTTTGTATATTATTAGCGCCTCACATCGCCGGGCCATGCATAACAATAATAATACATCTATATAAAATGATCTCGCGGGCCAGATATAAATGTACGCCGGGCCGGATGTGGCCCGCGGGCCTTGACTTTGACACATGTGATCTATGCAATGCAGTTAAAAGAATATACACTGTTTTCTTTTCTTCTGTATTAGGAACTTATTTTTTCACAACACCTGGTCTCAGTAGCTTTTTATAAGCCACTGAAGCTAAAAATGTAAGTTGCACTGAAACAGAGTGAATCTGCAGCTCTGTGTGTCAGAGGTACCAAAGGACGTCTGTCTATCTATCTTCTGTCTGCTTCTCTCTCTCCATCCCCCTTCCCATACTTCAGTTCACACTTTCTCCCTCACTCCCATTATCTCAGTGCAGAGTGTGTAGGTGGTACAGAGTACATGATGACTGATTAAATAGTACAAGCAGCCTATACTAGAGGTTTCATTAGTCATAAAAGACCAATTCGCCAACAATTAAAACCAGCTTCACTGACTTTAATGACACCACACAGACTGCATGAGCTCCACCACTTTACAAGATAAAAGGAGCCCAAGACTATTAAAGAAAATATGGAAAGTGGGATGAGGTTTTAGAAGGGAGAAAGCATTGAGGGTGAGTACAGTACATGCTTGGTGGCATGTTTCTTGCAAAAAAATGTATAGTCTGCGCACACTGCGTAACGTGAAGCCAATTAGAGCGAAGCCATGCTTGGGTTGATTGAAAGGAATAGGATATAATAGTGTTCTTGTGCAATATACTTCATTATACGCTGTTACAAGATAGGCAGTAACTTAAGCAATGTACTGCAAATGAAACTAACTATGGGGCCCAGAGCTGTTTCTTGTACCAAGCTGTAAACATGTTCCTGCAGTACATTTGGGCAATTTAGCACGGGGGGCCTGTGGGTATTTCTCAAGATTGTTCCTAACTATTTAAGGAACTGCAGTGTTTGTCACTTCCACGTTGTCCTTTGTTGGAATATTAGTGCCCTAGTAAGACATATGTGTGTGACATGGCAATGGCTTGTGTTCCCAGTAAAGTTGTGCCCATCACAAAATCCAGTAGAGATGTTCTAAATTAATATACGTAGCTGCTCTTTGGATGGTCTAATACACTCTCTTACCTTCAGAGTTATGTGTCTGAAGAAAACTCATCTTATCCAGTTCTATGTTTTTTGATTAAAAGCAGAAAAGAAGATGTTAAATAAAAGTAAAAATTAAAGTATTTCCAACTTTCTTAACATCTGGATATTCATTATGAACATTATTTGGATGTCCTTCCTGGACTTTTAGCAAAGGGGACCTTGTTTGTCACAACCTTTGCGTATTTTCCTTTTGACAATTACAACAAAGCAAGCAAACAAACTAACAAAAAAATGGGACGTTCAAGGGGAAACAATAATACATAAAATAATTTATTTAATAATTTCTCCCTACTTGATAGTGTCTTTGGGTCTGAGCAGCATTTTCTGGATCTGTGCTTAAGGAGAAATTATGTTTGGTTGTTTTTTTTTTATTATGATTATTTTTATTATTATGATTACATCCATAATCTAAGTAGGTAATCTCACTGACATTGAGATCTCTCTTTCATTCTCTTTCATTGGCAGCAGTGTACTTATATACAGTTTTTTTCAAGTCGAGTGTGAATAAAGAGGTACATCTAATGTTAATATGTCCTGTGACCTGACACTGTAAGTTAGTAAGCAATCTTTGCAGTAGAGTTTTGTAAATAGACACCATATATGTCTTCTCTCTTTGATTCAATAGGAAGGATAAACCTTTAAACAGAAGATGCAATGATGAGTAAGACACGAATCGCCTGTAATGAATCGTAATGCACTTTGATACACAAAATCAACACCTGACTACAAAAGTTGTGTGATATATGCATTAGAGCTGGGATTATGGATTTGATTGATCATCTGCAGGTTTCAGACATGTGAAACAAACAAGATGCTGGAAGACTTGAGTTCATTAATGCAAACACCAGTACTAGTGTCATTAACACCCTAGGGAAAAAGGTTGTCCCCTGGATGTCCTTGTATAATTTCCTACTTGCCAGTATTTGAAAAAGCTTCCAAAACTGGATTGCTGTCTCTTGTCTCAGAGTCTTAAGGCATCATGTTCTCCCTCATCTGCTCCTGTTATACACTGATGGCTCTTGAAGTTATGTGGTACAGTGTGGAATGTGAGAATTTTAGACACGCTGGCCCTCCTAATTTAGCATGCAGGACCTGAGGAACAATGCCTTTCGATTAGACCCAGTTTTGTAGGAGAGGGAATGACATTGATTGGCCGAGGGAATGGGGATTGACATTGATTGGTCCCGGCTTGTTTGTGCGGGCAGGAAGTGATTTGCATAATGCAGACATTTGCAGTCTGCTGAGGCTCTGTACGTGGTAAAGGAGGCTGGAATATAAAAATCTGGACTTAACAGTAGAAAAAGGGCACGACTGAGATGAATGCACTGTTGTCTTCTTTTATGCACATATAAGCTCATTATATTTTCGGTCAGTTTCACAACTTATAAGGACAGAAAAGACTTGTTGAATTATTCAGGGGGTCTGGTAACTGCAAATAGAGAGAGATAAACAGGACAGAAGGAGGTGAACAGAAACACTTTTTCCTATATATTGAAAGCAACCAGCTGACAGGGTGTACATATATATATATATATATATATATATATATATATATATATATTTATTTGTCATAAGGCCAAGATGAAGGAAAAACCAAAAATGATATTTTTATGAGTGAGAAACAAGGGGACAGTAGTAAAGAGTAAGGGGCGGTGCAAGGCAAAGAAGGGGAAGAGAAAATCAAGAGAGGAGAAAATAAAAGTTAGAGAAGAAGACAGGGAAGAAAAGGGAGCAGACACCGGAGAGAACAGGGAGAGTGCTGTGTCTCTTGGTTGTCTTTGTTTATGGTGACAGGGACAGGTGGAGGCTGACAGCAGGACCTTTACAGACAGCCAGTTAAATAAAGAGGGGATGGAGGGATGGAAATGAGCTGAAAGAGAGGAACAAAAGAAGAAGGGAGACGCGGAGACTAAATGCCAGTCCCCAAATGGCTGCCAACCCTTCTGTTTTCTTCCTGCTCAGAGTTGTAGCGCCATGTGGTTGATCAGCTGCATAGATCAAACTGCTACGATTATTTGACCACCCCTTTGTCTGTTCAGTTTAAGCATTACCTTTTGATTATGGTGTCAACAGTGCAGGGGCATCATGGTTGCCTTGTTCCCTGGATGATTAATTGGAATAAATTTGATGATCCTCCAACTTCTCATCTACAGCCATCACTAAGTCAGTGTTTTAATTTAGCCAAAGCTGTGTTTTATGCCTAAATGACGGCAAGACTGTAGACATTTCTATCACCCCAGCTTTACTTTATGTTCAGTGCTAATTTGGAAATAATAAGCCAACTTAGTAAACTGAGTTTGCCAGAGTTTAGCGGTGTTTACGTTAGTGTTTATCTCAAAGCATCGCCACATGAGGATGGTTATGACATGATGCCACTAGCATGGCTGCATACTTTCTTTTTAATGGAATATATGTTTGAAGGGTGCTTCAAAGTCAAAAGAGTTAAAAGAGTAAACATCTCTGTCACACATAGTCTATTTCTCACACACTTACAGATGAGCCTTTGAACCTATGGGGTATTACAGGATTGTCTCACAGTGATTACAGAGGATCAGGGTTGCAAAAGGGGGGAAAAAATCCCCCACAAACAAGAACAACAACAAAAAAAGAAGAACAAAGATGCATATGCGTGTGGACATACACATGCAGGAATATCCCTCACACGCAGATAGACTCACTCGTCAAGCCAGGAACTCCAGCCACTTTGACAGGGATAATCCTGTGGCAACGAGAGAGGGTAAAGTTAGGAAGAGACAAACCCAAACCCGGAAAAGCCGATTAGAGGCTGAGGGAACAAAACCCAGGCGGTGGGAGAAGGAAGAGGAGAAACAAGTAGCAGAACACCAAAGCCAAGCCAACCCTGACACAAGAGGCTGGTTATGCCTTATAGACTGGGAGAACAGAAGGGGAGGGGGAGTGGATACAGAGCACAAGAACAGATTGTGGGGAGGGAGAAGGAGATCTACAGGGAGACGGTAGAAAAGGTAGACGGTAGTCGGTGATGAATTTTGATAGAGAACCTTGGAGGGAGCTGGGTGAGGAGGGGGGGACAGGGGATTGTGAGATCTTAGGAAATAGAGACAAAAAAGACGTTTCCCATTAAATTAATAGATATTGAATATTATCATAAATGGAACGGGAAAAAGGTGAAAAAAGTCAGTCCACGTAGATGCATTTGTCCTTGTCACGAAGCTACTCTAATATCTCTCTTTTTCTCTCTCGCTCTTTGTCTGAAGATCACACACACACACACACACACACACACACACACACACACACACACACACACACACACACACACACACACACACACACACACACACAGCCAGCAGAACACACATTCTCTTACTTGCTCCCTGTGCAGCTATGTTTCCTTGAAAATGTTCATATATAGCTAATTTACAACAGAATATGTATTTTCCACAGCAGGGTTACATTATGTCCTTATCCATGTCCAGGGGTTTAGAGCCGCCCTTAATATCCACAGCGAGCTAGATAGGAAAAGGATAATGGCAAACAAAACAAAAACAGAAAAGAAACAAGAAAAAAATACCCTGCAATCTTTCAGAGACATAATGAAATAACTTTATTTTGTCTCTTTACTTCTCAGTCTTTGTCTTTTCCCTTTACTATTCCCTGTGCATTGCCTGATGTCTGTCTCTCTATTACACTATAAGGATTGTTGAGTTGGTATTCCAGTCAGTGATAAGAACAGGTCTGACACTGGAGGAGCCAAATGTGTTGTAAGCAGGGAAACACAAAAACACATGTTTGTGCACATGTGGACACATATAAAGAAAAGATGATCCTGTCTCTGTATAGTAAAATGGTGTGCCGATATCAGCAGCGATAGATGGATTGGGGAGCCTTATGTATGTCATGATAAGCACTGGAAACATAAACTTATAGGTAGAAAATGGAAGGGCTGGATTAGATATTCCAGCAGGCTTCTTAACCTTCCCATCACCACAGCTCCAGATGATCTACATTCAGATGATTTTTGGCACCTATGGTTGCATGTAAATTTTTTCAATCTGTTCTCTGATCATTTCGATTATATTTAATGAAGGCGCTGTTATGGCATTTGCTCACTCGGTACAAACAAAATCACGTGTGACTGCAAACACAAAGAGCCAAAAGAAGAGGGCTTTTTGTTGTGCTTCTAGCCCTGTCACTTCCTGATGTCCTGCTGTGATTAGATGATAAATACTGCAATTAGAAACTCTGACAGAGATAAATGTTGTTGGCCATTGTATGTTTGGGAGAATACGTGCATGTCTAAACCATCTGTGGTAGATGCACTTATCACTTATCCTTAAATTGCAGGCTACAAGGGCTCAAACTAAAGAAACAAATATACAAACAATCAAGCAAACAAACAAACAAAAGTTGCAGTTACTTTTTCGAAGTATTTTCTTTCAAGTACATCCCACAAGAACCTCTTTACACACTGAGGAAAGTTTCTGTTAACGTTTTCCATCTTGGCTCTTACACGATATTATAGTCGCTTCATAAAAGTCACATTTATTACCTAAACCACATTTAGAGCAAACTGTACTAATCATTGTTTTCATACTGCAATTTATAGGACTGTGCAAAAGTTTTGAGCCATCCCCATGTCTTTATGTTTTTCTTGGAAAATGGGAAATGGATGCAGTGATTTATTGAAAATGTCCAAACAGAATTTGGATAAATCTACAAAGCGTATAAAGGAACAATTTCACAAGATGATGCCACGCTGCTTCAGTAATGTTGAGGTCTGGGCTCTGGGGAGTCTAGTCCATTGTGTGTTTGTATATTCAGGCATGCTTTTACTGCACTGGCAGTGTGTTTCTAATTATTGCCATGCTGAAAAATGAAGCTGTTGCCAGTCAGATGTTTTTTTAGATGGTACTGCATGGTGGATCAAAATCTGACAGTAGTTTTCTGAGTTCATAATTCCATCAATTATAACAAGATCTCAAATATAACTGGCTGAAATGCAGCCCGAACCAAGACAGTCCAGTTTTTTACGCACATCTCAGCCTTTTCTGTTATCCTTCCTTAAGAATGGCTTCTTGACAGCCATCCTTCCACTGAGACCATATCTGATGAGGCTTCAGTGAACAGTTTTACAAAATTACTTTCAGGTACTATTCATCTGTTTTTATTTATTTATTGTAATTTTTTGGTAGTTCTTTTCTCCTCCATTTTTCCACTCTCACATTTTTTAAGGATTCACTGTACAGAATGCCGAGATATGCCAAGTTTTCAGCTAATAGCTTTTTCAGAATCACCTTGTTGATATCAAAAAACTACTTTATTCCTGTCGAGCTGCGTTATCTTTGGCATTTTTATTAGGTTCAACAAAAGAAATGAAAACAAATTACATTTTTTTGTGACAGGCTAGTAAAAAAGTGCCTAAAGTTGCAGTTTAAAATTGGTTAATGGCTAAGTTGCTTGTTATGTGTAGACACAATTCAGGTTTATAGTTGCTTTTCTATGATTGTGTATTTCATAGGTCAGTGTTTTTAAAATGGTCAGGTACAAAGACTGAACCAAAAATGTAAAAAACAGCCTGTGTCCACATAAAAGACCTTCAGAAAGCCTGGAGAACTATTGTCCAAGACCACTTTAAAATGATAAGAAAGTCCAGCTCCATGAAAGGACTTTTGCACAGAACAGTACATAAAGACGATGTTATTCGAGCAATTATTTTAGTTTTCTTCTCTTTTCTTAGTTATTTCTGAACCAATCCAAAAACTTTGTTTCAATCATGTTCTTTACATCATTGTTGTAAAAACAATGCACATGTTGCGTTATATTTAAATCTGACAGTCTTGTAATTGGCTCTTTTTCTGTGTCTTTTTTGGAGCTATCTTTATCTTAACAAACTGCTTTTTTATACCCTGAAGACCGCAATAGTAGCTGAATGTTAGAGGGAGAACATGCTGACAATGAAAAACTGGTGGACAGCAATTTTGTGTGTGGATGTACAGATTTCTAATATGAGCAATCCCCCACTCATATGTATTGTTTCCTTATGCTGCTCTTCCTTCTCATGTTTAATATGTGATTTTATTTCGTCATAGGTGGGCTTGCAGGTGGAATTTATAAAGGCAATAGTCAGTATGACTCTATTCTGGAAGGAGTCATGCAGGAATTGGAAAAACACTGCAAATTGAAGTGTCATAAAGATATAGAGACAGGATGTAGCTACCAAAAGCCAGGACAAATTGGCTAGCAAACAGAAACAAGCTTATCCAATGGAAATGACAGGCTAAATACATCCTAAACAGCTGCTGGGATACAGAAAACTGCATATGTTTTGTGCTTGTGTTTGTGTTTTTATGAATGTTTGGTCAGTCTTCGATTACAATAGAAAGAGTTAAAGTTTGTGACAAAAGCTACACTATCTATTTTTTCAGCCCCTTGTGGGGAAAAGCAATTTCAGTACTAACAGTTTTAGACAATTTAGGCTGAATGAGAGGAGAGAAAACAAACAGACAGTAATATTAAGAAAAATAGGGAAATAGAGGCAAAGCTATTTTGAAGAAATAAAATTCTGAGTGTCAAAGTGGGAAAAGTAAATCATGATGGTGAGGGGTATAACCAGGGAGGGTAGGGAACTTAGAAGTGGGAGGGAAAGAGTTGAGTATAAAAAGGATAGGGGGATAGACAGAGACAGAGACAGAGGAGTAAAAGTATTGATATTTCCAGCATAAACACTCGTCCTAATGGACCTGGAGAGCTGAAGCTAGAGATCGATCAGAAGACAGAAGTCTCGGCAGATGTATGGAAGCAAAATATACCCCTCACCTACTGTGAAGAGGGCATAGGAGGGGCGGAGGAATAGAGGGTGGAGATTAGGATATGACCAGACGCAGTGGGCATACAGAAAGAGGGCCGAGACTGAATCCTAATGCGCAAAATGTATTTTTCATGAGAGTGGAATCAATAGTGATTTGGAGTTTTCTCTTTGTAGCTGGAATGAGTCAAGTCTGAGCAAACTGAGAGGTAGGCTATCTGGAAATCAGATAGCAAGGATGGAGAAGACGAGGCAAGGATGGAGAAGAGGACTGGATAAATTAGTGGATAGATGGATGGATAACTGAAAAGATAAATGACAGCAGCAGTTTATTAAAAGGAAGTTCCTGGAACTGGATGTGGGAGGAGGACAAATTAGGGTGGCGGTGTGGGAAGGTGAAGGGCGATTCGGAGGTGCACCTATGTCTTGGAGAATTTGACCTTCAGTTAGGGTCATTCCCATTTAAGTGTCATTCTGAGTCAGTCTTTACTTCCTCACAGAAAGTTTCACAGAGCATGGTTTTGCTGCAACTACTGGTCTTATTTCTACATAAGAATGGGTTGTTTGCCTTTCCAAAGGAGGACATTTAAAAAAAAAATTGTCATGTCTAAGATTATTTTAGATTATGTTTAGGTATCTAAACACTCTTTTGTGAAGTAAACTTTGATATTTTTTGGCAATAAGTCTTTCTTGTTTTGGCCCAGACAGACAAGAACATAAATAAGCTTACCGCTGTTATGTTTGTGGAGCTAGCAGATGATTAGCTTAAGTTTGCTTCAGTCTTAAAGCAGTTACAAACAACTAGTCTGGCTCACAGCAGAGCTCAAAAAATATGCCTGCAAGCAGCTCTAAACCTCTGAAAATGACATGTTGTGGTTTTATGTGGAGTTATGTGCTATATTTTCTTCACTCTATGTCTAGTGACATCCTGGAGCTAGTTACCTCTATGAAGTTGCCAGGCAACCGACAGAAATACTAGGAAATCTTGTCATTACAGTGTAGTTGCCAAGCAATAATAGTTACATGTAACCCCCCCACAAAAGGTAAATTTTTGTTTTCACACATCTGTTTGAGTTAAATATAAATTTGAACACAATCCAAAGTGAATGTTAAGATGCTAAAAGTGAACATTCAGGTTTAGTGTGTTGCCGTGACATCACCCACTCCTTTGTAATGGTGTGTTTTTGAAGCCTCAAACCATCATCATTTTAACCACTGCCATCTTTTTTGTAATCTACAGTAGAAGTAACTGAATTTGGACAAAGGGGTGGATTGTCAAATCATCAGGTAACGTTAGCATGCTGGGTTAACAAGGCAGATATGTAGACTCTATATGTGCATGGGCAGACACAGATAGCTGCAAATATTTGTTCAAATATAAAGTAAAGATGAATGTACCAAAAATAGAGTGCTGTCACCTCATACCAAAGGCCTTTCTGTGTGGAATTTGTTCTCTCCGTGTCTCCTTCCTTCAGGTAATCTGACTTTTTCCTACACTTCAAAGGCGTATTGTAAGATTCAATGGTTTCTAAACTCTCTGTATGGATGGATTCTCCAAAAGTTAAAAGGTTCAGTTTAGTGGCTTCAGTAAGCTTGAGGCAAAGTCTAGAAAGTCAATAACATTCAGCAATTTCAAGTGACGACAGACTGGCGATGCAAAGTGGGTAGGTCCTGAGTTACACTATTCTCAACAGGAAGGAATGTGATCAATGAGAGTGAAAGGTGCAATTGACTGATATATTTCAGTGGTGTAAATAAATACATCTGAGGGAATCACTTCCTCTGTGGACGCCCCTTAACAGAGATATCCTGGCTCTAACTGCCTATGTCAGCATCTTTTTGTCAGTCAAAGTGTAAATGAATATAATAATGCAAACCTTAAATAGGTGAGGTGGTTAAAAACAAATACAAAGGATTTAAATACCTGGGATCATCCAAGACAGCGGACAGTGCAGTGCAGTGACAAAGAGAGGACAATCACAGGTGAAGCAGGTGGAGACAAGTGTTAGGAGTTATTGTAGACTGAAGGATAGCATCAAGAGTGAATAGGAACGTTTATAAGATGGTTATACATGGTTTAGAGAAAGTGGCACTAACAAAACGACAGGAGGAAGAGATGGAGGTGGAAGAGGTGAAGACGGTAAGAATTTCATCGGGAGTGACCAAGAGGGACAGCATTAGAAAAAAGTTCATCAGCGAGATAGCTCAGGTTGAGCAGTTTGGAGACAAAGTTGCAAAGGAAAGGCTTAGATTGTTTGAACACTTGCAGAGGATACATTGGACAAAAGGTGTTGAATATGGAGCTACCAAGCAGGAGGAAAACATGAAGACCACAGAGAACACATGTACAGGGGTGGTGTGACAGATGAGGATGCTAAGGATAGAAAGATGGAGACAGTTGATCCTCTGTGGCATCCCCTAAAGGGAGTCGCTGAAAGAAGAAGTATTCAAAAAGAAAAACAAAATAAGGGAGTACAGTTAACAATAGAAAAAAAAATAGATGTAGAGACCTTTTTGTACCAAATAATGACTACATTTAACACTGGTGTCTTTGCAGATTTGCTCACTTTTACACTCAGCCTCAAGTGGCCGTTTGAGGAACTGCAGTTTTTGGCACACCCATTTTGGCTTAATTTTAGAAGGTTGCCACTTGCTGCAATTGCAGTGCAAAAACCTTTATTCAATTTATTCACAGAAGGTGACAAAGCATAAATTTGTGCCAACGCCTGTCTTCACCTTCCTCACTGAATTGCAATAAAAACAGGTAATTTCACACCCGAGTATGTGTGTTTCAGTTTATGTTAATGCCTTCACACCTTTAGTTAACACAGAGGAGTAATCGGTGTCCTGCAACGTGTGGATGAGAAATGGTAGGTGAGTCTTTTTCTCACATGCTTTCGGACACATACATGCACATATGCAAACACAGACGCAAAACTACTGCTGCTGTCTCTCACATCTGAATCCTCTGCAGTACGTTCACACAGCCTTTATGCAAATCATGTGAGGAAATTAAATACATGCTACAGTGCTTACACATATGCATATACACGCACAGTAGAGTTGCTTACACACATACACGCACACACACACAAACATGGACACACACGCACGTGGATCCAGACAGTCTCTTATTCTTTTTATGGCAGCACCTGAGCTTGGCTTTAAGTACATATTTCATGCTACATTACCCCCTATGGCAGCAAACGAGGAGAAGAATCGAGGAGACTGAAGGAGGCAGATAGATGAAGCTCGGCAATAAAATGCAGACTTCTTTCTCACCCAATGCATGTCTGCCTCAACATCCCTTCTGCCTTTTCTGTCCTTTCTGATCCGTCTTATCTTTATCCCCCCGTTTCTTCTAGCTTAATATTTTTAATGGTCACTAACCTGAATATGCCACAGACGTGTTCCTACTGGGTCCCCATGACAAGAGTAGTGATATGTTTTAATGAGCCAGGGACACAGGGCAAGAAAAGAAATTTCTCATTTGGGTCTTATTGCAAAAAAAAAAAAAAAAAATCTAGCCGTCTCACTCTCTCCTATGTTCCACTTTAAATGTTTCACATCATTTTCTCCATTTCATTCTTGATCTTTGTATTTTTTTTAAGTTATTTTGTATGTATCCATCTAAGCTGACTTTTATTGTCATCATTTTATTCTTATTTTATATAATGTTACTTTGTGTTTATAATCGTTTAGCTTTTTTGGGGGGGGGGGGGTTAGTTGGATTGAAGCCATGCTAAAAAAAAATAAATAAATAAAATTGAGATATAGAGATCAATTGGCTTGTGACCGCACTCCGACAGCTTTCAGGTGATTGG
Organism: Pelmatolapia mariae; assembly: GCF_036321145.2. Lineage (NCBI taxonomy): Eukaryota > Metazoa > Chordata > Actinopteri > Cichliformes > Cichlidae > Pelmatolapia > Pelmatolapia mariae. The sequence continues at coordinate 14,146,954 of NC_086239.1, read as the reverse complement.
CCATGACCGGTGGCTGATCAATCAGTCTCAGATGTATTTGATTCTGTGCCAATCAAATTAGCCTGACGTGCACCTCTCCAGGAGTGTTACTAAATGGTGCACTGTAGACCACAACAACTGTAAATGGCCAGCTTGGTAGCAAAATGCAGTGAAAACACACAAATCAGTATATCCAAGGGATATTGATTCTTGATTTATTTTTCTAAATGAAGTATAATATGTACAAGTCTTTAATTTTTTGTGTACATTTTCTCAGTTTAGACTTAGTTGGTTCTGAATGTTTTTTTTCTTTTTCATGCAAGGCAGTAATTTTAGTTACAGTCAGTAAATGCTGTTTGATATCTATTTACTCCAACTTCATCAGGATTCACTAAGTTTCTGTCAAAATTGCACAAAAAGATGCATCACATTTCTTCTGATTTGGAAAAGAGCACTGATGTCTGTATACCCGACTCTGTTTGGGTACACAGCAACACCAATGTTCGTTAGCTTTCAGGGATAAGGACAAGTACTCTGTTCATACGGGTCTATTTCACTGTTCACAAAACCATTTGCTTTTTGCTCTTTTGCCATTCACTTGTTTTAAAGGTTTGTAGGGCTGTGGCCTGACTATAGGCTGCATCTGGCATACTAAAACACTCACTGTGCTTTAAGAGTAAGCAGAGTCACTAGCAGAGGCGCACAGGCAGTCATGTGATGTTCACTGTGTAAATGGTTTGGTGGTATTTTAATCGCAGCAGATTTGAGGCATGATCAGTATAACTCCTGGTGGACTTTGGGGTCTTTATAAACAATTAAGTAAAATTCATACATTTTAAATAAAATATCAAAATAAAATTTCCTTTTTCCAACTTCTCCTTAATTTGAAATAAAATACATTTATACTCATCAGGACATAAAAGAAGCATTTGAACTCTTAGGCTCCCAAAGAGCTAATGGAACAGAAAGCACCCTAACCCTAACCCAAAAAAAAGTTTTACAAAAATTTAAATTAAAAATTTTTAAAAAGTAACAAGTACATTCATTATATTTATGCATTCAGAATACTGGACGATGGCTGGATGGATGGACTACCAACATTATAGCTCATGCATTTGTGCAGTATTTTCTGTTACGGTAGAAACTGTAGATAAAATGGTATAAAAAGATAGGTTTGATAAAAAAAAACCAATCAATTAATTGAAACATGAAAAAATATGGATACAAGCAAAGTCAAATAATGCATTATCTTTTAGGTTATTCTGGTTAATGAAGAAGCAGCCAGAGAAACTGGACCCCATCTTCAGCTGAATACATGGCTCAGTCTTTCTTACTCACAGAATTGTGAAGGTAATACGCGTGACTTCTCGGCCTTTCTCATAAAACATTTAACAAGGATATAAGCTTGAACCTCAGTAACCTATACAGTGAACTCTCTGTGTTGGATGAAGCCCATAAAATACTTCTAGAATCGTCCGTATGCACATGAACCTTCGCACACCCACACATACTATACATGTATTGAGAGTAGTAGTCGCCCATCCTTCAATTTTTATTTTCTGAACTGGATTTTCTGCTTATCCAGTTAAGGTTACATGGGGACTGACAGTGGGCAAAAGGCAGAGGACACACTAAGCAGGTCGCCAGTCCATCACGGATCAACTGACAATCAGTTTTAAAGAGGTAGCATATACTGTATAATGGTATGTTTTAAGGTCATGTGAGAAAACTGTATTTTCCTTCTTACTGGTTATAAATACATCTGTTAATGAGTTGATGAATTGTTTTAGTGTCAACAGGGTCAGATTTGGAGCAGTTAGCACTGATTAAAGCACAATACTGGGATACTGTTTCAGTTTTTCTCTCATTTTAATCAGTGCAGCATATTGCCAACAGAACTAAGGAATATGTTATAAAACAGTCAAAATAAGCCTGACATTAATTATGATTTACTGTTTCTTATGAAACTTAATGAATGTAGCCCCTGTAGAAGTATGTAGAATCTAAAAGCATTTAAAGGGTTTGGTTCCTCATACTAATTAATGTGTAATTTGTACAAATGTAAAGTAGATGGGAGAGCTCACTTGTTTTGACTTCATGTAAATTGACTATTTTGAAACAGTACAGATCGTGCTAGCATTTAGTTAGTAATCATGTAAAATAACAGACACTGAACAATTGTAAAACTTAACAAAACTTAAATTAAAAAAGTAAGGTACTTTTGGCTGGTCACTTATTCCAAAAGCGTCCCCACAGTGGGTAGCTCTGTATGTTTGATTTGGTAGCTTTTTTCAATGAATGTCCATCCTAAAGCAACCCCCAGGGGATTTGTAGCTACACTACATCAATAAATATGTTATAAATACAAGAACTTTTACTTCACATGTCAAGGGCGAATGCTGATTATTTTTTGTAAGTCATAGCCAGTAAACACATTACATAAAACATGCCATTAGAGTTAGAAATATTACTTTTTGATGTTTCATGAAAATAAGAAAAAAAGAAAACAAAGAAAAGAAGAGTAGCGCTACTAAATCTAGTCACAGCCTAAAGTTTTTGTTGTTATGCTTTTTGTTTTTGCGTGCAGTGAGTTATACTTGCCTCCAGACTTAGACAAGCACCTCTTGTTTGTCACAGGTTTGTTACACGATTAGAATACTAAACTCTAAATAAATGAACATGAGTGAACCGGCCAGGTCACAGGCCAAACACAATTAATGCTATTTCTTTTAGGCAGAAAAACACAAGGAAGAGAAACAGCAGGGAGCTGGTCATTCTAAAAATAACAAATTGACATTCATCATCATAACAGCTGTGACAAATAATGTTGCACGCTGGTTGGTGCAAACAACTGGAGATGTGTCCAACTGATTGTATCCAAGGGTGGGGCGAAGGAGGAGCAATCCAGGAGTGAAATTCAGGGTGAAGGACAAGTGCAGGCGCCAATTGGGGCAACAGGCTACACAGAATAATTAGCTTGCAAAATAGACATGTGGGAGTCTGTGCAATGACCTTGAGCCTTAACAATGTAGATATATTTTACAGTGACATTTTTAAACATGCACACTGCTTCAGTCCAGTATAGTTACATTCAAATTGCTGGAGACAGTCTGTGCAGGAAAAACTAAATTAGGTTTAGGTTTATTTCCTTTTAATTGTGAGAACTGATCCTGATTTAATTGTATGGGTAAGTAGAGCATGGAGTTACAATCAGGCAAGACAGTGAGGCTGAAATAGTGGTACTGGAATGAACACTCAGTTTGAGCTATTTGTATATTTGTTTCTCCTTAGTTGTAGTTGCAACCGGATTTTCAATATTCATACTCTTTTAGCATCTTCATCAATCTTATCACTTGTTATAGAAGTTCAGAAGTTCTTACTAGCATTAATTAAAATCCTTCCTTCTAACTGAAATCCTTAATCCAGGTTACTTAAAAACACTATGATTTATGTCTAGAAAGCAAAGCAGTAGGAATGTGTTGATTAAACAGTCATATACAGTCTGATGCAAACATCCACAAGAGTATTGCATGTACTAACCCTGAAAAGTACTGGAGAGAATTTCTGCGAACTATTTTAGTTAAATTTTAATCATTTGTTTTTTAATATAAGATGAAATTATTTGTATTTCACATATGTTTCTGTTGCAGAATTGGACTGTTATGAAATTCATTTATGTACAGTACATTATCAAACTAATCACAAGATTATGTTGCTTGGCTATTCCAGACTGTACACTTTTTCTGGTGTGTCCCTGTAGCTTTTGTTCTTACAATTGTAAAGGGAATTGTCTTTGGACTGTCGGTGTGCTATGACCACTAAAGTAATTATTTGAACAGGTCAGCCTTACTGCGAGAGAAGAAAAACAGCCTGAAAATACAGACAAATTTAGCTGATGAAGCCCTGACGAAGTGTGGGTTAAAGCTCATTAACTTTTGTGAACAAGTGCCAAAGCTTTGTCTCATGGTCAAAAGACAAGATTCATATGGCTTTGAGACATGCTGTACTCATTTGTCTTGTGGCAAATATGTCTGTGTGTATTGATGTGCACTTTTTGGCAACTGTTGTTGTGATTTGGTGCTATATAAATAAAATTGAACTGAACTGAATTCAATTAATGTCTGATGTATTACATAAATGATAATGGACAATTAAAAAACTGCGGAATGCTCATCAACTATCATATACAGTATATAAATATGAAAACATATTGCCTCCATTCCTTAAAATTAATGTCCCACTCTTTTTTAACAATCCCATAGGAAAGATAAAATAGTTTGTTCTATAGACCCTATTTATCTATTCATTCATTTGATTTAACCAAATGAGGAGTGCCTTCAAAATATTTGGTTACTAGAGTAAACCTGGTTCTCTGAAAACTGACTGGTCACACTAGGGGGCACTTTCCACGTGAGCTTAACAGAGAACCTAATAGAACAGAAAGGACAACATTGCAAATAGCTCAAAAAAGTATAACATAACTACTGCATTAACCTTGTCATTTTTTATGAGTTAAGCCTACAAAATTAAAATGAAAAATAAATAATAGTAAGTTCTAGCATGTCAGATTGGGACTGCTACTGTACTGTCCTTTTGTCTGTAATAAAAACACAAATGTTTTAGTTTTAGTTTCTTTTGCTTTCAAACTAAACACCTGAGTATGATGAAACAGCTGACCTGACATGCACGTCTGTATTTTTTCTCTGTCCTAAACGCCCGTTCTCTTCCATTTTACACATGCTAATGATTTGTAGATACAGGGCTTGTTATAGAGATGCTGTTTTGTGCGTGTGAGAGTGACTGCACTCTAATGATTAGTAGAGATCTTCACCTGCATACCTAGCTTTTTGATGTCTGCTGTTCATCTGCTTTCTTCACCACATATTTGTTTCTGTCATGGAGAAGGCATACCGCTCATTCACTGTGTCTCCTTTTCTTGTCTTTTCCTTTGCCAACCTGTCTGCCCCTTCACTGCTTCTATATATAATCATTCTCTTTGACTGTCTCTCCTGTCTCTTTCCCACAATTCATGTGTTTATCACTGTTCCTCTTCTTTTTTCGTGTCCCTGCTTCACTTTCTTGCTGCCATTTCAGTTTCGCTCAATCTGTCCTTTCTAATCATTCTCATTCCTCACTCTGTGTCTCTGTCTCAGGAAAAGACCCAACCCTCTCTTCTTCCAGCAGCAAGTCATTAACTTCTGTCCCAGGTTTGTGAAAGATTTTGTGCAGTAATGGTGTTCTGTTCTGTGTGTCTGAATCAGCTGCAAAGATGTGTAAAATAATTACTACTGAAATATCCATCCCGCTGTTGACTTCTTTGAGAAATAGCATTAGTTCCCCCTTTTGTTTCAGATTTATTCTGAAGTCACTCCTAATATAGTTAAAAATCGCGTGTTCTTTGTGTTCTTTACAATTTAGTATATCCATCTTCTCATATCTTCTTTCAACAGTAATGAGTATGAAATGATGCAAGTTTCATATAGTCATATTTTGAAAAGTTGATGATACGCCATTGTAAAGATTCTCCTGCCTGCTTTGAAGATGAAAAAAAAAATCTATTGATCTCTTTTTGCTGTTGATTCAGGCCTAGCTATAAAATGATAAAATCTGATTAAATAGCAGCCTAATAGTGAAGCTAAACATTACCCAAAAATGACAGACAACCAACAAAAGATGCATAACATTTTAGCTTCAGATGTGCCTGTGTGAAAAATAGAAGAAGAAAACCAAAACTTGCATGCATGGCTGCTAAAAGTGATATATCTTTGCTGACCGACCACTGTAGCACAGGTAATTGCATCTGTGATTTAAGGTGTGGGAGAAGCAGGTGTAGAATTTGTGGCACTGTTGTAGGCATGGCAATTATTTCTATTCATAGCAGACATTGTTAGCGTGGTGGAGTTAGGGTTGCCAACACTATCTGACAGAAATCCAAGAGATTTTAGTGGGGGGTAGGGGGGTGGGGAGCTGTTTGTGTATACATAACTGTTTCATTATATCAGACAAAAAGACAGAGAAGGCAAGTGTTAGAGTTTAGACATTGAAATTTAAGAAACCTCTGTAGTGTTATGACACTGAAACCACAGAGAGCAAGAATTAAACATGCTCTTTACAGTTTAGCTACACAGAACCACAAAACAAGTAAAAAAATATATATCCCAGGAACTCTTTGGCTTTCCAGACATGTGCAATGTTTTACATAGTCCACCATCAGGACTTAATTGGCAGTCTGCAGTCAGTCAAATTAATTCATTGGCAGATGTGCTCATTTACATCATCTGTGTTTGTAAATAAAACATGTGTTGAAGCAAAACCTTCCAGCCCTAATGATAATTTGTGGTAGATTTATTATATCAAACCCTGAAACCCTTCCAGCCTTTCCCATCAAGTTCTTCCCAGCTCAGGGGTTCTGTTGGGGCAGAAAATTTAACAGCGCTGAATCCAATTACAGGATATATATTATCTAAGGAGTGCTTACTTTACAGGTAAAATTGGTGAAATGTTGTTAAAACAAAGGTTAAAAGTGATTAAAAAATAATTTTGACGGTGTCAAATGTCTTCTTGTAGTGTTTCTTATTACAGTAAAACAAAAAAAAAAGGTGCATGTTAATTTTTTTAAATCTGTTGACACAGTGTTTGTGTGTGACAGGTCTGGAGTGTCACCTGTTTTACTGTTACAGCAGGATGCCAAAAGGTTGTCAGTCATAAGCATTTCCTGCTTTGTTATCTAATTTACTCCAATTGGGATAATTTATAAGTGAACAAAGGATCAAGTTGTGTTCAAACTAGTAAACAAAAATTGAAACTTATCAGCAAAGAGTTACTTGGACCATAGATCAATTGAGTAGTAGAGTAATTTTCTCATAGGGTTTTATACAATTCAACACTTTTCACATTGGCTTTACTTCTTAGGCCCTGAGGCAACATCCATTTTTTATAAACAATCTGTGCTCCCAAATGGCAATGCAAGGCTGTTTTAAACAATTTTCTGTCCATTGATTAGTTCTATCTATTTACATTTTCAATTAATGCTATTAAATAGAACTGGGATTCTCATGGTTTTTTTTTCAATTATACATATGACTCACTAATCAGTAGTTTAACTTTTTTTCTCAATTTTCCCAAACTCTAGGTATCTGACCTCAAATTTAAAAAAGTGATGATATGGAGCTAGTTAGCGTTCCTCCTTCCATCAATAGACTGCACTGACTCTGTGCAACTCAGCAGAACATACTGGAATGCAACTTTTCAACCTTATATCCTTCATGTCGTTCTACTTACCTTTATTATTTTTCTTTCAAGAATCATTTTTTCCTGTCAGTTCAACTGGGTATTAATTATGTCTGCTGTTGTAAATTCAGTCTATTCACCAAAGGATCAGGGCTTAGAGGCACAGTTGTACTGAAGGCCGTTCAGTTGAGACTGCAGCAAAATGAAGAATGAGCTCTACTCTCCAGAATCTTTCCTACTCAAGCTTTTTAATAAGAGTTGCAGAGAAGATGGAGCTGGATAGTCAAACTCTTAACTGTCTGTCTTCCCTGTCCTTTCAGTCTATTTGTCCTCTGTGGCACACTCAGCCCCATGCTTTGATTCTCTAAAATTTCCACCATTACAACCCTTTATTATCCTGGTTAATCCCTCTTGCACATGTCCGGTGTAGACTGTAAGATGGAATTGAACAGATCTGTTCACCGACTCTCTTCTCTTCTCCTGTGTCGTTCTTTTCATGCCCTTTGAAAGAGCAGAATTAGCTTTTCCCTGTAGCAGCAATGAGGCTGGCTCTTGTCCCTTTCAGTCTCTCTTTCTGCTGTCAAATAACCCACTTTGCTGCTCAGCACTGATATGATTACGCTTCTTTTTCAGCTGGATTTAACACTGAAGTCAGGGTACGCCGCTCTTGTAATACCGTGAAAGAAATTCTGGAAACACTGGACAGTCATGTTTCCTGTTCAATGCAGAAGGTGAAAGAAAAGAAAAAGACAAAAGTAGGATAAAAGACAAAATTAAAAGTGACAACTGGGGGCTATGCATTAAGGAGAAGCAGAAATAAAATAACATGGATTTGTTAAAAAGGATGTGAAAGACATGAGGCAGCAGCTAGCTGGATGAAATTGTCAATAAGTGGCTATTTTCACTCAGTGAAAACTTTAAGTGCTTTTTTTTAGCTACTTCAGCAAACTGAGAAAGAAATGAAACCAGAGTGAAAAACTACATAACACCCTTATAAGAAATGGGTAAACAGCTAGTTAGAGGCTAACAGAGACAAGAAATAGACTAAGAAACACTGGCCTACTTTAGTATACTTCAGCAATAGTTTAGCTAAAAGTACTTTATTTTAGCAAAGTAAAATATATTTGTGAAGTTAACTTTAAATAACCCAAGCCAACACACTGCTAGTGCAATTAAGAACCATTTTCTCACGAGAAAATTAATTGCTCTTTGAACGGCACTCTTATTCACATGAACATCAATTACTTGCAACTTTTGCAAGGTTATCTTCATGGTGCATTATAGTGAGAAATGAGGTGAGAAATAGGATTGGATGTTTTCCTTTGTTGTTGCTTTTTTTCCCCAAGTCCTTGCGTTTCTATGTGTTGGCATGGCACACTGGTGCATATCTCTTCTAAAATGACTTGAAAAGAATGCCAGCAGAGTATGGATTAGGGATTTTCTGAAGCCAAATTTCCAAAGCCAACTTTTTTATGATATTACGTTGTTTTGTTAACACTGACAGCATTTCAAGTGCATTTTATGATTTTCAAGTTCAGCTCGAGGGTTTGTGTGCCCATGAATGTGTAGTAACACAGACAACTTACATAAGATAAAGTTTTCTCCGATCTTGTTCTCTAGCAAACTGCTGTCTGGAGTGCAGCTGCACGAGCTTTCAGCAGATGAGCTCTATGTGTGTGTTTGTATCAATGTGCAGTTTTTGTGTGCTGGCATGTATAGGAATGCATATGTGCTCATGCAGCTGTGACCCCTCCATCAAACTCATTTGTACTTGATGCCTTTAAAACACAGGTTTGATTTTTGAGTAGGAATGTCTTGACACACCCCCGCTGAGCTTGCTGACAGCGTCTCTCATGTCCCAGCTTACCTTGTGACATCGACGCAACACGCAGACACATACAAATGTAGACACAAGCGCACACATACGTATCTCTGCAGCTGTGTTTATACTTAACTTGGAAAGCTTGCCATATGCTGGATGAACTATGAATATATCTGAAGCCGGTCATTTTGCAGCCTGCATCATTTTATCTGATTGGCAGCCTGGTTGGTCTCCCTTTTTCACACTCAGTTCTTTTTTTCACTGGTTTTTTAAAAATCTTACTTCCATTTTTAATCATACATTGCTTCTCTTTTCCATTATTTCCCCTCTACCCTCGTTCTCCGTGCAGCCACAAACAGGAAAAAAAGAGGTCAGTTATGTATTAACAAGACAAAACTGTGTTCTATTGTTTTTTCTTCTTTTCTCACTGTTTGCCTCTTATGGTATTAACCGTTTGTGCTACTCATAACTGCTAGCCTACTCGGTACCCGTTCTCCGTACATGGATACAGCCACATAACTACCAACACTATGTTGGACTTCAGACAACATTGCAAGCCTGGAAATGACATCGCCAATGAAACTAGCAAATGACATTGTCATGCTGGTATCTGAAACAAATTCAAGTGAAATTTCTTCTGTGGTACTGGTAAATGTAAGTTCTGAAGTTATTCTGGACCTGATTGTTATCAAACTAATGTCTATATGGGTCTATTCAGGGAACTTAACCTTACCTTAACCTGTCTTCTTTTTAGAACAGTAACATTGGCTAATTTTTGTTTATTATAGAGAAGCACTGCACTAAATAACTCAATATTTATGAATTTCATACTTATTTGTAAAGCAAACCCTGATGCCCAAACATGCACAAGGTGAATATATAAGGGAACACACACACACACACACTTCACCTTGGGAGCCTACCTAAGCGGAGGTGTGCTGTGACCCTGTGTTCTAGCAGATGGTGCTTGTGGGCAATACCAGCAATAACCATAGCAATGTTATCTCTGTTTCTCTCTCTCTTTCATTTTCTTTTATTTTCTTTTCTCTCTAAAGTGATTTCCTTTTTCAATACTATGAATAATGTAGAATAAAATGCTTAAACGCTCTCATACAGCATATTTGTGTCTGTTTGAGAGCATTTCTTATGGTAAATTTGCAACATAAGCATTTATTTGATTACTTGGCAAATCTCATTACTCCTCAATGAATTTAATGCAAGGCATAGCATGTGTATTTAATTTAAGTGTGATAGACTTGCATGTTCTCAGAATTGCAATTTCCTTTTAAAAAAGCAGATGTGAATTTGTCTGCCTGTGAACGGTAGACATTGTGGACGATGGATTTATGCCCAGACTGTTTACTGATGTAAGAATGGAGCAGAAAGACGTACGGGAAGAAGCGAAGAAAACTAATGAGCAAGAAACAACACCCAGCCTTTATCATGGGATACTGGGGGAGATAAAGGATGATCTTTTGGCTCAAAGCAAGAACAATATATTTTTTTTCCCATAATCTCCTGAATATATATAATATATACGTGTTTCGAGAGTATGAATATCTGTGTGTTTCTGCCAGAGAGAGGGAGAGAGAGAAAGACAGAGAGAGGGAGAGGGAGACAGCACTATAATGGCAGAATAGAAATACCAGAGTATGCTTTATCACTTACCTAATTACGTGAGTTTGCAAAACTAATCTACTACTCTATTAAAACAAGAGACCCTACAGCTCAGGGTTAAACAAAAGCAAATTACATTACCCTGTCACACACACACTTCACTTTTCCTTTACACTGCGCCATTCTGTCAACCAGACTTGTTCCCATTCACCCATATCTCCTCTGAGATTTTAGAAGAGCAGTCGTGCATAGAGTTTAAGTCTGCTCCGAGACGATATGGATATGTAGTTGCTCTTTAAAAAAATCCCTTGTTTCTTTTGAACTTTACAGTTTCATTAAAAGTTGATTTGATTGAAAGTCAGGGACGTGCTTCCTTTTGTTTTTCTTGAAAGTAACGGGGGAAAAAATGCACATGGGATTGGTGATATTGTACACGTTATTTTCCTATACACATGAGTGACAGTGAGGTCCTGTTGTGGACACGTGACACAAAACATGTCAAGTATTTACATTTATAAATTCAATTTGTGATTTATCAGTGATCAATTTATTATTATTATTGTTTAATTGATTTATTGAGCCAAACTCTAATTTTATATTTCTCTTTTATCCGGTTGATCTTACATACTTTTTGCTAAATCTAATTCACTTGATTATGAACATGACATGAAGTGGTCATTCAGAGTGTTGCAACAGAAGGTTTTTTCTTATATCGAGTGCAACTATAGAGCAGACCAAAGACAACAGATGTTGATGTAATCTGTAGCTATGATTGGCATTTAGAGTCTTTATTACTCTTTCACATCAATAAGTCTGCTTCTTTTCACAGTTAGTTTATCTGATCATGTTGCAAACGAAGGCGATACACATGCCAAAAATGAAATATTTACTTATTAGGCTTAATGGTTAATTTGGACGCAAGTGATAACTTAGGAATTAGATGAAATTGATATTTTATTGCATAGATAAAATTAACCGGAAGAAAACGGATGGAGGTTAAATTAAATGCTATCTATCTCACATTTCGTCAATATGTATGCCAGTTATTTTCCATTCCTGCAAACCAGCCAAACAATTAACCAACCAACAAAAAGAGAGAATACAGAAAGAATTATTCACTAAGTGATGAAACTGAATGAAAGGTTGTAAAACAGGTTTAACAGATTATCAGTGTAAGATCTAAAATATTTTTTCAAAAAGCAAGGATTCATTTCTACACTTTATATAACAACTTTAATGACCATGGGGGAAACAAATTCATAAACTGGTGTAGGAATCCCACAGTGGATCACAATACAGTAGTATACACCACATATATCAAGTTTTCATCCAACCATTTTCTTCCACTTATCTAACTCAAGGTCGCAGGGGGGCTGGAACCTATCCCATCAGTCACAGGCCACCCTGGACAGGTTACCAGTCTATCATTGGGCTAACACAAAGTGACAATGATTCATGCTCAAATTCACACCCAATTTAAAATCAGCTATTAATCTAACCCCATGCATGTATTTGGACTGGGTTAAGAAGCTGGAGTAGCTGGAGACAACCCATGCATACATGGGGAGAACATGCAACGGCTCACATTAGTGCATGTGGGCTGATATATGTGAAAGTTAGTTTCACTAGTGTGATGGTATAGTGTACTGGATTGAGTAGGATATTGTATTACAAGTTCTGGGTTTGAGTCAGCCCTGAGGCTATTTACTGCATGTCTTCCCCCTGTTCTCTCTCACTCTCCTTTCTACACTGTCCTCTCTAGATAAAGGCTAAAAAAATAATATAATAATAATTAAAAAAGAAAAACCAACTGAAATTCATACAATTCTCAAAATCTTTTTGTTCAACTTACACATTTTCAGTAATTTTCAATATTTGTTATTTGTTGTTGTTAAATCATAATCTACTACTTCTTCACAGAGTTTGCATTTACAGTAACTTTTCTAAAATTCTTCAGCACTTCATAATTCTGCTGAATCTTCCTTAGCCTTGCTCATTAGCTCATTAGTAACCTTTACTGTTTAGGTTCACTATGTAGTAATGAAGGAGAACCAAAGACAGTCTTATCTTTGCAGGAACCAGGCTTGTATTTCCTTTGGCAGTAAAACTGGTGCACAGCATTTTAGCTTTTACCCTTAAACTTCAGCATATCCTGACAATTAATGGCCGACTATCATAATTTTATCACCTATCTGCATGGTCACTTACCAAAACATTCACATACTTTCACAAAACCATGTTGAGTATCCTTCCGCCTTTCATCAGTGAACCAAAAGAAAAGTAGCTGTAGCAATACTGACTGAACAAGCGCCCAACTTTCAAAGTAAAATCTGAAATCTTCGAAGCACTGACTCAACCCAACTAAAAACATGTCTCCAGCTACTGTTGTCACCAGGGCAAGAAAAACTATTTTGACACCCAAATAAATAAAACAGTTTTTTGCTAGAGTCACACAACAGCACTGCATGACACAGCCCTCTCATTAGCCACCACATTGGCTGTGTAGAATCTGGTCTGTCATGCAGCAGTGCATTGCAAAATTCACTGTAATCTGCCAACATGCTGTGTTGGTCAATCAAATATAACTACCACTTGTGTTATATTTGTAACGTGAACTTTATTCCGCAGTGGTTTGGCATCTAATAAGACATCATATTTCAGGTCATTTCAGTAAAAGTGGACTTCCGGGACCATAATCTAACAAGTACTTCAGGAAAAGTGTGCCCGCACAAAAATGCAGACTCAGATCAAGTTAGTTCTGGGGATAAATTCCCTGCCAGTGTATATCAGTGCTCGTATTTGCAATCCCCCTGAGTCAAACTGCAGCTGTTGACACTTGTTTAGTAAGGTTACAATTTAACTCCCCAGGTGAGGACACAATAAACCTGACAGCACTGGTCATTATGGGTCATATGGGTCATTTTGGAAGGAAATGACAGCTTATTTTGTCATTCAGGTTGGAGAACTGAGGTTGTCCTCAGTGGGGTACCAACCCCAACTATTGCTGCCACGGATGACTGAAAAATACCAACTGAGCCAGGCAGAATAACAATAGCAGTTGTAATACATCCTATACACATTTAGTAGGATGTGTATTTGAATGTTTTCACTTATGCTGGGTGCCTCTGAGTTTTTGTACCAAGGTTTTGTGTCCTCCACAAATCCTCAGATAAATATGCTAAGAAAAACATTTTCTCAAGCTAGTGCCCGGGAGCAAATTTATCTAAGGTCAGCCTACTTATCCACATTTCAACAGTGGTCATTTTGTGCCTGAATGCTTACCCTCATATCAGTTGACCTCCATATGAGAGTAGCCATTTTGTGTCTGATAGCAACAAAGATTCAGTCCGTGTGGGTCAGAGAACAGTTGGTACTACATAATCATTACAACTATGAAATGGTATGGTGAGACAATAATTGCTGTTCTGACCAAAGTCTGTAACGGAGGTGTGTCTGTGTGCATATGTGCCCATATTTTACAAGCTGAGAAGGGTTCACCTGTCCCTGGAGCATACAGCACAGATTCAAATCCTGAATGATAGCCTGAGAAGCTGAGAACCTGATAATTGTCTACATTTTATAAGTGTGACAAAATTATAATTACTTTATACAGACTAGAACCAACATTTAGGAATTAAATGTTAATTTGAAGAAACGGAAGAAAGATGACATATACTTGCTGTCACCTGCATAAATGAATCTTTCAGCTTCTATATACTTGCTGCCGAATTAAATATTTGCTGAATGAACTGTGCACAGGGTATAATTAAATTACTAACATCGGGATATGCAACACTGAGCTCTGACATGAAAACACACAGAAACAGGAGGGTTTGCAATATAAATCATGGTTCATGGATTGATTGATTATAGCACACACCCATCCATCCTTTACATTACACAATGTGCAGGGAGCATCACAAATAAAACAAACCCGGAAAATAACCATACTATATGTCAATCATGTTCAGTGGGTAGAACGGTTGTCTATATATATATCGCTTCATAAATGTCTTCATATATATAAAGACAAAAATGACAAGTAACAGCTGAGTGACAAAAAAAGACACCAAGGAGGAAACATATTGGATAAAGAGGAGGTAGCATCTGGCAAAATAACAGGGGGTTTGGACCACACACAAAGTCCAAGCACAGATGAATGCTCATGTTGGCACCTGATTTTAAAATTTGTATATGAAGTTATATAGGTACAACAAAAATGGGGCAAAGCAACCCTAAACATGCTGTGGACAGGCACGCATGCATGCTAATATGTGTATTTTTAAACCTGCCACAACACATTGGCATCTGTGAAACTGCCATTTCCACTGGGGTCACTCGACCCTTCAACCTCTACCTCCTGAGTCTAGTTGGCATTTTCACAATAAAAGGCAGAAAGCATGAAAAGAGAGTGAGAGGGCTTTTGACTGTCAGCTAAAAACTCAGAGTTGGAGGGTGGATAAACAGTTCATGTCACTGCTGTGCGAGTTCTTTTTTTTATTATGCTGCAGTGAAGAAATTTTTAAAATATCAATAAATGTCTGTTACAGCCAGTGGCTTGCCAGACAAGCTAACAAAATGCTGATTAAGCTTACTGATGCCAGGTACATTTTGCAGCTGCAGTTAAAACTGGTATTTTTGGTTACATCTATGTGTTTGTATACTAGTAGTCTTTACATCAACCAGAGTTGACGACAGGAACTGTAAGACAGTTATTTTGCATTAGGAGGAATTGAAAATAGACTCATGGCTAGAGAGACTGCTGATGTGATTTAGCTTTTCCTCATCAAAAAACGTGTCAGCATGTCATGGTCCTGGCAGATGTTGCTTCTCTCTCCCTCTTGCGCTTGTTTTTTATCTTTCCCTCTCTGTCTCTTTCACTTTTTATCTTTTTTTCAGTTGGCATTTGGGAGAGGCTCTGGCTCTGGTTCTCAGCATCACCAGTGGGTGGGGCTGCTCCTGCCTCATGGGTCCAGTGGGTACACCTGTTCCTCTCTACTCATTACTTCTCTGGATTTAAGGACCGGCTGGAACCTCCATTCTCGTCCAGATTGTTGACGCCTGTGTGGGAGTAATCAGGCTCAGTTACTATGATCTTATCACTCTTTTGCAGTTCCCTGACTGCTCTCTCAGCCTATCTCCTAGTTATTCTTCTGGTTTGATTCCTGGCTGGACCCTGCAAACAAAGAAATATTTTATTTACTTGCCTGTCCACTCTTCACCAATCTCACCCTCTGGAAATCCTTGCGTGTCTCCCCCATCAGCAGCTACATGAAGAGATTCAAGTAAGAACACAAATCTGCTCTCAAATTGTATAACAGCGGCAAATCACATTAGTTCTTTACTAACCTGTCCTCTCCACTCTGGCAGTCCTCTGGTGAAATGCTGCCCAGTTCCTGAAAAGACACTCTTACAACAGTAATGCTTGCCTGCCTCAAAGCTCTTGTGTTCGAGTTCCTTGCTGCAGATAATAAAATTTGCAAACCTGCCTTTGTCTCTGGGGTCTTTCAGCTGAATTGAATAACCCAACATGTGTCCTTTTGCTGCCTAGATACTTACACTTAATGTATGTTTACCTGCAAATGTACACTGCTTCTCCACTGGCAGTGGTATTAATACAATATTTATATGTTCTCAATAAATAAACACTTACTATATTCTATTTGATTAACTTTCATACAAAAAAGTTGTTTTTCACCCTCGAGTTGTGTGTGTGTGTTA
The DNA here is from genome assembly GCF_036321145.2 of Pelmatolapia mariae. NCBI lineage: Eukaryota > Metazoa > Chordata > Actinopteri > Cichliformes > Cichlidae > Pelmatolapia > Pelmatolapia mariae. Next base: position 14,130,585 of record NC_086239.1, on the reverse strand, counting down.
ACACTCCTCACATAAATAAAGAATCAGTGCATGTATATGACTTACTATTGACAGGATGCATTATTAAACAAACAGTCTGGTGGTCAAAGACACAATTTCCTGATTTTGTCTGCTGTTATTTCCCAGCTTTATTGTTGGCGAATGTGGGGTGCAGCATGAATATTGACAGTGAGCAGCATTATTTTTTTATCTGACCTTCATTAATATGGAATAATATACATAGCAGTAAGTGCAGCTGCATTTGGAAGTCAGAGATTATTAGGCATCACTCTGCATCACTGTAATGCTTGCTGTGCTCTTAATGCAGCTTTTCATTATATGTTTATTTATTTGTTCTGCAAAGCAACCAAATTAAAAAAATGTGTTCTGTTCTAATCATTACAGACAAAAATACAGAGAAATTGGGAATGTGATCATGTGAAGTAAAAAAAAAAATTGCATGTGTAAACAGGATGACTTTCACACCTACATTGTTTGTGAAGTATACCATACCTAAAAATCCAATACAACATGTTGATTTTGGCCTTTATCATATCCTAGACCTGCACAGTTACAATACATACTTTATTTTGAAGAGAAATTGACTTTTATTTCTGTACAATGTATTTCTGCAACATAAAGGTCACCTAAGAATGACTGGAGTAACATAGTGAAATGATAGACAAAGACAAAACAGAGAATTACTCATTCTTTAAGCTTATGAGCTGATCGATTTAGAAAATCTGGCAGAAATGAATGCTCTGTGTAAACCAGTGATATAATTCCTATGACTTTTTGTTTTCTTTTTCCATTTTGAACCTGTACTGATAATTTATGAGAACATATACGCATAGACGAACAACTATTCCTGCTTTTGTCATGTTTACTCTATTTGAGAAAAATCCCGTCTTTAATAACAAACTGCTCTTTCATATTGCTCAGGTAAGTCAATAACTTGAACTTATTAGAGAAAGTCAAATATACACAATATATATCTGGCAGATATCAAAATATATTATCAGTGTTGGAGGAAATTAATGATTACAGCCCTGATAAGGTAACTAGTATCTGTGATAGTGTGCACCTCTAAAATAACCTCGGCAGTCCTGTGTGTTGCAAAACATGTTTGTGCGCTTGTAGTTGAATACATTTGCATGCTAATACCTCTACAAAATGACGCGTGTGTGAGTGTGTGTCTGTAATGTGTTTGTGAATGTGTCATACCCTCTTCCACTCATTATAGTAGGACATACCCATGTGTGGCATTTACCTCTAACCTCTGCTCCGCAGCAGGCACAATTACTGAAAGGCCAGACTTTTCAGCTAATGTCCATCATATTGACTCTCTCTTCTCTCTCAGTTCTTATATATATTCATTTTCTCCTCGTCAGACTTGGTAGTGTTGCTAATCTGAAGTTAAAAGAAGAAAAAAAGAGTGGAGTTAATTTGACATGTAGTTAAAAAGGTGAAGATCAATCTTTCTAGGACTCTCGTTAATGAACCGCGGCTGTTTTATGTCATTTAATTTCTGTTCCTTATTTCTAATGCATCTTCCCTGCACTTCAAATCAAAGACCAAGCAAAGTCTCCAAATCCAGGGAACAAGATAAAAAGAGAAAGATAGAGCAAAAGAGCAAAGGATGGAAAAAAGAACATAAAGACAGAACGAAAAGGGAAACCTGATTAGGGGCAGTCACAGGCCACCCTCCTGTCCCTCTACCTGCCTTCTTCTCCGCGTCCCCCACCCCTCCTACTCCCTCCATCCCCTCTCCTTCTTCGTCTGCAGGTAACAGAGCTCTTTTCCGGAGAGGATGGGATGAAGAGATTAAGAGAAAATTACACCGAGTCCTTCTCTTTGACAAGACAAGGGAAGCGGAGAGTTGAAACTTCTAACAACTTTTGAGAAGTCAGGGTCAGAGGTCAGAAAGAAAGGCTGAAGAAGAGAAGGACAGACAGATGCACAGAGAGAGAAAAGGATAGAATAAGCCGTCTGGGATTTGAGGTCGTAGTAAATGAAGGAAGGAAGACAGAGAGGAGTGAATTAGAGAAGACAGAGAATCTCTACGTTGACCCTTATTGTGGTGGCAGAAATAAATTGTGATCTAAAGGTCATGAGACTGAGGACCAGCATTTCATAGACACAAGAAAGTCCGCCTTTCCATTATTATTACTATTTTACTAGGATACCACTACTGCTATTGCTACAACTGCTACTACTACTATAATAATAATACCAATTTAATTAAAACAGTGTTAAAGAAGGATGTGTCAAATGTGTCAAATTCAGGATATGGCACTTTTGTCTCAGAATAATGAACTTTGTCAAATCCTTGTCAATCTATAAAAGACAAAAACCATTCTAACACACTATCAGATGTTCTTTGTTTGCATGTTCATTTTGTTACATTGTGATCGGGCACTTTTTTTTCTCTGCCATCAGTTTTCTAATTTGTGACTCAATTAATAAACACAAGAGAGTAATTTTATCATAATAATTAGTCAAAAGGATGTGAATTAAGGCCTCTGTTAATGAAGAAATTGGAGAAATGACTCTTTGTGATTACAGGTGGTGCGAAATATCAATACAACAATATATCATGTGAGTTTCCTTTTGCAACACATTATTGGTAAACTGGCACCAGTTATTGATAGAATATTTATCTAAACATGCAGGCACTTTAAATGGATCCCCCCACGAATATCATTTATCCAGAACCACTACCTCATGACTCATGGTGGCGTATATCAAATCAATTAGGGTAGTGAAAGGAAGTTAACTAACTTGGAGTGAAGAAGAGCAAATTCAGACATGGCACACAGCAGGGGGAAGCAAATCAGAGAACAGATAAAATATTACTAAAATTGAATGAATATTTTATTTCTGCTTATTCTTCTGTTATAGATATTGCATTTACTTTGCAATTTACTGTGTATTCCTGTACTCTGACACACTGTGACAGTACAATTACCCTCATAATTGAAGGTAATATACTGTAATACAGCTGACACCAACATTCACCTATGGATTCAAACATGTAGTCAAGCGTCGCGGTAGCTGTTTTCTCTGTAAGAAAAACATGTTACAGGCATGCTAGGCCCTTATGATTCATGAAAATGTCTAACAGAATAAATTCATGATTATATTTAAAGGGTTAAAAGTTATCTTTACTGCGCTATCATAATGTTTTACAATGTAATTTGGACCTTTATTAATGACTTATTAGATAGTAATACTAATCACTGATGCCAGCCTTGAAAATGTGGGGACTGTAGTAGACCTTCTGTCCTAAGATTTTAGCATTCATAGTTTCTTGGCACAAATATTTATATTTGAAAATTTGAATCATTGCACTGTCATGTAGAGAACATGGCGTTATATCAGAATTAGTTTTATTGATTGATAATATGATGGGTTTGCCAATGCATTTAGCCATAAGGCTTTAATTGTAGTTTTTATGTGGTGAACTGAATGCTTCCTCAGACCCTTTCTTTTTCACACTGCCAAAAATAAAACTGTCAGCAAACAACCACACACATCAGTTGCCCACGTGCTTTTAGTATAAACAGCCACATTGTCCTATTCCTTGTGTTCAGCATCTTCATCATTACCATATGAATGTATTCGTATATAAAGTAGTAAGATAGTGAGTGCCAATTCACAGATTCATAACAAACGAACAAACAAAGCAAAACACTGTACTATGCAAAATCATTGAATGGCATCCTTAAGCAGAAGTGACGTGGCGCAAGCAAAAATAAGCTCTAAGTAAATGCATTCCAAATTTGTGAGATTGAAGTTTGGAAAGTCAAAAAGGCCCACACAAAGGTCTCACAAAGGCACACATCAAAATAGCTTTAAGCAAACGAGCTTTGCTGAGACTGAAACTAGGGAGGGTTGAAAGAAGTCCTTTCATGCATAACTCATCAAACCAGCACCGCTGTTCTCTTATCATTACCCAGCAACCTAATGTTATGTGATGTCATTCACAATGCAAAAAGAGCAAAGCGAAGACAGTGGGCTTACATTTATTAATATTTATGCATTTCAGGACCTTGAAAGATGCTGAGATATAGCTTGCCAAGACCTTAATCAAAACATGAAATATGCATACCAATATTTGTTAAAACTGCAGTGTGTCATTTGGAGCTGAAATATTTCAGAATGAATATATTATGTGTCTGTGCAAATTTATCTGGGACTTATGACTTGACAAATTACACCGAAGCACAATTTTTGAGCAATTTGTTGAAAAAAAATTTGAAATTATTTTAAATTAAACATTACAGTGATTTGGTGGAATGTGTTTCTATGTTGTGCATTAAAGCTGCTTAATTATTTATAGGATATTTGCCATACTATATTTTTGCCAACATGAACACAGCACAAATGCATTAGCGTTTGTGTCTCCTGTCCATGTGTGCACATTGTTTGTATAATATGTGTGTATTATCAGCACATGCATGCAGAAGTTCCTGCTGTTTTGTAATTAAAGCTGAAGTAAAGTCTCATTTTCACTTACTTTGCAGTTCTGGGGGTTAATTGCAAAAGCTACACTGCCTCTGGCAAGCTCTCTTCCATTTTAGTACTTTCCTGTGCAAACTACAGAGAAGACTGTCCATAGTAAATGAGAGGATGTGGAGATGCAAATAATAATAATACCATTATCCTCATGATACAATGAACAGAACAAGCGGAGGGAGGGTAACTAGTTAGCCATGCAAATATTAGAGGGGTTGAAAGTAATGCTAATAGTTAAAAAAAAAAATGGTTAAAGAAACTCCGTGTGCATGATTTCAAGTATTTATGCAGCTGTGTGCACAGAGCTGAATTTGTCCTTGTCGGTGTTTAAATCCCTATCAGTCAGCAATACAGTGAGGGAGGTGAGTCATATAGCACATAATGTCAGTGAGTTCAGCAAAAAACATAACAAAACAAGTAAAATACTGTCTCCAAAAAACCTTGATTTCAACATTGTGAAGTCAGTGTGGGATTCTATGAAGGGAAAGAGGTAAACTCAAGGGCCTAATGCCAGAAAGGGGGGGGGGGAAAGTTATGGCACTTACCAAACTAGGTTGAAAACCTGTGTGCAAGAGTACCTCAAGTGTACTAGAAGAACCCATACTGTCTCTAAAAGTGTGATATGAGATATTTATTGTTACTGCAATGTCTTTTTAATAAACAAAAACAAAAAACTTTATTACTCAAAGTTAAAAAATTTTTTTAATACCCCAAACATTTTCTGTACATTAGGAAATATCTCCATTTGTTTGTATGGGTATTTAGAGTTTTGTATTTTGTAATTATTTTTTTATTTTATTTTGGACTTTTTTTGCACGTTGTTAATTTAGTTTAGTTTCAGTTGGTTTCCAGAGTGGAGTTTCATGTTTCAATTTAGTTTTTTTTTTTAGTTTGAAAATGTTTAGCTTTAGTTTAGTTTTTGGTAGTTTAAGTGCTATTTGTATGTAATGTAGTTATTTATGAATTTCTGTAATTGTTTCTGACAGAAAAACCATAGCATGGATTCCAAGCACCAGACAGAAAAAATAATGTGTGCACTCAAAAAGCATGAATTTATTATACACATAAACTAATATTTATTTATCCGAGAAGAGCGTGCAATATGAGAATGCTCATACTTCGGGTAGACTAATTATCCTTAGTTCTAAGTATACATATAGTTTTTTAAAGTCAGAAGAAACAATGCATTGTGCAGCTCAGCAGCACCAAAATGCACCAAAGACCATATAAGACATTTAGCATGGATAACTGAGAAGTATTTAACAAAAACCCTCCGCAACACAAAGCCAAGTCAAGAAAACTCTCAAGAAGGAAGGCATATCATTACCAAAAGTCAGAAAACATCTAAGGAGTTTGCCCAGTTTAAAATAAAATCTTTGGATAGATGAAAAGAGTAACTGTAACAAGATTAACAGATTGGTGAGGGAAACAAAATAGGGAGATAGAAAGGAACAGCTCAAGATAGACAAAACATTATCTGTCAAAAATGGAGACAATGTTGTGGCATGGATGGCATATGACTGCCAGAGGAACTGAATCATTAGTGTTTACTCATGACGTGGCTCCAGATAGAAATCTGATGTACACAGGGCTATACTCTGTTCAGATTCAGGCAAATGCTGCAAAACTGGTTTGCACAATTGGGTTAATGACCCAAGGACCAAGATAAAGAAATGTGATATTCAGGCAATCGTTGACTGCAAAGGATTTTCATCCATGTATTAAAAACCATACTTAACCATACAATAAAATTATATTATTAGTTTTATTAATTTTGAACCTGCTGCTTTAACTCCTAAACAACAAAATCAAATGTTTTTGTTAAACCCCTTGAATTAAAGCTGAAAATCTGCACTCAGTCATATAATAAATGTTTAATGTGAAAGCCACTATGGTGGTGTAGCGAGTTAAAATCCTGCACTGTATACACTGTCTTAGTTGGGAATCTGCACATTTTGCATTTGGGCCCTGGAAAAGCTAACATGAGCATGCTGGGTGGTGTGAGCGACATTGCATGTCTGTACACGCTTGGTGCCTGTAGGCAGTTAAAGTTGTGGAACTGACAGACAGTCTCTAACCTTCTCGCCATGCAGCCCTGTGATTGACGTCTCCATGGTGAGAAAGTGGGCGGCAGGAGGACCAGATATTACTGTGGAGGTCAGGGTTGAGCAGAGTGAGCAATCACTTCAATCCATGTGTGTGTGCGTATTTCTGTGAGGCGATTTTCGTGCAGCTGTATCTACCTTCCCATAGCAATTTCCCCCTAGTGATGATATCAATTTAGCCGACAGATAGCATTTGCCATTGAACTGTAGAATTATCATCTGATGCCACTCGATACCTACATTTTTCCCCATAGTGTATCAGAAAATAAACAGAATGGCAAACGGGCAAATGGACAGAGGAGTGATGGACATAGGTTTGAGCACTGCAGAGCGTAGTCAGTACCAGAGAAAATCTGACTGAATATTGAGAAGACTGGGATGCCATTGTCTCTCTTTCACTCATTATTTTTTTGTCCTTTATTTATCCAGGTAAAAAAATCTCATTGAGATTAAAAATCTCATTTTCAAGAGAGATCTTCTTATTGCCTTGTTTTGTTGCTGCCATCATATGTGGTCCATCCTACATGAAGGAACTCTTATGTATCTCCTTAATTCCCATTTGCCTCTTTCTCAGCTCATAATACTGCTACTTTCACAGCTACTACTGTAGCTGTGAAAATACAGCTGTGGCCCTGTGGACCCCCAGAATACCTCTAATAGTGAAAAGAATACATCTATTCAAAGATTAAATTGTAGAATTGAGGAGAAAAAGGTAGAGGCACCTATGCCAGTGTTTGAATCTGACTAATGCTTTTGACTTTGTTCTAATAATACGGCAATTCCACTGTGTATGCCAACATGCTGATGCCCATTTTGGTTATTATATTTCTGGTCCTGTTTGTTCATCTGTGGTTTTCTGAATTTGAGCAAGTATCAGATCAGCGAAATGAAATTTGATGGAACATATCAAAGTCAGGTCTCTGAGATTAAATGCAGCAGACACAAACATCTGTACAGACCATTTCACTGCATTTACAATGCCACAAATATTGTTTTGACTTTAATTAAAAATGAAAATGGCGTTGAGGGAAAAAACAAAGTAAACGGAGTAAGGTCTCGGTGGAAAACAAGCTTAACATTCAGTGCTAGTGCATTTTTTCCCCCGTGCTTTTAACCGTCTCTTCTAATTAGACCTTTATATGAGCCCACCTTGCTCTTCTCTCATGGACTCTGGTTAGCACAAGTTAAATGTGTCATTTGTGTGTGTTTGTGTTTATATGCATGTGTGTGTCTGTATTAGAGAGTAAATGGAGGCGTGTATATTGTCTAGTGGGTTGAGAAAAGCTCTTCGCTGTCAGCTCATTTGTCTTTATCATACACAATCAGAATTTCCCTCAAGGAGACAGCCATTACCGTCTAGGTTCTCAGCCTAACAAAGGCATGCAAATACACACGTGCAATTTCAGCCGGGTCGAGCTGCAACCTTCAGTTTAGATTCATGACACGGGTAACCACAACATTCACAATGACAACTTTTCAAACACACTTTAAGATTCAAAGGAATTCAGACAGACAGGAAAAACATGCACAATTATACCATCACTCAATGAATAAAAAATTACCTTTTACATACACAAATGTGTACAGTCTAAAGGCGAAGCCACCCAAGAATGAAATATTTCCTGCGGGAGACAGACAGTAAGTGTGATAAAGCTGATTCATAATTTATTAGGACTAATAGCCACCTGCCACTAGCTGTTATCTGCCACAAATTATGAGCTCCGAAAACTCTATGTTTTGACTGTACATGTGGAGTGACAGGCTGAAAAAAATGAGGTGAAAATGAGCCTCAGACTCTAAGATAGTAATAACTGGGCCTATTCTCTGAAACTGAATGCTTCGATACACTGGTCGCAGATTCTTCAGGCTCTTGTTGTTTCATGTGCCAGCATGTGCTACACTTCTGCTTACCTGGTGCCATTTCAAATACAAGTGCGGTATTTCTGTAGAGTATATTATTGGTGTTAATGGACGATAATTTCACTCCTAGAAATTGATAGTAAAAAAGGAGGACAAGAGAGGAAGATGAATAAATATGTTAGAGACTGTTTTGAATAATAACTGATTTGAGGATATTTTTAACGATGTTTTGAAGTTACCTGGTTATGTTGTTACCTGCCTTTCATAATTCATTAAATGAAATGGGATTTTGGAAGTTGCCAGATAGCCCATAACATGATAATATGATAGCCCAACTAATAATATACTGCATTGCATTAGGAGTTGGTATTAAAAACAAAATAGAAAAGTGCTGTTCAAGTCCTTCCCAACTGGGTCAGAGTTTTAGTAATTCTACTTTAGCTGCAAAAGCAAAACATATAGCATTTTTTCCTTATTAGGGTTTTTTTTTCTATTTGTCCTCCAATAATATAAGTACTATTTTGTGTGTACAGAAGTAATGCCTGTTTTTTATTTACATCTACTAGGGATACTGTTGTTATCAATAAATAGGAGATATAGACCTTTACTAAGTAGACTGAAAATCAGAATTGTTTTTGTATTGTGCTTTTGTAACTATTTCAACCAGTGTATCAGAAAATATTTTGCATTGCTCTATAACAGTGACAGATGTAGTGTAAGAAGTAGTGACACTGTGCATAAAAGATCAAAACTGACTGACAAAATAAAAAATATCTTTTCATACCGTTATTTCTTCTTTCTTGTCTAAACATCCCACCTACATTACCCACAATCCTACTTGAGTCAGAGATTTTGGGCTTTTCTGCTTGTAGTGGCTAATGTTGCCTGAAGCTGTTGGCCTCAAGCAGAGATGAGGAGTAGGCTAGAGTGTGCTTGTAAGCTCACCTCTTTCTCACTCCACATCCAAATTTCTCATTCATTTTTCAACTTGTATTCTTCAGTCTCAACCAACCATGACTCCCTAAGGGCCGGCAATTTGTTGGAATTTGTGCAGTTTCCTCTAGAAATGCAAATGGTTTCATACAGTTTTTTTTTCTCTTTTAACATAAGCAGTAGTACACATTAACAGACTTTTTAAAAAAAAGTCTTCAAAATTCTACTCAATTACTTTTACTCTTTAATTCCCCGTGAATTGATTAAGTTTTAAAAAAAAAACCTAAAGGTGAGCAACATCTGAAAACCTTGATTAAGTGACATTTTTATCATTTTGATGCCTTCCATTTTGGGATGTATTAAAGCCAGCCTGGGTTTACTTTATCATTTCTTAAGCGCTTTACCCATTAAACCTTTGACTCTTTCCAACTACAGTACATTCACCTCTTTAACGACCCATGTCTTAATTTATTCCATGCCTTATATGTATCTGGAAAATCTGAATTAGTGATATGCTCTACAGCTCAGAAAAGGAGATACAGTAACCTGAACTTTCAAGCTCTTAATCAAAAGTTCATGAAAGTCCATCAAGTCTGTTCCAACACACCTACATAATGCGGATAATTTGACATTGCCCATAACGTCATTGTGATACGAGGGGAACACACTCCTTTTTCTGTTTTTTCTTCTATTGGAGCAGAAAATTGTTTCATGATTTACAGCTTATTAACTGAAATGATTGCTATAAAACTTAATGAGAGGAGTAAACCAGTGAAATGTGTAAAATGTCAGATCCTGGTGGTTAAAAGAATAAAACTTGTGGGTTTAATGGGAAGCTGACACAGAATACATGGTAACTTGGATCATAATACATCTTATATCGGAATTCAGTGAATTTTTTCATGCGGTCCAATACAGGCCAAAAAAGCAATCTCTCTGAACAGCTGTTCACACAGTTGCAAAGAGTCATACATTAACTTTCCTTTAATATAAGAAGACCTGCAGACTGCAGGAGTTTAGCAAGACCAAGGAAGTCCCCTAAGCTGGTACTGAATAGACTCTGTACTAAACATGCATTTTCACTGCTGGACATCAGTCCCCAGATCCAAAATGGCAAAGTCAATTGGAAAAAGTAATTTAATTTTGTTATGGGTTATCAAGATTATCCCAAGGGAGAGTAATTAAATGGAGACCTGCAACAAACTTTTTCCAAAATAATTTCCGAGTCTTCTTCAATTTATTTTCACTGTCAAAATAGTTCAACATCTCAATTTGACCAGAGGAGCCTCCATGTGCCTGTTTGAGTGTGTTTTTAAAATGTGTCACCTCAATTTGTCCCTTTGCTAAGTACTTCAAAAACGCCCCCATGTTCAGTGTCATCCATGTGTGTGTGGACAATCTTGGATTTAATAAATAATTAAAGAGGTAATTACAAAATGTAATGTGATGACTTTGAACATCCCTGATTTATAATTTACCACCATTTCATAATCCTCTTTCCTACATATCTTATCCCTGGTGGGAGCTGGATAGGTATTAAAAATGTATTGCTATAGAGATACAGACTGAACCAGTAATAATGACGCCTGCATCCTTATACGGCTTACATAAATACACCACACCTCCATGTTTTTTACCTTTAGATATAAACTCAAAGACCATATATTGGCAGATTTAACAGAAACTGAAGTGTATACACAAAAATGGCCCACAAAAAACTGATTTACAGACACTATTAGTTTTCTCTTTTAGTCTCTTGGTACCAGAGCCAACAACAATTTGTCAAGTGTCAGTATCTGACTAAATTCTAGCCTGATGCACTGGGGAACTTTGCCAATCCACTACTGGTACTCTGGCATCAGAACTTAGCTGATCACAGAATATAGGTGGAGGTACAAGAGGCAGAAGGCAGAAGTATGAAAGCAACTCAGTCTGCATAATTGTGTTTGCATTTGACGTTACGTGGATGCTTAGCGTCCTTTTTATTGTATGTGCATGTGCCAGGTTATGTAGCATTTGTGTTTGTATGAATGTATATCTCTCTTTTTCATTGGAATAAGTTGTGTATGGAGATGAATATGTGATTGATGCATAATAATGCAATCAAAGGCTGTCAATCTTTCCACTGTTAGGTGACTGCTCTGTCATACTGGTTGTTAATTCTGACTCTGTGACAGCCTTTATAGTCTATTTGCCTTTGTTTTGACTGCATACTAATCATGTTTGGAATGTGAATGGGAAGTTTAGGTCACCCTGTCTCATTGTCAAGAACAATACAACGGGCCTGCACTCACTCAGACTTGAGAGGGGAATTTGTAAGCAAATGCTGGGACACTAAAAAAGCATCCATATGAAGAGACACAAGCAGACATGCCAACACGCATGCACACACACTAATTGAAGCTTGTACATTGGACACCTGTTCATTATTTCTCTCAGTAGGGAACTTAGTTTCCTGCCACTCTCAATGTTGTTACACCCACATTTGTACTGTGCATCATGGCTATGTAGATGTATTTAAATTTGTTGCTATACGTGTGTTATTTGCATACCTTTTCTGTCAGTAAGCAAGAATATTTTGGATTGCACTGTTGTTTGCAAATCGTGAAATATGCTCTGTTGTTGAAGAAGCAGCAAGATAACAGGCCACTTGCTAGATAGCGGTCCTTGGAGTTGGGTTAATTGTGGAAATCCAGTTTAGGACTATATAAAGTCTGGAGAAGTGAGGTTAACAAAGGACATTTGTGAAGCCTAATAGCCAACGGCAGCAAAACCAAGAAACACACACAAATCGTGCTGTGGAAAATGGGACCAGCTGCTTTGGACTGAAAATTCAAAATCTGGAGTTATTTAGATCTTAGTTAGTTAGATCCTTCGTGAATTTTCCTCAATTAAGTTTTTTTTTTTAGTCTAATCTAAACAAGATAAAGGCTGTATTTCTGACAAAGTTAAAGCCCCTGCTCAATAACCTAGAACCTGGTTACATAAGGAAGTGAAACTGTGCAAGGTCAATGTTACATAGTAGAAATATAGAGGCAAAGAGTAGCTTTGACCTTGAAGATGATTGAAAAATCGGTATGCATACGACACACAGCTTTACAATTATGAGTGAAGGAGAAGAAACAGCACCAGCTATCAATGCTGCACAGTCCTTGCTTTGAGATCCCATCCAGAACTCCATCATATCTCCAACATAATCCTTCTTTCTAAAATGAGCACCACGCATGTTTTGTTTGTGGCAGATGCAGCAGTGTCCCATCACCTCACATGCACAAAATTCACCCAGGCACGAAAAAAAAAAAAAAAATCTTCTTCTTCCTGTCATGAAAAGCTGTAGACTTAATGCTCTGTAAGGCTCAAGTTTGTGCTACTGGGACACACAGTAATTCATTGTGATGAATTATTACTCGCAATTACTTACAGATACTTGAAAAAAAAAGAAAACAGGACTCAAACTCACTACCATCTACTACTGGACAGAGACAGAGAGCATAGAGTCCTCTCAGTTACTTAACACAGTATGATGTGTACTGAGAAAAGTTTTTAAGAGAGCCGCAATTCAATTTTTCATCTGAATTTTAGCCTTTTTCTCTTAAACATAAATCATCCATTAGCTTTTCAAACATTCATTTCCAAGAAATATTATATATGAATTAAAAAAAAACAACAGAACAAAATCCAGGTTGCCCTTTAAGGAAGGTAATGTATTAGCTGAAGGACTTAACAACAATAATGCAACACAAATAAGTGGTCTGTGGACAATAATGAAACATGGTGAAGACGATCAGTTGGCATATAATGGTGTGGAACCCGGTGGCTACCTACAGAGCTATGGTTAGGTTAATATAAAGACTTTAGCAGAGCGAAGATGAAGGATAAGCATAAACTTTTTTCCCCTTAATAAAAGTCAACACGAGAGTCCCTAATGGGCAGAAACAAATGTAGTCATATGGCAGGGAAAGGACACTGACAATGGACTTAACTTCAATCAAGAGAAATCTGAGATGATTCATCCAAAACACAAGGTTAGTCATTAATATGCTGCTTTGTGGTTTGGATGACTCACTTTGAAAAATTCCAGATCCCAAGCTTCATGTTACCATTGCGATCTTAGTTAGCCTCGGAGTGATTCTTTTCTAAAACTTTCAAATATTTGGTTTCTGGCAAACCATGAACCCACGGGCTGTAGCTACACTGTAAGAATTTAAGAACTAAGCTTAAAGGTGTGCTGCAGAGGAATAGTGGTAATAAAAAGATAGAGAATACAATAATGACCACTGATCATTTTTAGGGGATTGTTTATATGAAATAAAACAAGATACACAGCAATGCGACACTTTAAAAAGACAACAGGATTAATCCACACTATAGGACCTTAACAACATGCCATCGTTTGACAAGCAGATTATGTCCAGTCATTCCCCTAAAATGTCACTGACCCAAAACATATAACTAGGGACTCAAAGAACTATCTTCAGAGAGAAAGAGAATTACTAGTCTAGAAAGAGATTAAAAAAAAGACTTGACTTCACCTTCCCTAAATTGATCTGGGTTTACATGAAGACTGAGACAAATTCAATCCTGTAGAAAAAAAGAGAAAGAGGCAACTTCTCTTAGATTTCTGAAAAACCTAACTGCTAATGACTTGAAAAACTATGTGCAAGTACAAGTGTACCTTAGAGGATATGTGCTGTTAGTAAGACTTAGTTGTATTGATTTTGAATGCATAGACTCCTTTAGACACCCATATTGTAACTACATGTAACTAATTTACATTTCACCAATTTCTGCTTTACTGGACGCTGAATCTCTTCCAGTACTGTTGGTTTTTTTTTTTTTTTTTGGGGGGGGGGGGGGGGGTTTAATCATTGCCAGTTATCGCAAATACTTGATTGCAGTTGTTGCTGCTAAGGGTGGCCCAACCAGTCAGCAGGTCCAGGGGGCAATAGCTTTTTCACACAGGGGCATGTAGGGTTGGATTTTTCCCCCTTAATAAGAAAAACACCTTCATTTAGAAACTGCATTTTTTTGTGTTTACTTGCGTTATTTTTGTCTAATATTTAATTTAGTTTGCTGATCTAAAACATTTAAGTGTGACAAACATACAAAAGAAATCAAGAAGGGGGCAAAAACGTTTTCACACCACTATATAAGGTTATGTAGATCTTCATTAACTGAATTACTGACCATAACTGAAATCATATCCATTAAAATAGTATACATTTATTTTTTTACTTACTACATTGTGTGCTTTCAGAAATTACAGGAAATCAGTTGAAAGCACCATCAAAAAATATGTTATGCTCCAAATGCTGAGTTTAACTAACTTAGTAACATGTATATTTTCCATGTAATTTTGTTACATGAGATTGATGTAATATGCTAAAGTTAATGGAATCTGGTCAAAATGACATTTACTTGATTGATGTTCATTCACTTTATAGCAGGCACATTTTCCTTAGTGATTAATTTGAATAAATAAACATTTGATTTGTTTATATTTCAGTTGCATTCAACTTGATATAATTGCTTCGTTTTTATTGAGGGAGAAGAATCTTTTTTGAGTACAGTAGTTTATTGCCCTGTGACAGTCACATCCACCCCAGCAGAAGTTAAAAATCTAAAATCAATGATGCAATTGCCTATTGGTTTAAAAGGGTAAACAGAGCTGACCTATTTCTTATGACCTCATACTCTGTTCTGGGTTTAATCTGTGGTGTAATTTAGCTTGGTGCTGATATGAAAATGGGAAAAAAATATATATATTTCTATTAAGCCTGAATAATGAGAGCTACAGAATTGGAAATTGCTGTCTAGCCTTCTTAGCCAGAACTCTTCTTCTTCTTAATCTCGTAGAATTAACTGAACACTTAACATTATTATGGAGGGCACATGTATGTTAGTGCATTAACTTCTCAGGGTAATAAAATATGGAACAGGAACACTACATATTTTGTCTCCAGCCCAAGAATGGTAGTGTCTGTTGTTCCAATAAATGTTCATTATTATATACCAAATATAAGGATTTGTGTAGCAGTTAGACAATGCAGAAAGCAAAGATACAAGTATATGGGGAGAAAAAAAAATCAGCAACAGAAATACAGACAAAAGAAGCCAAGAAAAGGGAGACTTGGAGAGACGGACAAAGAGACAAGTGTTAAATCTATGAGGTTTTTTCATGAGAAATAACTCTAATCATCTCTGCCTCATTAAATCCTACTTTTCTCCACCTCCTCCTCCTCTATACAGGCATTAAGATACCTGTATTATACCAACTAAAGAGGATTTTGTTCAGAGATATTGGCTTACGTTTAATTGAAGAAGGTGCAATTAAAGCTTTCTTGTTGCAGTGAGAGAAATATATTGCAATGGAAGTTGAGAATATGGAATATGAGGCCAAAAAAAATCTAATGGATTAATCTATATCATCAAAATGTGTGTATGCATTTATGTGTGTATGTGTATTGGCTTCACCTTGAAGCAGCAGCAGGCTGAACAATCAGATATTTGATCTGGGCTTAGAGGGAAGATTTAATCCCCGGAACGGTGAAAAGGTTTTCTCCCAAGTTGCATTTATGCAATTTTGCCATCTTGAGCAATTCTATAGAATTGTATTACTGCAATTTCAACATCCCAGCTAGGATTAGTGTGTGTTGGCATCTATTTGTGTGCATTTGTGTACTCGTGTGTTCATGTGTGTGAGGTCTGGAAATCAGTCTGGTCTGGTTTGTGAGCTTGTGTGAAGCGGCAAATACCTCAAAGCAACTGTCAACCAAGTGTGAGAGGGTGCTTTGAGAAAGGATGGAAACATGAAATTCCTTCTTTGAGTATAACTCCTTAGGGCAGATGGCACACACATGCACATATGTACATTCAAAGAGAAAAAGACAGAGAATATGAAGGCATCCAGACATTAAATTAAATCTTTGATGCGTGAATACATTTTGAATTTCATGTAATGAACAGGAAGTGTTCGGAACAAACTCTACAAGAAAATGATCTATGGCTTTACAATTTATTGACTGATAAGAGCTTAAGTAATACCAGTATACCATTAGATGTTATTATGTGTGAAAACTTTAATGGTAAGAACCAGCCACAATAATGATCTATATTTTAAAATGTTTAAATAATGCCAATGAAACACTCTTCCATAAAACGGTTAAATCATATAATCCCATTTTGAACAAGAGAAATGTGCAAATGCAAGATTTAAATGTGTGGTGTGTGTGGTTTATTAAAAGAAATGAGCAGACCATGAGGGCTAAGTCCATGGCCAAATAGCTGCTGTAGACATTTTTTAATGAATTTTGGAAAGAAGCAAATCGTAAAAATACTAAGATACCTTTGCCATCCAGTATCGATGGGGTCACTGAGGCTGAAAATGTTGTTTAAAGGTGAAGAAAGCATTACAGGGATCTTTTCAACTGTGTTAAGTGATAAGTTCAATGTTGGTCAGGTTTCTAACAATATTGGATTGGCTGGATGAAGTGAGTTGCACTGCTGAGAACTTTGCAATGACCAAACATGTGTCCATTATGGAATAACAGTTAAACATCTGCCGTTTGCCAGGAGAAGAATCTCAGTATTACTTGCATTGTGCTTTCCTGGATTACTAAAGATGGCATCCTACTGAACTCTGTTAAATGCTCTGTTGGTGCCTCCAGTCAAAGATAAAACTGGTAAAATATTAATTGAAAACTACAGGCCAGTTGCATTGGCTTACATACTGTCAATAATATTAGAACAAATTATTTTGGTTTGGCTTTGATAATATATAACAACCACAGCAATTAGATTTTAAAAATAAGCACAACAATGATTTGTGCATAAATGCTCCGAAAGAGGTTGTTTCCAAGAACAGGAGACAAAACTGTACAACGATCAAGCATAACATTATGACCACTGACAGGTGACGTAAATAACACTGACTATCTATTCATCATGGTACCTGATAGTGGGATTTAATCGAGAGCAAGTAAACATTTTGTCCTCAAAGTTGATGTGTTAGAACTTAGAAGTAGAAAACATGGGCAAGTGTGAGAATTTGTGCAAGTCCTACAAGAGCCAGATTGTGAGAACTGGATGATTGGCTAGTGTGAACCCATCCAGTAGATTAGTTTCTCACTTAGTCAACAAAGCTAATGCTGGTTATGATAAAAACAGCCTCATATATAATAGTTTGTTGCACAGCCACAGACCATACAGAGGGTGCCCATCTTGACCCTTGTCCACCACTGAAAGCACCAACAATGGACACATGAGCATCAGAACCGGACATAGGAGCAATGGAGACAATGGCCTGGTCTCTTTTTTTTTTGTTTGTATGTGTGTGTGTGTGTGTGTCACTTACCTGTGGAAAAACCTGGCACCTGGATGCACAAGCCAGTGGAGTCAGTGTGGTAGTTCAGGCAATATGCTGTTGGGAAACCTTGGGTCCTGCAGTTCACGTGGAACAAACAAGTCAGATCCATGGTGACCTCAACTCGAAACTTAGATGACTTAAACAATTTGTTGCCAACTTCTTGATGCCGAGGATGCCTACAGGTGTGTAGTAGAGTGCATGCCTTTCTGGGTAAGGGCTGTTCTGGCAGCAAAAGGGAGCCCAACACAGTATTAGTCAGGTGTGTCATGGTACCGGGTCTGCGACCCAGTATTTTTGTTTCAGATCTTGATCTGATATTCTTTGATGATTGTTATTCTTGGTTTTGGTTATCTTTCGTTTGTGCTTAGTGATCTTAGTTCTTCCTTCCTTTGTGTTATTCTTAGCCCGTGTTTAGCCTCTGCTCCCATATTTTCTCGGTGCCTGTCCTGATCCCTCGTCTCATGTCTAGTCACCCTTGTCTCTATGCTGCCTCTGTTCCCGAGTCAGTCGGCAACAGACTGGCAGGATGCCTGCTGCCTGCCACACAGTAAACCTTAACAGAACGTCGCAACCATGCAATGGACCCAGCCCGAGAGAACGATCTGGCCCGCATCTTCAGCCTTTTATCTCATTCAGTTTGGGACAAAGTTTTAAATATGGTGACTAAAGTTCGGTATTTGGGTCTCATCATCAGGAGTGATCTCTGTCCATAAATTCTACATGTGTACTAATGAAGTTAAAATATCTATTTTTAGAGCTTATATATGTTATACACTGTGGTGCACTTACAGTATGTCAAAAATGAGAAGGTTTCAGGTGGCAAATACAGTAATGATGAACTCAGGATCTTGCTTAAGCTTCCACAATGGAAGTGTAAGTGTAAGTCTGTGATAAGTAATGTTCCTACTTTTCGTGTTTTACCGAGAATTTTTATATGCAAATCTATGCGCTGATTAACTGATTCAGAAAAACTGGTCATGATGGTTTGAACTGTTTTTTCTTTAAATGATACAAGATATATCTCTCTCTTCTGGGAACACTGGAACAATTGCTTAGCCATTTTGTATCTGATTATTTCATTTTTGTGTTATCTTTTCTTTTATATTCAAATAGTCTGCAATTTCTGAAGTTTAAGAAATAGCAGGGCACAGAGATAGAAATCCTTCACATATAATTTTTTATTTTATTTTAGAACAACTTTTCAGCCTGTAAGCGTGACAGCACTACATTCACTAAAAATCAAAACTCCACACTTTACCAGAGGTGCTGTAGCAGTAGCTAGAGCGATAACCAAGACAATTTCTCTGAATACAATAGTGTTGCTGATTTTTGCTGCAGTTTTACTACCTCACTATTCCTTTAACTGCCTTCATAAAATGTTTTGTTGTTGTCATCTGTAAAAGTGTCACTTATAAACTGTGATGAACTTTAATGAGTTTGCCTGTTATTTTGCATTACATTTTTGAGTGAAAAATATCCACACTTAGTTCCCTTAATTAGCTTGTTAAGATTGTCAGCGTGTCTATCTTGAAACAATGGGGTACCACTATTGTTTCTTCTCGCCTTTACTCATCTCCCCTTTCCCGGTCTGTTGCCTTCTCTTCTTTCACTGCATGTAAACACAACCAGGACTTGGTGCTTGGTTAAAGGGATGGACACAGTTCACAGACCTTGGGGCCATCTGTTCCCCCTGATTAAAGGGGAGTGTAAATATCTCTCTGGCCAAATATTGATATCAATTCAATGAGAGGTGCCATCTTGTTGCTTATCTGAGCCAAAGCTGCGTGTATGTGTGTACTTTTCGATATCTGTGCGTGTCTAGCCATAAGACAGGCCCATGGGCGATGACAGCACAGACTCATCTCATCTCGTCCACCTTTACTCTCCTGAGTCTGTGTTTTCATCATTCAGATGACTGTGTATGGGATTGTGTGGGTGTGGGTGCTGGCTTCTGCCTGTGTGGCTCTGTTTATGTGTTTATGCATAAAACATGTTGATGTGTTTGATTTTGCAGCTCCAAAATGACTAGGTCGCCAGACTGCTATCAGATTTAGTCAGTCCCTGCCTGAGTTGGGTAAATAAGAAGTAATGAAGGAGCCAAGAATAAATTCTCTGGTGGCTTCACAGCACTGGCCTCAGTTTAAGCAACTCACCAGCCAACATATCCACAGCATAATGAGTAAGAAGCTCCCTGGAGTATTAGGATGAATCTAAACACTCAGTGTAACCTATCAGCATGTGTATTCTTTTTGATGCGCACATGCCTGTGAATGAGGTTCTTCTCCCAAGAGCACTTGGGTAAATCTAAACGCAGCTCATTGGCATAAGAGGATTTGACTTTTTCGTTGTCGTGGTAATGAGCTGTGATAAACACCAGCAGATAAGTTGCATGTTACACACAAACAGTAATAATAAATAAAATAGTAATAATAACACATTGTCAGTGCTACCATGCAGATTTCCCAAGAGTCTTGTTGTAGGAGGAAGTTGGCGATGATGTTTACTGTCCCTTTGTATAGGTTTAACTCAAACCATTGACTGTGGCTTAAATTTGCTACATTTGAGTTCATTTATATTTAAAAAATGTATCTCACAATTATGTAAGGGCCATCATCACCTTCGGAAATTTAGCAATTTGTATGTTGTTCTCTTTTAAAAGTTAAAGAATAATACACTACTGGCATATAAAGGAGTTTTTCTGCTGGTGCAGAAAACCAATAAATTGTCAATATTTATTACAATTTTCCTCTGTCTAGATATTTTTTCTATAATAGCATCCATTGAATTCAAAAAAATGTTAGATACAACAAAATGCATGTCATAACATCATTGCATTATATTGGAATGTCATTCTTATGTTTCATTTGCAAAAGAGGAAGCAAAATTCCTCCACCCACCACTCAAAAACTATATTATACGCACTGAAACCTTGATTTAAAAAAAAAAAAAATCTTCTTGACTATCTCAGGCAAGAGGTTGCATTTATTTCTCATGTTAACCTTCACTTTTTGGCTCATCATGCAGAAAGGCATTTGCAGAACTTTTGATCTTTCCTCCTTTTTCTTTATTCCGCATAGAAAAATCTGTTGCGAACATTATATGCTTACTCTATGGCTAATTTGTTCTACAGAAACCTTTAAGTGTCAATATAGATTATCGGTTTTATAATGCATCTCTAATTGTGTTAATTAATAAAATAAATAGGGGCTGCATAAATACATACACAGGGATGTATAATCAATTGAAAGGCCATATATCGAGGTCCTCCTTTGAAATGTCTTAGACTGTCACCTCCGCCCACTTTCTCTCACGCTCTTTATGATCAGAAGATGTTGTACAAGGAGACAGCCATCATCATCATCTCCTGAATTAATTACACATGCTCATCTGCAATCAAATACCTCCCAGTCACGACAGTGTTCTTTGTTCATATCAGCAATCATATCAGTGTTTGTGAATATATATGCATATCAATGTGCAACAATATCTGAGTCTGAATTTCCACAAGAGTCTGCAGTTGTGTGCGTATGGGAGACCATGCCGCATATCAGCTTATGATGTACAATAAACCATGGGTGTCCCCTAGCACCCAAGTGTTAATAATGGAAGAAGTAGCTTTCTTTCTGTTATGTATTATTAAAAGAGATTATGCACACACCACGTCTACAGGGACAAATGAATCAGCACAGAATAAACCTGTGTGTGCATAGCCTACTGACTGTGTGTGTGTGTTTGTGCATGTGTGCATGGAAATGTGATGAGTGTGGGCTGAAGATCAAAGATTTAAGATAAGAGGAGTAGTTAACTGTGCATTTTTCCTTCTGGCAGGAACCATAGAACTATCATACTCAGGAATAAAATGCATTTTACAAAATCTGATGTGAGCTGGCAAATGATGAAAGATACTAAACATGGCATGGATGTAGGCTTATCATTGATTATTATTAACAGCATCTGTATATTCTAAAGACCCAGGTAAAAAATGTATACATAGAGTAATTGTAAATTGATTAAACATTTTTTAGCACTTTTATATAATCATTGTGCTGTGGCAAGGCCTTTGGAGTCATTATTTAGAACAGACTACACATGAGAGGTCAATACCAATCTCTGTTAGATATTTTACATCATACCTTCTTTATATTAATTAGTAGTTTTTTTCTTATCAATTTGTAGTAGTAATAATAATACTACTAATAATGATAATAATAATATTTTAAACATTTTCCCCCCCTCTAGAGCAAACTTTTATTGTAATAGTTGTAAAAATCACATTTACTGCACAATAAGGGAGGAATTGCTGTTGACAAGTGGTGAAAGCTGTGAACTGAAGTTAAGACAGTGAATTGGGCAGATGGTATGAAATGAGGGTGGCATTTTGAATACCATTTTTATAATTGAATCTACATGGCAAGATTTCTTTTGAAAACTGTCAGATAATATGCTGTGTAATATCAATAAATAAAAAATAAATACATCCGATTTCCATCTAGGTTTTACATCAGCTCATTGTGTAGAAAGGAACAATTTTCATTTTTTAGTATTGCTGACAGAAATTAATTGATTTTAAAGTATGCTGTTATCTTTTCCCCTGGGACCACAGTCGGAATAACCTTTCAGTTTTTCTGTAATTATTTTTGTATTATACCGCATTATTGGATTTTCCGATCTTTTACACACTGTTTACTTTGCTGGCAAACCACCAAAAGCACAGTACAATAATCTGCTAAAAACAAAATATCCCCTCAGAGATGTAAAATATCTTAATGGACACTGTAGTGTAGCTCAAAGATAAATCACAACATTCCAACTTTAAATGAAGTTTCTTGAGGATGTGTGTGTGTGTCTCTGTGTGTGTGAGGTAATGATGTGCCTTTATCTACTTTCCACAGCCCATTAATCCTGAGTGTGGGACAAGCAGTCATTACATATTTAACCCAGGTCAGTTACTGTGGGTGGCAGATAGGTGCTGTGTATGTGAGTATGTGTGCGTGATTAGCTCCAAAGCCTCATCCATACAAACACATATATGCGTGTGAACATGAATACCACTTTAAAATTTCCCCCTCAACTTTTACACGTACGCTATTTATGTGTTTAACTCTCAACAACTGTGTTTGCGGAATTTCTGTGTGTGTGGATATGATATGTAAAACCTGACCTTAAGATAAAACCCTCAGCTCAAGCGTTCCTAATATTATCCCCCCCCCACCCCTCCTCACAGGAGCTGCTAGATAAATTTCAGCCTCAGAGAACAGGTGAGGCTAAAGCAGGCGAATTATGCATATGGGACTTCACCAGCTCCCTCAATACCCTCTATCTTTTTACTCTAAGTTTGCCAGCTAAAATAAGAATAACTCCTCATGCTGTAAATTTACTTTAATCCAAGGGCCACTCATGTTGTCACAGCATCTGCTGTGTTTTACGTGCGCAGTGCTAATCGGCAGTTGCTATCGGGTTTTACTCCAAGCATATAGAATTCCTATGGATTTTCAACATTTTCCCCATCCTCTTGTCAGCCATCACATTCTATTTGTTCCAGATGGCTGGACTTAGCCGATCTGGGATTAAAATGCTGGATTTCTGTGGTAGAGTGATGGGCATTAGAATTCAAGGGCTTACAACTTTTTGCAGATGAGTTACCCAGCAAGCTGATAACCTTAAGAATCCTATTTAGAATGTATCTGAGTTTCATTTATCTCTCCTGCTGATTTTTTCTATTTCACAGACCTGCCACCTGTACATTTTTCAACATACCTTTGTATCTGTCTGTGTGTTTACGAGTATGACAGGGTGTGTGTACAGCTCAAGGCCAAGAAGATAGTCTAATATTTTTAGTTACCGAGGTAAATAGAGACAAATCCACAATAAGACACAAGTAATGCAGGTTTACACAGCTAAATGATATAGCATGGACACCATCATGTGCAAAGCAGTTGATCTCTGCTCAGTATGCTGCTTCTTTCTGAATGTGTCCTTCTACATTCCCACTGGTAATGTTTTGTCCCTCTGGCATGGCATCAGCCTACTCACCGAATAAGGAAAACACACACAAACAGGCTTCTTCCTGTCCCCATACAGGCTCAAAGTCAGTGAATCATCATTGCATTTAGGGCTACCTAAGGCCTGCCTTGGGTTAGCACACAGCTAGCTCACCCATGAAGTGACAGTAATTGCGGCATGATTTTTGTTCTCTTTTTTGTTGCCTACATTATAAATGAAGGCAGTGACCCTGCATCTGTCATATCAAATTTAGAGTAGCTAGGTAGAAAGACAACCCAGAGAACACAAGGCCTTCGGACAGATCGGAACCAACTAACATACCCCAATTTTGACCAGAAGACTGCAGTTTGATCCTTATTTGGGACTATTTTTTGAGAGTGAGTTTCACTCGCTGTTTGGTACAAAACCACTTGACTTTGGTTAGGAAAAGAGCACATCCAAACTAAAACACAGTCTAAACCTAAATGTTCACGGTTTTCTGGGTGCCAATGTCTGCCCCATGGAAATAACAACACCTGTGCACATTTTACATGCATTTATTCACCCGACCTCAAGAGGACGCTTTAAAACATAATTATACGCCGTAATAGCAGCTTCCACAAACAACCAAAGGGGTTGTTTTGCTGGGGAGGACAGTCTTTACCTAGAGGATGAATTCCAATGACTTTTGATGACCTAATTACAATCTCTTCCTCTTGAGGCATCCCGAGTTTGATTTTGTTTTCCAGTGAAACGTCTCAACAACCATTAGATAGATTTCCCATGAAATTCTTGATGCCCACAGCGTGAATCCTAAAGACTTTGATAATGTTTTCTTCTTTTCCTTTTGTGCCAACAGGTTGACAACAAGTGCACACAGTCAATTATCAGAAGGAAATTTTGTGGCAGTGTGTGCATGCCACTGTTTTCTAGTTTCCTTTACAACAGCAGCCTGTATCAGGCCGACCACCTGACTGCGAGTGTCACTGACTATCTGCTTCTCTAAAGAGCCTCGCAGCCAGGATAAAGATTTACTACAGGCAGGAGGTGTAAACATGAGTGAGAAAGAGGAAGTAAAAGATGAAAGAGGAAGGAGAAAGAAAAGGGAGGGAAGAGGTAGAGAAATGTTTTGAGCTTGAAGGCAGGAAAGAACATTAAAAAAGCACTGACCCATTTTTATCTTCAAATATAGAATATATCTATCATATATTATTTGTGATCCACAGGATTGTATTAGTAATTAGGTGTAAAGTTGAGATTACGTTATTACACACAGCCACAGAAATGGAAATCTGCCCCCTTATCACTATGCTGTGTTGTCTGTCAAAATGGTCATTAGTCTCATCACAGTGTGCAGAGCGCTCCAAAGCATGTACGTGCGTGCCTCTTTTTTTCTCTCCTTGAGTGTCTGTCCACGTGCCTGTGTGTTTCAGTTAGATTGACAATACGTTAGACAAAGACATCGGCTGAAGACCATTTCCACTGATATGATTTTTCATTGGCTGCTTTCCTTGACTTTTCCTTGACAGAGCTCAGCCTACAAAAAGGATAAAAATGTAAGAAAGTAATACAGTTTTAAAACTATTCACCAAACTCCTACTGCATATCAATGAATTAATATCATAAATTAAAATAATAATCGGTTGCTATCTGAGTTTCAGTCCATATAATTTAACACTATTTGTTAAGCACACTTTTCTTCAAAAATTTTCTCAGAATGTTATTTTATTATAATTATTTATGATGCTATTATTTATTGTTTGATTTAATTATTGTTGTTGTTACCTAAACTCTTGGCAAAATTTAATCTAAATATTTAATGGGCTTATTAATATGGTCTTTGATGGAAAAAGACCAAAACAAACAAACATATATATGTATATTTATATAAATATATATATATGTATATATATATATATATATATATATAAATATATATATATATATATATATATATATATACATATACAACAAATATTTTGTTGAAATTCTAACTTCTTTTGTGTTATTTACTTTAATGGAAGTGGGTTTAACTCTTTTTGGAGGAACTACATTCCTTCCTGGGTGTGTTGCTGTTCACCTCCTCTCCGTTTGAAGTCAATAAACTATGAAGGATGACTCATTTGAAGCTAATGCTGTTTTGAATGTACCCCATTTGAATCTAATGTGTTTCAAAGCATGTGTCCTTTGAAGTCGAAACTTGTCCCCCTCTGAGGCCACACGTCTCAGAATTTGTCCTCTCTGAAGTCAATGCGTGTCCCATTTGGAAGTCAATGCTTGTTAAAAGATGGATACTAAAGGCTGAATGCATAGCTGAGTAATAGTCTTTGGTTTGTTGGCTTCTAAACACCGGTCGCTAACTTCTCTTCGATCAGGGAGTTGTTTTCTGTTCTCAATCTCTCACCGTTGTCGTTGAGATTATGGTGAAATTGAAAGTTTAACCGTATGCATGGGTCTGTACATTTATATGTTAAACAGACTGAATCCTGTATTTGAGATACTGTAAATGTAGTGCTTTCAGCTGTGTCTTCTGTTGTTATTACAATATTTGCTTTACATTATACAATGAACAATACAGTCAAACTTCAGATTATGAAAGAGAATGGAGAGCTACAAAGGATTTTTTAGACATAAAACAATGTATATAAAACACAAAGAGCTATTCATCTAAAAATTTGTGGACTGTGTATACTTAACAAATTCATGTATACAGAAAAGCTGGGCAGTGTGCTTAAGCACACTTAAGCACACTGCCCACATTGTCCACTATTTTTTTGAACAAAAATAGTGAAGGTCATTATTTTTTTTTATTAAGATGCCGAATTATTCACTCAAGACATCAAACCTTTAAGTGCAAAGCCATTCTGTTCGCTAATTCTTGTCATGTGATGCATGACTTTATGTTATATTTGTTGTAAATAGTCCTTTACAAAACCTTTGTTTGCACTTTTTGATATATATATATATACAGTCAGGTCCATAAATATTGGGACATCGACACAATTCTAACATTTTTGGCTCTATACACCACCACAATGGATTCCAAATGAAACGAACAAGACATGCTTTAACTGCAGAGTGTCAGCTTTTATTTGAGGGTATTTACATCCAAATCAGGTGAACGGTGTAGGAATTACAACAGTTTGCAAATGTGCCTCCCACTTCTTGAGGGACCAAAAGTAATGGGACAGAATAAGAACCATAAATCAAACATTCATTTTTTAATACTTGGTTGCAAATCCTTTACAGTCAATCACAGCCTGAAGTCTGGAACACATAGACATCACCAGACGCCGGGTTTCATCCCTGGTGATGTTCTGCCAGGCCTCTACTGCAACAGTCTTCAGTTCCTGCTTGTTCTTGGGGCATTTTCCCTTCAGTTTTGTCTTCAGCAAGTGAAATACATGCTCAATCAGATTCAGGTCAGGTGATTGACTTGGCCATTGCAAAACAGTCCACTTCTTTCCCTTCAAAAACTCTTTGGTTGCTTTTGCAGTATGCTTTGGGTTGTTGTCCACCTGCACTGTGAAGCGCCGTCCAATGAGTTTTAAAGCATTTGTCTGAATTCATTGTGCTGCTTTTGTCAGCAGTCACATCATCAATAAATACAAGAGAACCAGTTCCACTGGCAGCCATACATGCCCACGCCATGACACTTCCACCACAATGCTTCACTGATGAGGTGGTATGCTTAGGATCATGAGCAGTTCCTTTCCTTCTCCATACTCTTCTCTTCCCATCACTCTGGTACAAGTTGATGTTGGTCTCATCTGTCCATAGGATGTTGTTCCAGAACTGCGACGGCTTTTTCAGATGTCGTTTGGCAAACTCTAATCTGGCCTGCCTGTTTTTGGGGCTCACCAAAGGTTTACATCTTGTGGTGAACCCTCTGTATTCACACTGGTGGAGTCTTCTCTTGATTGTTGACTCTGACGCACATACACCTGCCTCCTAGAGAGTGTTCTTGATCTGGCCAACTGTTGTGAAGGGTGTTTTCTTCACCAGGGAAAGGATTCTTTGGTCATCCACCACAGTTGTGTCCCGTGGTCTTCCTAGTTTTTTGGTGTTGCTGAGCTCACCAGTGCGTTCCTTCTTTTTGGGAATGTTCTAAACAGTTGTTTTGGCCACGCCTGATGTTTTTGCAATCTCTCTGATGGGTTTGTTTTGTTTTTTTCAGCCTAATGATGGCTTGCTTCACTGGTAGTGACAGCTCTTTGGATCTCATCCTGGCAGTTGACAGCAACAGGTTCAAAAAGCAAACAGCACACTTGAAATGAACTCTGGACCTTTTATTTGTTCATTGTAATTGGGGTAATGAGGGAATAACACACACCTGGCCATGGAACAGCTGAGAAGCCAATTGTCCCATTACTTTTGGTCCCTTAAGAAGTGGGAGGCACATATACAAACTGTCATAATTCCTATACTGTTCACCTGATTTGGATGTAAATACCCTCAAATAAAAGCTGACAGTCTGCAGTTAAAGCATGTCTTGTTCGTTTCATTTGGAATCCATTGTGGTTGTGTATAGAGCCAAAAATGTTAGAATTGTGTCGATGTCCCAATATTTATGGACCTGACTGTATATATATGTATATTTATTTACTCTAACTTTTTTTTTTTTTTAAAAACATGTTTCTTTTTCTAATTAAGAAAACCTTATTTATTTTAACACCTTTTAGACACCAATATTTTCTCTTTTCTCTTTTTCATATTTAAATTCTTCAATGCAATTTTCAATAATTGCTTTAAGATCACACACCTATTTCACATTTTACCCTTTCTTCTTACAAGGTAAAAACACTTTGGAATACAGAATTATTTCTCTTGTTGGGACTGTGGAGGTACTGAAATCTCATGAAATATACAAGAAGCTCATGTTACATTCTGTTTTTAGTCATATATGTTGCAATGGTGTGAGTTCAACCTCTCCTTTCAGTTTTATGAATAATGGGGTTTTTTTTGTGTGTAGCACAGAAAAGGTCTACAGATGTGTAACTGTAATTCATTATGATTTTGTCAGTTTGCGTTTCCAACAGCAGAGTTGCTGTTGTGTGTGCATATGAACATATGTACAGAATATATACTGTATGCAGTACGCGTGCATACATTTCTGCATATACAGTGCTTAACAAGTTTATTAGACCACCACCCAGCTTAAGTTTATATCACAGTTGGCCTAAATTAACAGTATTGCTAATTACCTTTTTTTTTTATTGTTTCTGTAACAGTTAATCCACCAGTATGTTCAGTCACTTTAATCGACATTTTTAATTCTAAAATTTAATTATTGTTATTTTCCATTAATTTCCAAATTTATTGTTTTTCAACAAAGCTGAACAAAAATAGTGAAGGTCATTTTTTTTTTATTAAGATGCCAAATTATTTGCTTGCATTTCTGAGGACAAAAAAATGTTTTAGTGGTTCAGTGTGCTGGATGAAATTTGGGTATAAAAATGTGAATTCAGTTTGTTATTTGTTATATATTTTTTTAATATTTCAAACAGTTTTTGACAGATTTCTAAAATATTGGTTTTCTTGTTTTTAGGACAAGTAGTCTGATAAACCTTTAAGCACTGTATATGTTTACTAAGAATCTTCCTTTCCATCTCAACCATCAGTCCTAATATGACCTCATTTCAAAAGCAAGATAAAATGTATTTACTCTTGAATCAATGTCTACTCAGACAGGTGTACTCTGGCCTTCATGTGCTGCATGAGTCACATACTCACAAACATACAAGCAAGCATACCAGGCAACATCAGGGATGCATCTCTGTGGATTTAATATGAGGTGAAGTATCTGTGCCAGTGACTTTGGAAGAAGGAACTTGGTTAATTGCTGGTTTCTTAATGAAACATATATTTGCACACAGCTGTAATGGTGATTAGAGCAGGAAGCAGAGGAGACACTCAAAGGTAAAAGGAGAAGTAAGCAACAAGAAGCAGACCTAAGGAGGAAAAAAAGGGAAGATAAATAAAAGATTGCTTGGAAGAATAAATTCTGTGCCATTTTTGGATGTTTTCCCTCTCTCTCACTCTCACTTGCACACTTTCTGTCACATCCCTACACAGAGACACAAACTCTTTTCACCCTTTGATTGCACACACCAGGGCCTGCATATCTGTTCTGACATGAGGGTATTGTTAGGAGAAGGTGGTTAAAAGATAGCAGAGAGCAAGGGAGGAAAGAAACAGCCAGACAGAGAGACAGACAAAGTTAAAAAGAGAGAATGAGGCACTGTAACAAGTTATATTGGAGAGAGGTATGCCATATCTTTTCACATCTTCACCATAGCTTCATCGGAGGGAAAAGCAGAAAAAAATGTTTTCCCAAGGTAATTTTCCCAGATGCTTCAGAGCAAATGGTATTTTCTAAGTAAGAACAAGTGAATTAAAGGAAAACAAATACAACAACAGTAGCATCCGTGTTGTAAACAATAATCTGTTTCTGTGTCCCAGCAGAGCTGCGCCCTGCACCTCCCTTGTGCCTGCTTTGACTGTGGCCATTTGAAAACAAACAAATCTATTTTGCTTCTTGCGTATTTCTATGGCCCGCTGGGATGAGCTAGACTGCTGTGGATTTTTTTCTAATGTTGCTTGCACATATCTGCTTCCTGTCTCTCTTCCACTTTACTCCACACACAGCAGCATAGGTACACTTACCTACATGTTTATTATGATAACAAGTAGATATTCCTGTCACCATGCACTGAAAACAATGATGTCTACATGCGTCAAGGCAACAGCAATGTTGGCTCGTACTGTATATTTATGGATTCGGTTCTTAATTGGCTCCTTGTGGGCAGGGGAGGGGCAATCAGCATCTTTCTCCTTACAAACTCCTCCCAAAGATTTATATTTGGGAATTTGGTGTGTGAATATTGTGGAAAGTAATGTGTCTCTCTTTTATAATTTCTCTACTAATGTGCACTGAACTGAACTCTGATATATGTTAACAGTTGCTTGCATGCTGAGCAAAAACTATTTTCAGTCCTCATTATATTTATGTATCTGGTCTCCCTTCACTTGACTCATTTAATTTGAAATTTCTTTGAAAACTCATGATTATTATTTGGTTAACTTTTAGTGTACATTAAAGAAACACCAGCATGTGACAAATTAAAGGAAAAATTTAAGCCCTTGAGAAGATCCAAAAGGAGATCTTTTTCGGTCATTATATCAGATCATCTGGCTCCACTTCAATTTTGGATCCTTCTCTGTCACACCAACTCTCTGCATGTCCACCTTCACTACATCCATCCATCTTCTATATGGTATATATATATATCTTCTTCTCCTGCCTGGCAGCTCCATGTTCAACATCCTTAGTCCAATGTATCCACTGTCCCTCCTCTGCACATGTCCAAACTATCTCAGGCTTACCTGTCTAACTTTATCTCCAAACAGTTCAACCTGAGCTGTCCCTTTAATATTCTAATCTTGTCCATCCTGGTCACTCCCAGTGAACATCTTAACATCTTCAACTTCAGCTCTGCCAACTGTCTTTTTGTCAGTGCCACCATCTACAGACCATACATCATAGCAAGTCTCAGTTTCATCTTGCAAATCTTTGTTTTGATTCGTTGCTATCCTTCTGTCAGAAATCACCCCTGTCACTCTTCTCCACCAACAACTCTCTTGTGCTTGATCCATTGTTTTGGATGGCTGACCTTAGATATTTAAACTCATCCACCTTCACTACCTCTATTTCTTGCAGGTTGAATGTTACACTCACAGCTTCCATGATTTCCAGAGCTATGCTGCAGACTACTATCTGATTCTGCCTAGCTACATTCTCCCCCAACAGCAGTTTGCAGTCTTCTTTCTCTTTCATATTTCATCTTCTGCATAAGATGTTGTCCACCTGGGTGCACCTTCCTCCACTTATACATCAACCCGATGTTCTTCCCTCTTCTTGGAGTATGTGCTCACTGCAGCCGTTTCCATCTTTTTTGCAAAAATTCACTACCATTTGTCCTTCTGCTTTTATCTCCCTAACACCATAACTACCCAATACCTACATGTGCATTGAAGTCTGCTCTAAACACCATGCTCTCTCCCCTGGTGGCACTCTTTACCACTTCATCCAACTTGCTCCTGCTTCTCTTTTGACATCCAGCTTGTGTAGGATACACGCTGACAACACTCAACATCACACCTTCAGTTTCCAACTTCAAACTCATGATCCTGTCTGACACTTCTTCACCTCTTGAACACCATTCACATAGTCTTCCTTCAAGATTCCTACTCAATTTCTCTTGCTGTCTACATCACAGTAGAACAGTTTGAATCCACCTCCAATGCTCCTGACCTTGCTTCCCTTTCACCTAGTCTCCTGCACACATTTTCTAATAGTATATATAAACAGATCAGCTGTCTGTACATAGTATTCATATTGAAGTCAATGAGTATGTGCCCTTGGATTGATAATGAGTCCGAAACACATTTTTGTGCAGGAAAAGAACATTTGCATGAACATATTTGTAAATGAGGCCCAATATAGCTACCTATTGTTCTCAATCATACTGTATTACTGAACTCACTCCGCTTACTATAATAATCCCTACATTTAAAGCTCCTACTCTCACCTCCACACTCCTACCCTTTCCTCTCTCTTGTTGCCTCGGAACATGCCTTGCTCCTCTGAGCTTCCTTTGTCTTTGGCCAACTGTAGCACACAGTTTCCACCAGTGCTCTGTAGGCCAACAACACTGGAGGTAGTTCAGTTTGTTAACCTGGGCATCTACTGATCTGGAGATCCATTTGTTGGCTCTATAGTAAAGTAGTTTGCAGCTTTGTATATCAAGTAATATGTTGCTGGTTCAATTCTTGGAAGAGAGACACATTCTTTTGGGTTTGTGTCAGTAAGGGTATTTTGTGTAAAATTCTCGTGAAGCTACCAGCTGTGGTGAATAGAAAGGACCTGAAAGTAACTTTCCTATTCCTGATAATCCACATTTTCTATTTGGTAAAGATTTTACTCCAGATTCACTTCCTTACACAATCCTGCTCATACAGCCAGGCTTGGGAGTGACACTAGGAGTTTACTGACTTGTGCACCCCGACACCCAGTGTTGCTTGTCCGATCTGCACACAGACTGAAACGTTGATAAGTAGGATTGCACAGTTCTTTTGTGAGAGTTACACAAGCACCAGTCTGAAAATCTGGCATTGTCAGGCCACCAGTTGCTACATATCAAAGCATTTCTAAGTGCTTGCTGCCTTTATCAATAAAATATAACATAATTTTTTCTGGAAAGCAGCGGCACTTTTATGCATAACCAACATCTCTTATCAGTGCTCATACATTTCACAGCAACTCTCATTCTCACAGGTTTGATTGTTGAAGCGTCTAATCATCCCACAGCGATGGAAAAATTAGGAACAGTTGTTGAAAAACAATCTGGCTTGGCTGTGGGATGTGTGGTTTATGATTTAGACACCTGTTTTTTTCTATAAATTTAATGCAGTGACACTGAAATTAGTAGACGCTATAATTATTACTTTACTGTGCCAACTATCCACCAGAGCATAGTATGCAGTTATCTAAATTGCCGTCTGAAAGACAAATCATTAGTGTTACTGCAAATAGGGACAGTAGATAAAAAGCTAATAAACACATTACACTTTAATTGCTGTTTGATCTCACTTCTGGCCAAAGTTCTTAACCAGGAAAGAAGCAAAGGTTCTTTCCTGTCAAGATATTAGAATTGCCGACAGTGCAGACACACATACTTAATTATGTGCAGGCTTTGTGACTTCTCGTGATATTTGATATAACGCTGAATTCTTAAAGTGTTTGAAATAATGCCGAGTCAGATTCAAAACCGTTAATTAATGTCAGTGGTTTGAGCTTTTTTTTAAATAGCACCACAGCATGCTTTGTGTTTTAATCATCTAATCTAAAATGTGCCATCAGCAGTTTGTACTGCAACATAGAAATCAATACACTGGATAAAAGGGAAGTTACTATTCCTGCTTCAGCTGAGTGGTTTGTATTTATATCCTAGCCACACCAGATGGAGATTGAGATAGGCTGACAGTGATGAATCGTGTGACTAGTCTCACAAATTACCTGACAAGTTTTCATTGTTCACTGTGACGCTTCAGAAACCTCATTCACCATTCTTCATTAGTTTTAGTGTGGGTTGTCAAAGCAGAACAAGGTGTTAGAATGACCAGTAGGAACTGGATTAAAGCAGGAGGCTGAGGAGAGAGATGGATGATACTGTAGACCAACCAGGTGTTTATTCAGCCAGAAGTTAATTGACAGCAACAATGTAAGAGACATGATAAAACTTGTTGACCAGAGGTGGGATGAGCTCCTTAAAGTCAGCCACAGAATAGTCCTTAAGCCCTCCCATTGTACAGCCTGTCCTAAAAACCCTTCAAAAAAATATAAGCAGATTACATAGGCTTATTTAAATTTATATTTATTTATTCTCAATTGAAAACTTAGTTTTTCTCTCTTTTAAATCTTACCTTAATTTTAATGCATGCTTCAAGCCCTTCTTAATCAAACACATAGTGCTGACTCGAATTTTTAAATCTGTTTTAGAGACACTGCGGCACACTGAAGGGTCTTATCAAGATGACAAAAAAGCTGCAACTAAAAGTTAACATTTAAAAATTCTAATTATGCAGAAATTGAACCCGAAAAAGGTTAAACCCATAAACATGTCAAACCACTGTGTGCTTCTTTCACAGGACAGCAAACAGCCAACCAAAGCACAAATCAAAACAAAGTGTACAACATCAAAAAAAAAGTAAATAACTGATAAAAGCAATTCAATCTATATGTTTGTGCTGTCATTTCTTAGCACTTATAATATTTACAAATGACCACAGGGCGTTCAGTGTTTTCTGTTTCCTTTAGTCATGTGAGGGACTTGTAGAGTGTTCAGATTTGAGGGACGATAGATGGTGTGTTACAGAAAAGTAGTTTACATTTTTTCATTATATGCAGAGATGGCCTTTTCTAAACTGAACTGAAACTGGCTTCTTGCTCAATCTATGGACATCATCTGATGTTAAAGTACTACTTCAGCTGAATTACCGGCAGCTCATATTCAAGATGAACTTCCGTCTGCTCCTGTGTGTTCACTGGAGTGCTGTTACCCACAAGCACAACTGTTTGTGAGTAAAAGTTTCCCATGGGCTGTTAAATCAAGAGCACCCAGCTGTCTGAGAACCTTAAGGAACAGTTAGAAGCCCACAAACATGCCTTTGTGTGTGGTTAGAGTTTCTTGTTGGAACTCTAATTTCAACTTTGTAGCAGAAAATGTGCAATACAGCCTAAAATTTCAACCGCTTTTATTCATCTATTTTTTTTTTTTCTGGAGAAGGGCCCCTTGTCAATTATGCATTTGTGCTGAGGCATTTTAGGAGAACTAATCCCATTACTCTTTGGAACATGTTGGAAGTTCTAATAACTTCTTATTTTTAAGAAAATCTATGTCGATCCAACATGGCAATAAACTTAAGTAGTGATGCAATTCTGGAGGTTTTAAACAAGTCTGGAACTTTGTAGAGATTATTGAGCATAGATAGAGTGTCTAAAAAAAATCTAGCAACAACAACAACTGAAAAAAAGCATGCAAAACCATCCCTCTTATCCTGGTGCCATCATTCATAGTTTAGGGCCAGACTGTCTCTTTTATGTGCCATGAAGTATTATAAGCAACAACAAGGATTTGCTCAATATATTCTTTAACCTTTAAATAAAGTGGTTTAAATCCTCTGAATATTTTTGCTATGATTTATGTAAATCCTTGTGATCATGTCATCTCTTTCTAATATGAAGCTGCACCATTTCAAAACACTCTTACAAGTGGAAACAAGAAAAATTCAGGGCAAGTGTTTTTTCTTTCCCTTGCCTCGCTTGCTCTGTTTTCCTTTTAGCTTTTTTCTCTTCTCCCTTTCTCTTGAGGAACTTAAAGAACTCGCACCTTATTGTGTCTCTAAAGTGTGTGAGAGAGAAAGTGAGAGCATGTGTATATGTGTGATGGGAGGGTCCGTGTGTGTTCTGGCTGGTGCAGCATTCGATAGAGGTTGTGTGTAATCCCTATTGTTGCTGAAATGCCACCACTGTTATTAGGAAAGATTTATGTGCTGTGCCCAGGGACGGAGTCAGAATGCCAGCTCGTGTTTGTGTGTGCGGTGTGTGTGTTATTAATACAGCACACAAGGGAATAGAGTCACAATGCCACAATGCATTCATGTTTATGAGTCACTGTCAAAAGGCTGTCAGACATTTTCATATCAATAACTGATTGATGGAACTGAACAGCACACAGCACACTTTATCCATTTGATAATCTTTGCATTTTCAGCAGACAAAATAATTGAAAGTATGGCAGGCATCAAACAATATGATACGAATGAGTTGAAACCACTTTATTCTCTACAGGGTTGCAATTGTTCCCTCAGTATTTCAAGTCATGCAAAGGCTGCTTGTCCAAATTACGGTTCTTAAGTACTGCTGCATGATTGTAATGAAGCACTCTTACAAGCCAACCAAAATTATTACCATGCTGCTGGTGAAAGAGATGAAAAGATGCAAGTACAGGCACTAGACAGGAACCAGACGGCCTAACGTAAGCCTGGAAAAAAAAATCAATAAATGATTTAGCATTATACAGGCTTGACTAATTTCACTTTTGCTACAAAGCCTGTCTCCTGTCTCTTAATGCATCGCCTTCTCTGCTTCCTTCTGTTATTATGTGTTTCAAAAAATTAACAGTAAAGTCAGATCAATCATTTTGCCAATCAAAATGCTTTTTCCTAATTAGCTTTATATTTTTGCTACAAATGTCTGCAAATGATTGATGAACACTGCCTTTCCTCGAAGGTGGATTACTGTCAATTGAACTCAAGTTTACCCCTTGTGTCTTCTGTTTGTCCCATAATCAAGCACCGATTCCCAGAGGAAGCCTGTCTATTGCATAAAAACGTGTCATATCAAGAAACAAGTGACATTATTTATGATGCAAAATGTTTCATTAAAATCAAATCTGTGGTCTACACAGACAATAATTGTGACCTTTGATTTTAGTTTGATTTGTCCTTGCAGTATTATGCACATATAAATAAAGCAAAACAAAATCAGCACTGTGATTTACTACTGATGAATAGTAAAGACAAAAGTCACTATGTGTGTATTTTTCCGTGAGAGATGATTTTGACTGTCCTCCGAGATTGCTCAGTCTAGATTTTAATCTGTGTCTCCATTTACTAGTCTGATTGCCATCACAGCATGATAAACTAATATATGCATCTAAACACAGTTAGATGCTACCTTTTAATCATGAGCCACACATGTGTAGAGAAGCTCAATATCAGTGATGGCTGCTAGATTAAGAGAAACAATGCTAAAGGAGGGGTTACTCTGGCCTGTTCATAAGGTCTTCTGATATGTGGGACAGCCCCTCTCCTAACCCTGTATGTCACTTGCCATTCATTTTATTCATTCCTTCTGGCTGTGTGCGCGTGTGCGTGTCTGTCTGCCCTTGTATGTTAATGTGCATCTGAATCACATGGGCTCGTGTGTGTTCAAATGGCTGTCAGGTCATATATAGAGTTCACTGAAGGATGCCACCAATGAATAAACTGCACCAATGTCATCCTGAAACCTTCAAAAAGGAGAGAAGATGAGAGGACGGCATGCTGGGGAAAAAATGAGGGCAAAAGGAAACAAGTGAGCCTGACAAGAAAGGAGAGGAAGAGGGGATGAGTGGCAGAAGATAAAATGGGATACAAAGACAGCCAAGGCTAAGGAGTTAACAATGATTTCAACAAACTACTGGCCGGAAGGAATACTTATTTAGATACACTGCTGTCTTTTGCCCTATATGTTTTGTATTCCAGTTTGATCTTGTCTGCCCATCGTCAGTCTCTGCCTCTCCTTTTCCCCCTCACTCCAATTATTACTCAGACAATCTTTCCTTCTCGGCAGCCATGTCACATTTTTTAACCTTACAGTCACTGGATCTTTTGCTCTTCCCTTCACCTCCCTGCACACTTGTTCCCAGCATTATCTCTGCAGTGATACCGCATCAATACAACTATGTGCTGCATCAAGGCTTCAGCTGGTTGAGCGGCTTCAGGCTTGTCAACCGTTGAAATAGGTCTTCTTGATCAAATAATTCCTCGGCTGACCCTTGGGTTTGACCACCAGTGCCCACACTTTTGATTATTTATGCTAGAAATGAACACTGCCACTTCTAATACTTCTTCCCTAGAGAGATTTTAGGCTTATTTGTTTTTAGTTGTTTGGGTCGACTGAGTGGCAAGTTATGGAATATTATGGGAATATTTATATCTTTCTTTCAACTTAAATTTTAATTCTAATGAATGTAGAGCTTGAACATACATTATGTCATTTAGAACACAAATGTTACTCTTTGCCTAAATAGAAAACCATGTCTAATCAGGGGTTTAAATGGTTGCAGTGGTGTAGCGTCGGGAAAAATCATGTAGAAATAAGTCACATAATTTCTATTGTGTGCTTCAGTGGATTTTCTGTGTGCAGGCTGTGATCAGTTGACCTGTGTTGCTTTTGTGGATTTCCACAACTGAATTCAATAAGAAATAAGATGTCGTATAAGCTATCACAGCTTATTTCCAGCTATAGCAATATAAAACAATATAAAACTAGTGAAATGATGGAATGCTGTGGAACACCACAGCCTGCTCGACACCTGTCCAACTTTACCACAGTACTGTAAACAAACCAGCAGAACCTGCATTAAACTGCCTAGCATTTTAATGCACACTTTCTCCAGTACAAAAATAAGTACTGTACACAGAAAAATATACAAAATATAGCAATACATCAAATATCTTCAATACCTGTTCAAAAAACTCTAAAATGAATACATTTAACATATTTAAATTTTACATACTTAAAGTTTTAAAAATAATCTTTTTTCTTCTGGTTTGTCTTTCTTACATCTTTGAAGTTATCTTAGTGTTTTCTATTCCTGGGAAATAACAGCCACTGTGCTTTTAGCTAGCAGGCACATTGTGTGACAAATTGCACCGAAGCAGTTTGTGTGTTGACTAATATTTGGTGATCTGTTAGAAATGTTGCATTTGAAATGACCTGACATGTTACAATGTTACTCCCTTTATACTCGCTGCTCTTCTGTAGTGCTAGCTATATACTGATGTAAGCAACTATAGCTTATTAACACCTGCACCAAAAACGCTATTCCCAATTGCTCTCACTGACTTTAACCCATGACTACCATGCTATAAATGATCCATAGATTATATAACTGTTGGCTTTTTCATCTTTTATGTGCTATTTTTCCCTCTCCATTTAGGTTCAAATAGGGTTGATGTTTAAAGGCATATACAGGAGCACAAAACAAGTCAGAAAAGAAGATATTTTATTTGACCTATGAGCAATCATTCTACATAACCAAAACAGAGGGATTAGATACACTCAGTCAGATAAGTCCATCTCTTTTATCTTCTCTTTGATGTCCTCCCTTTCCCTTTTAATCTGCACTGCAATTTATTTTATCTTTGTCTTTGTGGATTTGTATATTTTGTCTTTCTGTATTTGTTGTTGGTTTTTGCACAGCATTTGCATAGAAAAGCAAGATTTGTCATTTTGACTCTCCAAGATGCCTTAGAAACTCATTGATACACATACAAGAAGTGAGTAAAACTGCATAAAATCTCAGAGTATTTACTCACTGTGTGGGTAAATGGAGTTAACTGGGGACTCAAGTTGCTCAAGGCTTTGTGTGCAACCCATCATTTGAAGTAAAGAAAATCCACAAGAGCCCCAGCTTTTACAAATGAAAGGTCATTCTAGATTTAAGCTCTAGACACGCAATAGATTAGATGCTGTGCACACTACCTGCACATGTAAAAAAAGAGAGAAACAGCTGTATACACACAAGCCAGCCAACAGATATGAAACAAATAAATTCCCATAGCTGGTGTCACATCAGAGCCTCTTAATGCCAGTTTGAAGTTTCCCGTTTGTAATCTTTAAAATTGGCATCCACTTTCATGGCTAAATGTCATATCAGTCACACTGATGAAAAGCAACTTAACGCTCTTTTAGAGGTATGACACCAATTCAATCTCTGATAATTGTTACTTTTACTACCACAGAAGACAGTGAAAATTGTCAATGTGTAACCGCTTTCAAGTTCAAGAGATGCGCATTCCATGATACTGCACACTTCATGCTTGTGAGAGATGCTGTAAAGGCATGCATTACTCTCAGTTAGATTCAAATAAAGCTTGGTTTCTTTATTACTTTCACTTTAACCTTACCCATGACACAATGACCTGAAATAAATACTTTGAAATGGTCCATTATTACTATTTCTTGTAACAAAACTGTTATTGACACTGCAAATAAGACTCTGCATGCACACTGCTCTCTCAAAGAAATTGTTTCCCCCCTTTTTTTGTATTAGAGCTTGCTTAGCCCCAAACTATGCTTTATCTTTATTAATAATTTCAGCACAACTTTGACCAACGGCAACCTAAGTAGAATAATGTGTTAAACAGAGCCTCATGCAATGTGAAGAGCCTAAATTGAGATTTAGAGCCACATCTTAATAAAAGTTCTGTTAACTTTGGCATTGATGGCATGATGACTCACAGTGTTATTTTTCCTAAGTCAACATTAAGTGTTAAACACACGGTTCAGTTCCAGCTTATTTAATTACCTGAAACTGTCTCCATGGCTGAGATGATGCATTAGGGCACATTTCCAGCTTAAATTCATTCGTAACACATTACATTTTGTGTGTCTGAAGCCACACTGAGTGTGTGAGGGACTGGAATACAATTTTGTATTTCAAGCTTCTAGGTCCTCTAGGTCCTCTGCCAGAGGACCTAGAAGCTTGAGGGTTCTGCACAGTATATTTGCTGTTCCTTCCCATTCATTGGGGTCCTCAGGACTTGCCTTACTTTCTGCAGGTATTTGGTGGTTACGACTTTCCTAGTGACCTCTTCACTGGCCTCTCAGTGTCTGTAATATTGCCTTCTGGTTGTGCAGTCCCCACGGTTCTGACTACTGTTCCTGTCTTTGTTAGCATCCAAATACAGTTCTCCAGTCCGAATGAAATTCCAATGCCGTTGCTGTAGATTATATATTACCAAATGGTGGACCTCTCTCTGGATCCGGACCAAGTGCTGGTTCTGTCCGGACCAGTAATCAGAGCCACAAAAAAATTCCCCGTAATACATAAACCCAGAACGCCATTTTATCAGTAAGCTGTAAAACAATGGGTGCTGTGAGGCAGCATTCTGTGTTATGAACAATATAAAAAACAAGCACCGTTCCAGGCTCACCAACGCACACCTTGGGACAGGTCCCTTCTGGGATCCTTTGAGAGCAGGACTATCCGGCCTTCGGTTAGCCATTCTGGACGTGTCTCATCAATTAGCAGCTGGTTTATTTGCACTGCCAGACCCTCATGGAGTGCACTTAGGTTCTTTAGCCAATGTGCATTGTTGTTCTAAGTTGCATTCTCGGTGGGGCCACTGAGAATACAGTATTCAGTGGCTTCTATCTCTATGGTATACCTCTTCAAACGGCTGGCCAAGGCTCTGAGTCTTTGCTTAGCATTTTCTAATGTGTCAGGTATGGATGACTTGTTGTACTTTTTGGCATCCCTTTCTTCATCATACTTTTCTGTTAGCTAACTTCCCTCCATGTTGCCTTGAACTTGGCCTCTATTCTCCTTATCCATCCAGGGAACTGCTCCTTGTGGCTGTTCATTTTGTATCCAAGTATCTCAGTGATCACTGATGGCATGGTGTAGATCAGCTGGTTGTTTTTTAGGTCAAAGTCGCAGTGGAGATTGTCCATAATGCTGCATTCACCTTCAGAGGGTACTTCAAATTGCCTTGGTTTTCGGCCATGTAAGGTCCAGGTTTCCATTTCGCTTAGCCATGATTCTATCGCTTAGGTCAACAGCTCTCGCACTCAGCACCTATTGTTATTGGTTCTTGGTACCCGATCTCAGAGGGTGGGGATGATATCTCAACCCTGACCTGACATCCTGGCTTCCCCTTGTCATAGCATTTGTATTGTGTCTCATCAATCTATAATTGTGATAGCAGTTGCTTCTTCTCGATGTTGAAACACTGAGCTACTAGTTGTTTTGCTGTTAGTCTAGATGTTGGGTGTTCAAAATTCCATAGGTCCCACATCCCTTTTCTGTAACCCCTTAACCCTTTCTGCTAGGATTACTTGCCTGGTTGCATTCCATCAGCCTGACGTTTAGTTTTTGGATCTATTTAGAATTTCTTCTGGAATTTGTACATGTGCGTTTCTGTCTGTGAATGCAGAATGTTTCTGGCAGACTCTTTGTGTTAAGAAAATGTCATGAGTATGGATTTGTCATTGGATCTTTGTCAACGCTGTATGACTGAGGCTTGTTGTGATAAGGCAAAATTTGTTTCTGTCCATTTTTCCTGGTCACCACCTGCTGCTTTTCATCTATTTGTGTTGAGGAAGCTGGAGATGGGCAAAGCTAAATGAATATATATTTTTAAATGGTCTTGGTATGTTACATTCTACTGCAAAACTGAACCTATTCGTTGACCAATAATTGAGAGAAAACTGTGACATTTTCTAGTTAACAGCTGAGCTGAAAATGAATATTTCTATAACTGTTAAATGGGCCGATGTGCTGTATTGCTACCTTTGGAATATGCTATGTGTAGTTATTCTGTAGTTATTTGTAAAGTAGTTGATAATTTAATTGGCACAAAACTAATCAGGGAGTTCTACTAACATGCATTGCTCTGAGTTGAATATTAAGCACAAAATCTGTGGATATTCTGCTTACCTTTTTTTTCTGTATATATGACTTTAGTTGAATATCCTGGTTCTGAAATGCACAAAAAAGTGTATATTTTGATTTTCAAAAGATGGAATGAATGATCAGAAAACTAACCAAACTTTAAACACTTTCTATGAATAGATTTATAAATTGGCCTCAGAGATGAATTACTGTGAACTTTGACCGACCAGGGAGGTGTTTTGTCACGATTCTGGGTCTTTTGACCCAGCGTTTGAGTTTTAATATATTTTGATGTTTATGGCTTATGTTTAAGTTCTTTAGGTTGTCTAAGTTCATTTCTATTATGCCTAGGTTGCCGTTATAGTTCAGTGTTTATGAGATTCCCCTTGTGTCTTCAACCCCTGTGTTTAAGTCTCCCTCGTCCCTCATGTGTTTCATGTCTTCGTGTCTTATGTTGTCAAGTTCGTGTTGTCATGCCTGCGTCTCATTATGTTTCCTGTTTTATTTTGGAAATTGACCTCTTTAATTTGAAAAGGTCTTGTGTTTCTATGTTCAGTGTGTTTAGCTTTACCCTTCCCTTGTGACATCATTATGTTCATTTGTGTCAGCTGTTTCCCTGTGTGTTTCCACTTTCCCTGATCACCTCCTGTGTGTATTTAGTCTGTGTGTTTTCATTCATTCCTCATCTGGTCATCTGCTATGTTCACGTCATGTTTCCATGTTTTTCCTATGCATCCATGCCAGGTCTCCATGTTCAAATGTTTTTTTCATGTTTTAATCTTAGTTCACCCAGTTTAGATTATTGTTTAGTTTTGCCCTTGACTTTTGTTTGTATTTATTTTGCCAGCCTTAATAAATGGCTCATTTTTGTCATGCTCAAGTTTTGTTTTGCCTCTTCGTGTGTCTGCTCTTGGGTCCACCTCCTCACTCCACACAGTCTGCTCTCAGCCAGATTGTGACATCTTTTGAGCGTGTTCTGATGCCTTGGCTATCCTCAGATTTCTCCAACATTTTAGCAAACGAGATGGTATTATGCTAGCAGTTATGCTCTTTAACATTTTGATGTTCTGATCCATGAGTCCCCTTTAATCATT
Organism: Pelmatolapia mariae; assembly: GCF_036321145.2. NCBI lineage: Eukaryota > Metazoa > Chordata > Actinopteri > Cichliformes > Cichlidae > Pelmatolapia > Pelmatolapia mariae. The sequence continues at coordinate 14,086,961 of NC_086239.1, read as the reverse complement.
ACTGTATATTTCATACTCACGACTAACTGGCTACCTTTAACTCTTTCCAGATTCTTGGTCCCTGAATATTAGACTAGCCACAAACAAACCAACCAAACACACGATGTCACGTTCTGTACTGACAGAAGATGGCACTAAACATGTTTTTAAAACTTTAACTTTAAGCACTTACTTCTTAAATCCAGCTTCACAGACATAGTTACATCTGTGTCAGTTTTTGAGAGCAGGGCTCAATGATGTGAATTAGCCTTTATGTGTAATGTTTCATGTCCCCTTTAAAGTCAATAAGAACAGTGAATACCAAGAGTATACCAATAATACCAATGTACAAACACAGAGAGATTACTTGTTTTATGTGTGAAATGAAATGAAATATACAATCCAAGATCAAGCTAAAATCGGTAATGGGGAGATTTAACTTAATGCATTTGATTTTGTAAAACTTATAACAAGCATGTGGAGTTGTGAAATTTAGCTATGCACCGGGGTTGTTGTCTCACATCCTGCAGTTAGAAACCCTTTCTATAAGCATCTCTGAAGAAATATGCCCATGGATTGTTGGCTTGCCGATAGAGAGAAGCAGCCACACTCCTTAATGAAAATAGCTCTTAGGGTAGGGATCTCAGTAAATGGAACAGGATGCCTTCTTCCCTGCATGGACATTTATAGATATGTTAAAAAATGATAATTAAAAAATGATCATAAAAAATAATAATAAATAAGATAGTGAGGCACTGATGACACAGCGGGACAACAGGAAAAAAATCCCTAATCAAAGCAAACTGCCTTCTTAGGAATCTGTTCAGTGTAATATTTTTGAATTCTTTCTTTAAATTAACAACCTTTCATGCTGTTGCATTTTGACATTAAATACTGACGTGCCACAGCAGGTCAAATTGAACTAAGTGAACTGGATATTTATTCTTGGCACGTTACAATGTTTGTATTGTTGTGTTTGATTGCAAGTGTCTGAAGAGGAAAGTGTGTGACTGAGAATATTGCATATATTGATTTAAATAGTCCTAACAAGCTGTAACATTCAGAAATTAATCAAACCCACTAACACAGTCCCATTAATAGCTACATTTTGAAAGACAAAGTGCTATTTTATAGCACCTCTTGAGGAAGTTCACAACAGGATTCACTTTGTCCTTCTCTCTAATGTGCCCTTAAACCCTCAACAGCATGATTTTTTTTCTTTTTTTGAGAATAAAATATTTTAAACTTCTGTTTGAGAGCTCGGGCCCCTGTTGATATATCAATCAACAAATTTGTCACCCTGACCTCTCCTCACCAGAAATTGGTTTGTTGTCTCAGGGCAGCAATGTGATATAAGGGTATCAGTATATTTTCTGTGTACACTCATGTAGTAAATTTAGGAGAAAACATGCCATTTATTCAAAATTGTATTTTTTATTTTCACACACATGAAATTCTGCTTCCTGTAAGTTATGTTGGCTTAATGAATCATTTGACTATTTACATATTCCATTACACCAAACTCAAAATACAGACACTTTCCTCATATCCCCAATCCCTGCTCCAACACACCAGATTGAAATTATTAGTTAGATACATTTACAAGATAACAAGGTAAGATGAAAAATTTGAAACACATGCTTTGGAGCAGGGAAACACCTAAAAGCTTCAAAGAAGCAGTCCCAAGGACCAGAATTTAGAAGGAATAATTCGTATTATTGCCCTAATAAACTCTAACTGCATAATATTGCCCTGAGGCAAATAACCCAAAAATGGTGCTTTAGTGAACAAAAAATCGAAATCTATCTTCAAACAATCAAATACACTTTTTCACATATTCATGCACTTGAAAATTCTTCAAATTTAATTATAAATAATATTATATTAGTCTTTTTTTTTTTTTTTTTTTGCGTCTGTCCCGTTTGGCTCTTTTGCCATCAGAATTATTGTCTAAAGGCGAAGAAAGATTCCCAACGGATTTACTTTACCAAATGGACCATCCCAGCCTTGCCGTAATGGTCTATTTGATTCAGGTTTTATTGTTTATTTTTATTTTATTTTCACTTGTTAAATACGGGACAGACTTGACTGGGGAAAAGAAAGGGGAGAAAGAAAGGGAAAGAAAAACAGCGGGGAAGAGGGACGGGGATAAAGGGCAAAAAACAAAAAACCAACAAAATAAGCAGACAAAAAATACATATATCAATCACCTGGATCACCTGTTGAGAAAGAAAAAAGAGAAAACAAGCAGAAAAAAAAGAGCAACATAATAAACAACATCACGATGATCTATGGGAATGTAACAGTAAAAACTAAATATTAAACATTATTGTGCAGCACGTAAGATCGACAGCGCACAGTGTGCTTTGAGGTAGGAGTCAAAAAGGGTGTAGTTTGTGTGTGTGAGTCCCCGTGTGTACACCTGTGAGCATGAGCGCGCTTGTATTTAAAAGGTTCCTTCATGTAATGATCTGCTAGAGGGTGTGGGGAGCCACAGCCCCGTCCTCCAGGGCATGAAGCAGGTATGGAGGAGATCAAGACTCCAGACATCCAGAGGCCCTCAGAACACAAGAGACCAAGGAAGACCAACAGACGGGCAGCTGTGCCACCATCCCAGAAAGAGCTGAGGAGAGTCCCAGATGAGGGGTCACTCAGCAGCCGCGGAGCAGAAGCCGGGGGGGGGGGGGGGGGGGTTGCAGTGACGTGCCCGTGAGCTCTGCTGGCAGCCAGCTGTGCCAGAGTGACCGAGCCCCAGGCCGAGAGGCCGAGGGCACCCCACCCCCGAAGTGGCCCGAGCGAGCCCCAGGTTCCAGGCCCCGACAAGCAGCCACCAAGGAGTGAGCCGGTGGGTACCCGGACGCCCATCCCCAGACGCAAAGAACCACCAACGCACCGATGTCTGAGGGCGTCTGCCACTGGCAGGGGAAGTGGTGGGGGGAGATAGGCCTCCAAACCTTGGAGGGCCTGAGATGTCCCTAGAGAGGTGACGTCTGATACCCGACCTGACATATAGACACAGACATACAGGCAGACACAGATACAAACATCCATTCCCACCCTCATGCTCTCATGTGCAATTACTCAACACTCACCCAACGTGGAGACAGACATAAAGAGACACTGTACACACACTGTACACACAATCACACTCCTCAAGTGTACTCTAAGCCACAGGTCTAGGTACCCTTGCCCCCGGAGGGGGAAACTGCACCCAGACCCAGGTAGTGTTACCCTTTTCCCTGGGGTGGAGAGAAGCAGACTGCCCCGGCTCGGCAGCAGCAGTGAGGCCCCACATTCCAGACCCCAATTGGACGGCCAACTCCTCCTCCCAGCCCCCCTGCTCCAGCAGGCCGCAGAGAACGGGGGTGTGTGAAGACTCCAAACCTCCCTCCGCCCGCTCATATGTAGTGTTGATGCATGTGTGTTCTAAGGTGCATTTAAAACCCAGGAGGGCATGGAGCTACCTGCCAGAGAGCAGCAGGTAAGCGCATAGCCCCTCCTGATAGCCCTCAATGTCTACATGTATTTAAAATTGAGAGGTGGCCAACGATGCCAGGGGGGAGGTTGTACACCCTGATGGTCTTTTGGAAACCGTGTAGCGTGCCCACCCCCAAGATCCTATATGTATGTGTAATGAGAGTGTGAGTAATGTGAATGTCTAAGTTGTGGGATAAAATTGAGGCACAGGCAGCCAGAAGGGGACAAAGGGGGGGATGCCTCCCCTGCACCCTGGTGACACACCTTTACCCCAAGGCCCTGCATGTGTGGGTGATTGTGGTGGAGCGGGAAGAGGGAGGCAGCTGGATATGGGGAGGGAAGGAAGGGAGGGGCAAGTGACCCCTCCCTGGGGCCAGCTCCCCCGCTGACCCCAGTAGGCACCCCTATACTCTGCAACCCGCCAGGGAAAGGGGGGCCCAGGCCCATCCGGACCGGGGCCTAGTGCAGCAGCGCCGCCCGGCCCCACAGAGCCCGGGACAGCCCACCCGACCCCACCACAGAGAAAACTGCACCCACCCCGTCATCCACTCATCTTCCAGACTACACAAGACAATAGATGCCCAGGCTGAGATCTTCCTCCACCTCTCCTATATCTCCCCCTCCTGCAGAGTGAGTTCCTGAAGAGAGGAGACCTCCTGCAAGATGTAACAGCCTCCCCCACTAGTTGAAGAGCCCCCCAGGTGGCTCAATGAGCTGGCGGAACCCTGCGCCAGGGCTGGGCCCCCATACACCCACCCACCCACAACCCCGGCAACACACCAACCGGGACCCAAGCCCCCAAGGCCCAGCCAGGGCCCCAGCCCAGAGACGGAGCACCCCCAGAACCTCACGCCCATCCCGGACCCACCCAGGGGCAGCCAGGCTACCAGGTCAGTAACCCACGTCCGTCAGCACAGACCCTCCCCTAGCCCCACTGCACGCAGCCACGAGGAAACCGTCACCTAAGAGCCAACAGAGCCCTTAATAGGCCATGACCGCAACCCCGGGTTGGGCCCTCCAAGGAAGATGCTCCTGGGGAATCCCCCGATGCCCCAAGCCTGTCCCTAACCCCACACCAATCACAACAGCGAAGGTGGGACCAAACTATGACCCCCCCACCCCCACCCCCACTAGGTGATGGAGCTGATCAACGGAGCCCAGAGCAATTGATCTGATGTGGTGGCAGAGGCTGTATCAAGACTAATGTAATCTAATAGATAATTTCTATATTGGTTAGAATTAAGATTATTTTTATTTTTCCAGTTCATGAGGACTGTTTTCTTGGCTATGCATAGGACAGTGAAAACCATGTGGGCTATATTCTTTTCTGTAGTGACATTATCTAAGCTGCCCAACAAACACACTAAAGGGGAAGTTGGAATGTTACAATTCAGACACTTCGATGAGTCTTCACATATCTCGCGCCAAAACTTCTGAACTGGTGGACAGAACCAAAGAGCGTGGATATAATTGTCCGGTGAATTGGTTTGGCAGTGTGAGCAGTTGTTGGTAGACGTAAAGCCCATCTTGAACATCCGATGACCTGTATAGTGCACTCTATGTAGTATTTTGTATTGAATTAACTGAAGACTGGGATTTCTAATTAAATGAAAGGTTTTTAAGCATATTTGAGACCAGAAGTTTTGGTCTAAGTTAACTGATAAATCCGCTTCCCATTTTGCAATAGGAAGTGATATTGATTCATCTGTTTTAGAAAGCATTCTGTATATTTTGGAGAGTAATTTTGGGGTTTTAAGAGTAAGAAATTGTACCACACTTGGTGGTGTTTGTAGTTCAACTTGACCCGGTTTAAATCTCTTTTTTACTATGGATTTAATTTGTTGATATTCTAAAAATCTTTTCTTGTTGATCCCATATTGTGTAACTAGTCTGTCAAATGGAATAAATTCTGTTCCTTCTAATATATGTTCTAAGTATTTGATTCCTTTACCACTCCAATCTGGAAAGTTTATCATATAGGGCTTTGGAGTTGACGTCACGCCGCAGTGCATTGTGGGATCGCGGCGCCATGACAGAAGGCCACAAATCAAAACAAACATACTGTGTTGGAAGCAGGACTGTCAGAACCATGCTTAAAATCAGCGCAAAAGACAAAGGGCTGTATCGCGACCGATTGCGCCCAGACGCCAAGAGATGGTACTTGGAAAAAATAGCGTGCATCGGTAATGTGGACCCGTATGAAAAAAGGCAGTGGAGCAGAAACCCAGACAGCCTACCGCCGTTGTCCTATCCCGATATTTTCGCGTACCTTGTCTGTGGAGTCAGCGCATAAACGGCGAATCATTTTCGGAATTATAAATTCCCGGAGGCGCACATCTAATTCACAAATGGTTGGGTACAAGATTTGGCCGTTTTTAAGCCTCCATGTTGTGAGTACGTTGACCATATGACCAAGATACAGCCAGAGGTTGCACATAACATTGACTTCTCCTCAGCAGCTGCCCCCAAAATTGCTCTAGATGAATGATTCACGATTGATGCCAGCTGTGCGTTGCCATGTAAATAGTTTGCATTTCATGTGTACCTGCACATGTACTTGCTAAGTACATGTGAACAGATCTTGAATAAAAAAAAATAAACATACTTTTCATTTCTGTTTTATTGAAACCACTTTACAGAAAGTACAATTATTTACAATGAACTGTACATGCAACACAGCAGTTTTATGAATATTCAACAAGAGCAAGTTTCATTTGGCCCTGGTTTGACAACCACACTGGGGCACATATTCACCAAAACACAGCACACCTTAACATTCTTATCAAGCAATGTTGTGTCTTCAACTCCTGTCCACAGCCTCCATGACATGGTGATTTTGTTGTTGGTCTTCTGTCAGATTTTCATCTATTACTTCTGCACGGAGCACACCTTCATACTCTGCAGCTGCATAATGAAAGCATGTAAGATAAAATTAGTGCATACACATTAGGTAAATGTACACCAGTATTCTAGGTGCGTGTTTCATCTGAAAGTTATGTGCAGATTAGCGTACAATGAGCGCAATTTTGTATGTTTTTGGGGCGAGGGTTACCTCCGATGGGTGCTCTTTTTCGCTTTCGTTGCACTCACCTTGCGTGCCGGTCCGAGTCTGACTGCTGCAATCCAAGCCTGACGTCTTCGTTTAATAATATCGGATACATGAGATCCCTCCCGTTGCCTCCAGGAGGGGAAACGATGAAAAGAGAGCCCATTTTCCAGCTTCTTGCCTTCCCTATCGTGTGATCTAACGTTGCAACCGACAACACAGTACGTACGAACCATAGCTGTCGCTTCCGTGTGCTTCGTTTGGCCTACTGTCATGGTGGGAGTGGGCGTGGCCCCCCTCCCGTGACATCACGCTCCAAAGCCCTATTATTGTTTTGTAATATGTCAGGGTTGTTCCAGATAGGTGTACGTTTGCATGGGATTAATGAAGACTCCGTCAATTTTAGAAACTCCCACCATGCTGTCAGAGAAGAGCTGATGCTGATGCTTTTGAAGAATTCATGTCGTTGGATATTTGAGCTGGTAAATGGTAGGTCTGAAATCTCTAGATTATTGCAAAGTGCTTGTTCTACATCTAGCCAAGGTTCATCTAAGAGGGTATGTTTTAGCCATCCTGAGATAAACTGAAGCCTGTTGGCTAAGAAGTAGTGCTGAAAGTTATGTAGTTCTAATCCTCCTTTATCCTTTGTCTTTTGTAGTGTTTTTAAGCTTATACGTGGGGGTTTATCTTTCCAAAGGAATTTGGACATATATGAATCTAGATCTGAACCAATCTTGTGGCGGTTTAGTTGGGATCATTGAGAATAAATAATTTATTTTTGGTAAGACCATCATTTTTATAGTGGCAACCCTTCCCATGAGTGATATGGGTAGACATTTCCATCTAGCCAGATCGCCTTCTACCTTCTTTAAAAGTGGGATATGGTTTAATTTAGTTAGATCTGCAAGCTTGGGAGAAACATTAATACCTAAATATTTTATATTTCCTGATTGCAGTGGTGTAGAAGAAGAATTATAGAAGGAGCAATTAATCGGAAGGACTGTAGATTTTGACCAATTAATTGAGTAATCTGATATTCTTGCAAAAGAGTTTATCAATTCAATCACCCCAGAGATATTGGTTTGTGAGTTTTGGAGAAAAAGTAGCACATCATCCGCATAAAGGCTGATTTTATGTTCCACATTCTTGCATTTTATGCCCTTAATTACTGTATTCTGTCTAATTGCTGCTGCTAGTGGTTCAATAAAAATTGCAAACAGTGAAGGGGAGAGTGGGCATCCCTGCCTGGTGCCCCTCAGGAGACAGAAGCTGGAGGATGTTTGGTCATTTGTTTTGACACAAGCTGTTGGGGAATTGTATAATATTTTTAACCAGTTAACCCTTTAAAGCCGGTCGGAGCGGACACGCTCCGTTTTGCGTAACTATTTTTAAATCCCAGTAGCTCTGCAACCACGTAAGATAGCGCAATAATTTTTTTTGCATATGAAACTAGAGGAGTTGTACTTACATCTTATGCCATCAGCTTGTCCTAGGTCACAGTTTCCTTCTACATATAGCTTTGCAAAAACTGCATAAAAAGCGCTTGCAGCAACAAAAACATAATATTCCAGAAAAACGCTTTGCTGATCCGATCAGCTGTTCAAAACACTTCCTACGTCCATCAGCGTGAACTGTTGCATGTCCACCATGACCTTCCCGAAACCGGAAGTGACGTCATTTTGCGGAAATGTAGTTTTTTACCATCGTGGCCTTATGACCCTATACTGGTGTTTTTAAAAGTTATGTTTGACTTTATGACTTTCTGTGTCGTTTCTGGGATGCTTAGGACTCATATTGCACTGCTGGAAATAGTTTATTTTGATGCATATGCTGCTTTTTTTGCAAATTTGCAAATAATATTTATTTTCGTTTTTCCTGCAGTATATGAAAATTGGTGTATTTCAAAAATAAAACTATGAAGACACTTAAAATAAATTTCCTGTGGTGGGAAACTAGTTTGTGCAACTTTTTTGTATTTACAGTTTTGAGGGATAAGCCTCTTAAATTTCTCTAACTAGAAATATATGTTAAAAAAACAAAAACGATTTTCAATTTTTTTGTAGTTTATTGCACTTTTTTTGCAATTTATGTAATCACTATGCACTTAATGCATACATATTATTAAAATTTGGGCTATAATGGTTGTATTGATGTATAGCAACTTGAAATGCTCCCAAAAATGGCACTACAGCATGTAAATATATAATATAAGGTCTGGCGGACTTGGTTCTATGGTAGGTCTTAAAGGGTTAATGAAAGAGGTTCCAAAACCAAATTTGTGTAAAGTTGCAAATAGAAATTTCCAGTTAACTCTGTGAAATGCTTTTTCTGCATCTAAAGAAAATATTGTAGTTTCGATGTTTTTACTGTATGAGTAGTCTATCAAATTAAGTAATCTACGTGTATTTGTTGATGAGTGCCTACCTTTTATGAAACCAGTTTGGTCAGGATGAATTAAGAGGGGGGATATTTTCTCTAATCTCTTTGAGAGAGCTTTGCAGATTATTTTAAGGTCTACATTTATAAGGGATATTGGACGATAGCTTGAGGGATATACAGGGTCTTTGCCTGGTTTTAGCAGGAGATTAATGTTTGCAGAATTCATATTTGATGGAAGTCTGCCCTTTTTTTTTTTTATTTCCAACAACATTCTGTAAAAAACTGGTGCTAGAATCGTCCAGAATTCTTTGTAGAATTCTGCAGGAAAACTGTCTGGACCTGGAGCCTTATTATTGGGCATGCTTATAAGGGCTTCCTGGAGTTCACCTGGCGTCAGTGGTGAATCCAGTGCCATTGATTGAGTTTCTAGTAATTTTGGAAGAGTTATGTTGTCCAAAAACTGATCAATTTCCTTTTTAGATGGGTTTATTTGTTGTGAATACAACGTTTTATAGAAATCTCTGAAAATGTTGTTTATTTGTTTCGGGTCATATACTGTGTTCCCAGATGAATCTTGAACAGCACATATAGTTGTTTTTTCTTTATTTATTTTTAGCTGGTTTGCTAGAAATTTACCAGATTTATTACCATGTTCATAATTTTGTAAGCGTAGTCTTTCTACTAAGAATTTTGTTTTTTTTATCAATTATCTCATTTAATTTTAGTTTTGTTTTGCGTATTTTGTTCAATGTTTCCTGATCTTGGTGGGACACGTAGGCTTCTTCTAGGGATTTGATGGTTTTTTCTAATTCCTGAATATTTTTGTTTTCTTCTTTCTTTTTATGTGATGAGAAAGAAATTATTTTACCTCTCATCACAGCTTTCCCTGCTTCCCATAGAACAGAAGCTAATGTTCCGGGAGTGTCATTATAGTCTAAATATGAAGTCCATTCTTTTTTAAAATATTTAATAAAGTCTTCATCTTTAAGTAGTGATGTATTAAATCTCCAGTTTTTACTTGGCGTAGTATTATTCTTGTGCATTAGTGTTAAAGATACAGGAGCATAATCGCTGACAGCTATAGGGTGAATCTCAGTGTCTGAAATGTCACTCAGCAGTGAGCTGCTGACCAAAAAATAATCCAGACAAGAGTAGGAATGATGAACATGTGAGAAAAAAGTGTATTCCTTACTGTTGGGGTGAAGGGAGCGCCATGCATCGCAAAGACCAAAGTCGCTCATATACTGTTTGATTATATTTGTGGACTGCCAATTGCGCTGAGTTCCTGTTGTGTTGAGCCTATCCATTTCTTCATTTAGTCCAAGGTTGAGGTCGCCTCCAAGAATAAGTGTGCCATCTAAGTGTTCAGAGAGTGCACTGAAAAAACTGTGAAAGAATGAGGGATAATCAACATTTGGACCATATACACTTACAATACATAGCTTTTTATCAAGTATAGATAGTTTAATGAATCTGCCCTCTGGATCTATAACTGTATCGAGTACTGTGAAATTAATATTTTTATGGATTAAAATTGATACTCCCCTTTGTCTAGAATTATAACAAGCTGAGAACACATTAGGAAACTCAGGTGTTTTAAGTTCATTCAAACCTCTAAGAGGTCTGTGGGTCTCTTGTAAAAGGACAACATCTGCCTGTAGTTTTTTGAGTTGGTTAAATATTTTTAACCTCTTTTCTCTGGAGCCAGCTCCATTTACATTCCATGTAACAGACCTTAGTGCGCCCATAGATGTCTGTGTATAACTAGGGGTGTACGCTGTGTGTGTCGCTTAGACAGGTGGAGAGAATACATCACTTGTTCGTAAATAAAGAGAAGAGAAAGAGAATATTATATTAGTCTTACAGTAGCTGGCACTACTTGCTATTTGGATTTGGTTTATCATCAGGTCAAAAGTCAAATCCTCTTCCATATCTCCTTTTACTGAAGAGTGATCTTCAGTAAAAGGAGATAATGACAATCTTTAAAAGATGGTCGTTAAATATTTTTATTTATTTAATGACCATCTTTTGTTATTAAATAAATAAAAATATGTATATATTTTTAAGGAACAGTGTATTGACCAAAATTGTGGGGTTTTTTGCCAGGCAACATCCTGCCATAGAGCAACCTGATATCACGGCAAAGTGTCAAATAGACACGGCGGTCCACCGTATCCATTTCACGTTTTGCCTCTTCAAAATGTGAAATATACACGCATACAGCAGTTGCATTAATTTGCAGTAACAGCAGAGGGCGGTATTTTATTTCAAGCCAACGTGAAAATAATCACAGAAAATTGTTTAAACAGACCTTATTAACACATTTACATGCCACCTAGCTTAATTACGTTTCCGACATCTTTCCGACAGTCAAATCTATTATCTCCCCCTGCTGGTAATGCAGCTTCTCAATGCGTGCACATTTCACGTTTTGGAGAGCCAAAGCATGAAATGGACCAGTGTTGCCAACTTAGCGACTTTGTCGCTATAGTTAGCAAGTTTTCAGACCCCCTTAGCGACTTTTTCCCTAAAAAGCGACTAGCAACAAATCTGACGACTTTTGCTGGTGTTATTAGGAAGACTTACCACTTTTTGACGTGAAAGCACATGTCGCTCTTACGCTCAACAAGCAGCAGGTGCTGCTGTGGGCACCTCGCCCGTGCCAAAGTGTTCACAGGCAGCGGATAGTCCAGAGTGCCTGTTTTGGGTCATTTTTGCCGGTACCAAGCCTAGATAAAGGAGGAGGGTTGGAATTGTGACATTAAAAAAAACAATAATTGCTAAAGGAATTTGTAGTTCTAAACATATTCTAAATGCATTTAGGGTGTTTTTTACACACTTTATGTCTCTTCCACAATGTTATTTCTCTCTCCTACAATTACATAAGCATTGCCAATTATGCAAATTAGGCGATGATATCATTTAGCGACTTCTAACGACTTTTAGGACAACCAATAGCGATTTTCCTTACTGAGGAGTTGGCAACACTGAAATGGACACGGTGTCTATTACATGTTTTGCTGTGATACGTTAGCTGAGTTCTGCTCAGTTTAAATAAAATACCACACAAAGTAAAGAGTGAGAGGACAGAGCCAAAGTTTTGGCACTGCACTCACAGCTTTGAGCTGTCCAGCTGAGCCAATTACGCACTTGTTCTGATAACATCTCCCCCTCTCATTCCAAATAATAAACACTCCTAGCAACAACTATCAAAGACATAATGGGCTTAAAATAAGAAATGCCTTTCAGTCTCATATTTAGTGCAATTTGTAGTAAATTGTCTCTACAAACTGGTATATGTGCTTCATTTGATGGTGCAGGCAAGTTACTCTCATTGGCACAGACTGACTGATTGCAATGTGCTAACAATCTGTCTCCCTTTGTAAATTAGCTGGTGATTAATTTTGAACCTTATCAATCTGTTTGAGAAGGGATGTTGTCAGTCTGAGTTGGACTAAGGTTTCCACCCACCGGGAGATTTGTGCAATTGCCTCACGACCAAAAGTTGCTCGCTGCAGCTACTTGCAAACTGTCACCAGACAAAAACAAAAATCACTTACCAACCACCCTCTAACCCTGTAAAGTAGACTGTTTTCTTTTCTTAATTATTTTTCATTTGGGAGGGGTTCAGGAAAGTACTTTGTTCTATTCTGATTTCTTTTTGGTCCCCTCATTTTTTAAAGTATTATTATTATTTATATGGATGCATGTACACACGTACACGTTCTTCACCAACACTTCAATCCCAACACTGCCAAGAACCATCCACTATGTAAGAAGAGAAAATGGAAACGTAGGGGAAAAGTAGACTGTTTTTTAATTTTAATTTTTAAACTGACTTTTAAACTGAAAAATTTTCATTATTTCAAATTAAATATTGAGGTTTAATGGTATAGCTGGACAAATAGCACGAAATGGAAGGAGGATTTAATTATGGCATGTTAAATGATTTAAAATGCTACATTAGTTCAGCAGCATAGCAGCACTGTGGTTCATGGATTATTTTTGCATGAAGGAAATAAAAAAAGAAATAAACCCTCTATTTTTTTTCTCAAACTGCATTCAGAAGAATTTTATCTCGTATTAGCACAGTTATAATGAACTTGTTTAAATTATTAAATTATCGAACATGTTTGTTTACTGACAATCATTTTCCATTGCTTGGTTTAAATACAAAAAGAAATTGGATTTTTACAGAATATTTCTGTAAGGCCTTTTTGGCTCTTAAAAATTCATGCCTTGAGCTATCGCAAAAAAAAAAAAAAAAAAAAAAAACTGTCAGAAAAAGATAAAGTTTCCAAGAGAGTGGATAAGAGAGATAAGTGAATTGCAAAAGTATGTTCGGAGGTGTATACAGTGGATGCAATCCAGTCATAACATTGTTTTAATGTCAGCAATACATGTCAAAACTTATCTCAGCTCTTTTTATGTTCCCCTTGGCTGCCCTTTATACTCCTGTCAAATAATATATAGATAAAAAGAAAAAAATATTTTCTTCAATTTTTCACATCAATTCATGTTGTGTAAGTATGAGTCATGATCAACAGCTGCATGTCTTTACTTTTTGTTTTTAATTCTTTTTGCCACTTGTCATGTAAAATGATACAGTGAACAAATTAGAATTTCCATCTCATATTTGTGCGCCTCTGTCAGTCTGTCAAGCTATCATTTTTACAGCACGCTCGTACACAGTCACTGTAGCTACCTATATCATTTTCATGTGATCAGATATGAGTTTCTCATAGGATGCTGAATGGTCTCGTAGAACTCTAGCTCTGATGCAAGCGCACGGCTTGAAGTTTGGCAAGATGATATGCAATTTGATTTGATACTGCAAGAAGGATCTGACTCCTTCAAAAGTTACTGGTCCAGAGGTCTAACAACATATAATATTGTAGCTCTCCTTAATTACATGTTTATCCAATCATAATCAGATGCTAAGATTAAACTGGACCTTTTCTGCCCTTCAGTCCCTGCTCTTTCTTTTTCTGTCTCCGGCAAAGTATCCAGTCCAGCTGATGACACCCATCTTCAAAGAAAATAAAATCAGGTAACTCTTACAGATAATTGTAAAATTATCAAATCATCCTTCTTATGTATTTAATTTTGTGTTGTATCAGCCAGGCCTCTTAAAACTATTAGTAAAAAATAATTGTTGTTTTCCTTCCAATAATCCAAAATGCATTCTCTTATCATGTCTGTCTGTAAAACATACTACAGACTTCCATACAAGCCCCCCCCCCCCCCCCACACACACACACACACACACACACACACACTCTCAAACACACAAAGTATTTACGTAATGATGTCTCATATGGCCCCCTTCAATTTACTGATGAGGCCAGAGAAGAACAGAAACCTTTCCAAATTTGAGTTTTAGCCAGGGGGAACATTTTTAATGTGCCATACTGAGCATTCTGACAAAGATGGACGAGTCCTCAAATCAAGGGTGGGGGGGAAAGATATTCAGTACACACTCATGATAGACAAACAAGTCATACAGTTTAGTCATTTTAATGTGTTGCGAGGCATTTTGATTCATTTAAGATGACCGCACTTTAGTACGTGTAGAGCACATAAATGTGGCTCTAACAACGTGCGGAACCGAGAACAGCATCTCAGTGAACTCATCTTTTTATTTATCTATTTGAATGATGAATTATTATGAGAAGTGACCCTACTGCTATCACTGCCATCCCTCTGTTTAACACATAAGCCGGCTGTCACTCATTCAAACGGGCTAGAAATTACAACGTTTTGGGTTTTTTTTTGCATATTTTGGTGTCTCTTAGTTTTTAAATGAATATAAAATGTTTTTTGATATAACATATTTTTTTGGTATTAATGAGAAACTATAACATTCAAAACCTGCAGATATGGACGTTGTTAACACGTAATTGGTTTAAGATTCAAAAGTTGAATGGTTTTTGATTTAAATAGTATGTTTCTGCCACAGTGATCGTGAACATTTTACTGTCTAAATGTCACATAAATGGTCAATCATATTTGTATAAACCAATTCAGCTACAGTAACTGAAAACTCTCTTGTAGTCACGTGCAATTCAGTCGAATACTTCATAATGTACCTTTCAGCTGTGCTAAGAAAGAAAAAGTTGTTTTCAGTAAAATCTTTTTGAGAGAAGCTGCACGTCCTTCGTGTATGATCTTGGACGTTTTTTTTAGGTTGACGACTTAAATACTTGGAGGGGCTACTTTAGAAATGCACGTTTTTTAGGGAGTGATGTGTGTACCATTGTGACCATTCGTCTCGTGATAAGGCAGTCTGGAGAAGGATGCCCATGCCAGGAGGGAGGTCAAGGCACCAACTCATTCCTCTTCCTAGACACTTCCATTTATCAGGCCTGACTGCATGCATCACACACCCTCAAGGTAGGAATGTGTGTGGGTGTGTATGTGTGTGTGTGGGCGGAGGAAATGGTAAAAGACCAAGAGAGAGGGACGGACTTACATAACAGGGACACTTTTATGTTTACCTGGTGGATCTAGAATTTTGGCATGTTTTCAAATTTTAAATAGATTATATATATATGTTTTTCTTTTTAATTGATCTGCATGTGGTGCTGGTGTCAGGGGCTGGGTCTATGACCCAGTGTTTTGAGTTATTTTGTATTTTTGAGTTTCTTATGTTAAGTTTGTGATTGTAAGTTTTTGTGTTATTCTTATTTAGGGTCTAATTGAGTTTTAGTTTAGCCATTATTTTCATTCAAGCCCCCTGGTTTGTGTCATGTTTCCTGTCCAATATGTCATGTGTTTCATGTCTGTGTTGTCTCCACGTTGTCAAGCTCAGGTGTCATGTCTATGTCTCTCCATGCTTCCTGTTTTATTTTGAAAGTCGTGTCTCCATGTTTAATGTATTTAGTTTTGCTTTCCCTGTAGCGTCATGTTCATTTGTGTCAGCTGCGTCTCCCCAGGTGTTTCCACTTCCCTCATTACCCTCTTATGTATTTAAGTCCTCTGTCTCCTTCCTTTTTTCTTGCTGGGTTGTCTGTTTGTGTTCATTTCAAGTCACACCAAGTCAGAGGTTTTGCTTCCCACTGTTCAGGTTCATGTTCATTTTTGGTTTATTTCATAGTTACGTTGTTGCATGTTCCTGTTCAGTTCCATAGTTTTCCAAGCCTTAGTTTTCATAGTTAATTCAATTCAATTTTATTTATATAGCGCCAAATCACAACAAAAGTCGCCTCAAGGCGCTTTATAAGTTAGTCATAGTTTTTTTGAGTTTAGGTTTCAATTTAGTTTCACCCTTGTTTGCCTCGCCTTGTTTATCTGTTTTTTTGTATCAGCTGCAATATCAGCTGAGTCCGTTTCATAAATACTCCAGCATTCCCCGCCGTGACAGCTGGAGCCTCTCCCAGCTGCCACAGGGCAAAAGGTGGGGTACACCCTGAACAGATCGTAATTGTGTCACAGGACACAGAGAGACAACAGTTCACACTCACATTCACACCTGTGAGAAATGTAGAATGACCAGTTAATCTAACCTCACTAGCTGTATGTCTTTCCACTGTGGGATGAAGCTAGAGTACCTGGAAAGAACCCATGCAGACGCAAAGAGAAAATGGCAACTCCACATTGGAAGCCCTGGCCAGATTTTGGATTTAAACCAATGACCTTCTTGCTATTCCAAATTTGGACTGTATAAGCAATAAATACATTCAAAATATAAATAGTTTGTATAAATATTAAAAACTTAGTGTGTTGGTGTAAAGGACTGCTAGCTTGACTTCAACTACTGTAGTAATGCTTTAGTGCAGCATGTCTTTATTAGGAGTTTGAGCCCATTTTTATTGATGGATTTCTGGATTACAACATATGAGAGAGGCCAATGTAGCTTCTCCAAAACAAGTAGGTTGTAGCATTGCATAAATAATGTTAAATTAGCAATACAGTAGGCACAAAAGTATAACGATGTAATATCTGAGATGGCCAGAAACAGGAGGTGCATGACCTGACATTTGCCTGTGTCAACTATTTAGTATCTACAGACTAATGGTGAAAAAATATTTTTTATCTATATTATGTTTGTTAATATAAACTTATTGGTTATCAGGTATTTATGATAAACTATTAATTCCATGTTTACATGCTTTTATAAATGCTAAAGTCAGCTGAAGTCACAAGGCAACCAACATTGAGCTAAAATGAACTATCCCAACACAGGAAAAAAGAACTTTTCGCTGTTTACCTTTCTTGAGTTTAACTATTCTACTAAAGTGTGAATGCACCTATTATATAAAATCTGTCAGTATGTATCATTCTAGACATCATCAAGGCAGAAGTACCTTTTCTGTTGCTTGAGAGGACAACCGTCAATTCAATTGCATTTGTCACCTCAAGAATATTATTTCATACAATAACAGTTTACTTCAAATGGACTCAGCAACATTCGGTACATTAACTTAAACTAACCGGTTCCAACCCTTAAAGAAACAAAATTAATTTTCATATCTGTCATACAGAATTTCCATCAAAACACATTCACTGCTGAAGTGGAATCAAATCAGCTTGAAGATGAGAGCATCACAGTGAACAATTAAATCCTGTCACGTCTTTTGCATATTTAACTGTCTTATTTGTAAATGTACAAAAACTGACACACACACACACACACACACACACACACACACACACACACACACACACACACACACACACAGAGAGAGAGAGAGAGAGATCAGTGAGTGTAACATATAAGCAATTAAATCCTTGACATGGAACATCTTGAGGTGTCTTTCACAGTTGCTTACATTCTGATAATTGAACCTGCAATTCTGGGAGACATGTCTGGAGACAGATCAGATCTTTTCAATTGCAGCAGCTTTGTGATTTTTTTTCCCCCTCATTTTGTTTTAAACATCAGCCATATATGCTGCATAGAGGCAGCCAGGCCTGAACCCATGACAGCAGCACAGTTGGTTGAGCACCTCAACCGTCAAGCTGTCAGTTTGATGTCTGAATTACTGTGCGCACACATCTGTATTAGTCAAACGGCAGGTAATCTCAACATCTGTATCTGTAGCTGGCCACAGCTGACTAGAAAAAAATGCATTGTAAAATGACATACTATGCAGTGGAATTTATTTCTTTATTTTTTGTTTTATCAAAACACTCTGTGTCTAATAGCCTGATATAGCAGCTGTCTAATTTTTAGCCACAGTAATCCATGGCTTCTTGGATTGGAATGGTGACTGGCTGGATTATGCCTTAACAGCTCTAATGAATTTAAAAATATATCCACAATACCGGATTTAAATGACAGCTTTGCCTTCATTTGACAGTAATTTAATGTGATAAATGAAAAAGAGATAGACCGCACAGAAATGAAGGAGTAAAGGACGACATGCGAAGCGTTGGTGTGACAAAGGAGGATGCTGGGGATAGAGTGAGATGGAGGCAGATGATTTAGGCGACCCCTAAAAAGAACACTTGAATCAAAGCATTAATCTGTGACAGAAAACATTATACATGAATCTAGAGAGCTACTGTATTTATTATTTGTTTGGCCTCTATTGCCACAAGTTCTAATTACGGGACTTCTGGTGAATCAAATTCTGCTTTGCTGACACTTTGAGTGATGGAACTATGAATTGCTTGAGCACCAAACACAAAATGATCATCTCAATAAAACTTAGCATTTTTTTTAAATGTCCGCACTGATAAATAAGTCATTGTTAGATGAACTTCTGTTGAATAAAACTTGGTTTACACAGTAGTTTACTTTGTACTACTGTTCTTCTTTCTTCTTCATTGACTTGTGGCCACAAACATCACTGGAAATGTAAGAATGCAATTTCAGCATGCCAATAAAATAGATGGAACTGTATCTCTTTCCACCAATATGTCAAGTTACTGTCACCTAACTGTCACCAACTAACCTTTGTCTAATTTGGGTAGCAATTTGAACATTGTGCAAACAGCAAAACATAACTCATTCCTCCTCAATACCCAATGCAAGTCAATGTACAGCTAAAGGACTTTCATCCAAGTAGAAAACTTTGTCCAGATACTTTTGAGCTTCTGAAACTGGGGGATACAGTACTCTGCAAAAGTCTTGAGCCATCCCTTTTGTTTTCTTCAAATCTGGCTTCCCAGGAACCAGATTTCATTGTAATTTTTTAAAAGGGGATCTTGAGTAGTAGTTCTCCAGGGTTTCTGAAGGTCTCGCAGAGTATTGGCAACTTTCTTACACTATGTGCCTCATCACTTGGCCAACCCGCTCTGTAATTTACAAGGTCTATTTGGCTGAGTTGATTAGTAAATGCTTCAACTTAACAATAATACTACTTAGAGTTGATTGTCAAATATCTAGGAGCAAAAAAAAAAATCATAAACTGGCTTGTGGCAATGGTGCCATCCTATTACAGCGCCATGCTTCAGTCGGCTCTTTAGGCTCTTTCACAGATGTTTGTAAAGGTAGATGCTTGATTTTTATCCACCTGTGGCAAATGTATTAAAAACAGCTCTATTCAAAGATTAAGAATTGTGGCCCAATACTTTTGCCAGTATAGTTCATTTCTTCAGTCAACAAATCTTGTATCTGTCTCCTGATACAGAATGCCTGTATGTGATATGTTAAGATGCAGCGCCTATCACCACAAATACTGACTGCAAGCTTCTGCAATTAAAAGTCCAACTGACCCTTGACAGTACTCTCAAGCACACTTGGAATATTGTGTTTCATGACTGCATTCTATTATCAAGGGATGTATTGTTGTTATAAGTTGGAAATGTGTCCATACTTTATGTATTTCCTAAACACTTGATGGGAGAAGTTTGTTAAACCCTTTGAACTAAAACTAAATCGTGCACTTTAATAACATCCTGATTGTCTCATTTAAAATCCATTTGTGGATGTGTATAGAGGCAAAACTACAAAAACAAATAAGTGTCTTTATCCAAAAACTTTTGTGAAATGTAGATGTACAGAGTAAGTACAAAATTTCTAAACAGCAGTTGGATAGACAGCTGAACAAATGAAAATTAATGTATTTCTTTTCTTCCCCTCATCCCCCTTTGACCCTTATTTGATAGACAGTCATGAAAATTGATGAAAAATAGGTGTTTGGATGTCAAAATTTGTAACTGGAATATAGCAAAAGTGCTTGACCTGATATTTTCCATGACAATTGTGTGGGCTTGATCTCCTGTCACTTAGAAAATGGTTAAATGGGAGCTGTAAGATTTGTAAATGACATCAATGATATGCTTCTCTAAATTGCACCTATATTATGTCTGCATGTGCTTTCGGGTAGATTGAGAGCTCTTCTGTTTAAGAGTCACTTTTCAGGAGTAGCTCTGCTCTTGTGTCTGCATGATAAGGGCTTGGTGGCAATGACTGTTCCAATTCAAATTTCATAATTTGCAATGTCAGTCACACATTATCCATTCAGCTCTGAACGATCTGGATGGGGGAAGAGGCAGCACATCCAAAAGCCTCTTGTGGTAATTCTACAGATACAAAAATCAGGTACACTTGCAAAAATATCCCTAAATAGGAGAAGCAGTTGAGAATGGATGGTCTAGTAAAAGGGTAAATGGAAACAGAATGCAATGATATGCTGTTGCTTTTACATCTTTCTTGCCAACAAAGACGCCCACCACTTTGCCATTTAGTAAAAGCACAACAGCACTGTTGTAGTGACAATCTGGGGTGACTGAAATAGGTACCTCTGGTTCAGAGAAGACAGCCTTTATTTTATTGTGAAAAATGATCAGTTCAGTCAATTTTACCTACATTACACACAGACAGCAAAGAATTGTCATGGATCACTTTTGTTTGTCAATGCCTTTGTTCTGTTAACACACACACACACACACACACACACACACACACACCTCTCTCTCTCTCTCTCTCTCTAGATAGATAGATACATACATACATACATACATACATATTGGCAAATATACTTGCTCATCTGCCTTCACATGTATATGAACTTCAGTGACATCCCATATAAGAGCTTCAGGAGTGTGTTTGTGGAAGTTTTTGACCATTCTTCCAGAAGTGCATTTGTGAGGTCAGACACTGATGTTAGACAAGAAGACCTGGCTCACAGTCTCCTCTCTAATTCATCCCAAGGTGTTCTGTTGGGTTGAGGTCAGGACACTGTGCAGGCTAGTCAAGTTCTTCCACACCAAACTTGTTTGTTCATGTTTTTATGGATCTTTTTGTGGACTGATGCAGTCATGTTGGAACAGGAAGGGGCCATTCCCAAACTCTTCTCGAAAAGGTGGGAATATTTAATTGTCTAAAATGTCTTGGCAAAAGTCTTAATGCTGCAGTTCCAGTGAAAGGAATTCTCCTTACACTGGAACTAAGGACCTGAGCCCAACTCCTCAAGAACAACCCAACACCATAATCCCCCCTTTTACACAGCTTACCAAATCATAGCTGAGGTGCTGTCATTCTCAGTCACTTTCCCTTTGTTCTGAAACACAGTGACTGTGAAATATTTAGTAGTGAGGATTCACTGAATTCACTGGAATTCACTGAGCACCTGCGAGCGACCCATTCTTTCAAAAAAGTTTGTAGAAGCAGTCTGCATGCCTAGGTGCTTGGTTTTATACACTTATGGCCATGGATGAGATTGGAATACCTGAATTCAATCATTAGCATAGATGAGTGAATACTTATAGCAATATAGTGTATATCAAAGTATTCTGTTACTTTACAACTGTGAAATCTGTGTAAATATCTGCACTTTGAGTGTATGTTTATGAAACATGTGTCCAGGGGCAGAAGTTGAATATAATGATTGTGTAATCCACATCCTCACTGCTATGGCACTGATAAAACACAAGCACACACAGATAACCACAACACAATCTGCTTGGACTCCCACTGACACCTCTGGGCTTGATCACCTGCACTCAACAACATCCGATAATAATAACACCCAGTCAATATTCTTTCCCTTCCCCCAAGTGTGTGTTTGTGTGTGTGTGCTTTCTCTTATCCCTGTTATTTTTTCAGTCCCTCAGTTATTGGGAGGACAAACATACTGAGGGCAGAATTACCATGGAGCACGCATGCCTAGCCAAAGGCCCAACAGAGGTATTAGCCGATAGGATCTGTAGTCTTCCATCACACACCAACAACTACACACACACTGACACTTGCATGTAACGCTGCATGAACAAGCAGGCGCAAACAAATGCATGCACACAAATACACACAAATGCATGTGTACACACATACAATGACTGATTGTTCTTTTCTTATCTGATGTTTCAGCCAATGGTTTATTTCCATTCTGTGGCCAGGGAATTGTCTCCAGAATGCTTTCAGTGAGAAAACTCATTCCGATGATCTGGGTCAGATAGAGGCACTTCCATCGGCCACAGACAATTCCGGCTTGGAATGACGACAGAACTTTAAAGAGAGAGAGGGAGGGAGAGACTGCCTTAAGACAAGATGTACCACAGATGATAAAACAAGGGGAGTTGATATCTACTCAGTGGTCTGCCAGACAGATAAATACTTTGCTCTGTGTGTGTGTGTGTCCCTTGAATGAATATGCACATACCAAGCTGTTTACATTCACCTCCATCAAACAGGTAAAGCTGTGTGGTTATATATACACATTTCTCCTTTTGTCATGTGGTGCTATAAATTGCTCTGGGCCTCTCATAAATCCATGCAAGACCACTTGAAGGGGAAATGTTTTCTGTTTTCTCTGGTATCACTTTGACTTTTGAGGAAATTGGTTTGCAAAGAAGACATGTATCAAAAAAGATCTATCTATCTATTTCATGTCTGAGGAATATTTTTTTTCTCTTCACATCTCTTTTATATGTAAGTAGGCTCCAATATTCAACTTTAATGCCATACTCATGTATTTAAGCATGCAACATGCATAGCAAGCAAATAAGCCAGTCAGACTCAAAGTCAATTTTAAATTTACAGCCATTTTAAAACAAAACTTAGCATAAAAAGTTTGGAATGCTGCTACGATGCAGTGAAAGTCTATTGATAAAAGAGAAACATCATTGCTCTGAATTTTGATGTAGCCATCTGCCAAACAGTTTACTTATCCTGTGTTTGCTGAGAAATAGAGGAGGTGTGGGCAAATATTTACAGCAGCTGTTCTTTCTCTGATACAGACAAAGCAAGTAAACACAGGTGTAATCTTGGATACAAATTAGAAGACTTAAGTTTGTGATCCACGTCCACAAAAGATGTCTCTCCCTTATTACAGCTGGTCAACCCTTTGGCAAGAAAGTGTGTGGCTCCCAAATAACATGTGAAAGTAGATGTAAACAAAAAAAATAAATAAATCAGCAAAACACACTCAAGTAACAATGCATGCAATGATGACTGACTGTAATCATTCTATATTAGTTTGTGGTAGTTGTGTGTGCGTATATATATAGTGATATAGGTTCTATATTAAAGAAGACATTTTTGTGAGGAAAAATAATATCTGGAAGCATCTGGAAGTTTAATTAATAGGGGGAACTCCAATATGGTGATGTTTTTTAAATGTTGGGGAAAACAAATGTAAATATAAGAATATTAAAGAAATATTTTACAACAAAATAAGGTATTATGGGGATATGTTTTGCAGAAATATCTGCACATTCTTCTAGCAACTCCTTCTAGAAATCATTATCCACTTATTCTTTGCCATAAGCAGTTCCACGTAGGAAACTATTTCCTTGATTTTAGAGTAAACTCTCCCTTCAAGGTCTTTGTCCAAAGAATGAAAAAAAAGATGAAAGAAATGTTAGCTCAAGACATATGAGGAGTTTCACATTCTTTCACATATTTGCCATTCTTGCCTTGTCATTTCTACTGGGAATCAGTCGTCATGACTTCAGCTTGTTAATAAATGTCTAAACTGACCATCGATTTGAGAGTCTGAATCACCCTTCAGCCTGTAGCAGAATCATCTTCCCTCCAATCTCCCTTCACTGTCTTGGTGTAAATCATCATAAACTACACAACCATTGTAAATGTCATTCTATAAATATCATCCATATGTTGTTATGCTATTTGGATTATAAAGCTCCATGGGGCAAATTGGTGAATTGTGACAGTGGGGTATCTAAACTGAAATTGAACAGTGATGTAATCAGGATGGCTCAGTTTACAAAATGTCCACATCGCCAGATAATCTGGGCTGACAATCACAGCCTAACGTCTGATCAAGATTTCTCCTACAGCAGGATGAGCTCAGTATCAGATCCACTTGATTCAAGGAGGGGAGCTAAAGGGAATGAGATGGTGAAATGCACTGCGATACCAAATATAATTAGATTGTGCATAAAATGATAAATAAGTATGAGGTGTTTTACAGGCATATTTTTTAGCAGTGTTTTTTTCCTTCTTTCTCTCTTCTTAATTGCATCAGATTAGAATTATTCAGGGCAAGGTAGCACTAAATAAAGCACTATGAGTACTTATTTATACAAAAGCCACTTCTTAGTTGCTAGAATAGTGAATGCCATTGTCCAGCATATGACAGCCTTGTTTGAAATATCAAAGTGAAATAAAAAAGTAATATCTTGTCAGGTTTGCTAAGAGGTGTAAAGAGAGGATCAGGCTATTTGTACAGATATGAGTAAAAACCAAGGCAGCCAGGGAGTGTGATCCACTTTAATTAATAGCTCTCCATATTTGGAGGATGGCCCAAAATTAGACAAAACCACATACTGCTCCCATTGTCCCTGCTGTCACTGTCAGAGAAATAATTTGAAGTCTAGCCAGAGACCAAAAGGGAGTGTGTGTAAGGGATTTAGAGGCACTGTAAATGGGTAATATTATAAGCATGATGGTGGTTATTGGGGTATATCTTATTGAAACAGAACACCAATGCCATTGTTCTAAATTATTTTAATCTTCATTCCAGTATTGATAAGACATAAACTTGCTAAGAATGCATAAGGTTTCAGTTAAGAAAGAAAGTGTACTTTATTGATCCCCGTGGGGAAATTCCTCTCTGCATTTAACCCATTCACTCAGTGTACATTAACATCCTACAATAAACCAGAAGACACTGAATAACACTTCATGTTTTAAATGTATCTGTAGTTTAAGAGCTCTACTGTGCAGCTGTCATATTAGAAATAAACAGCAGCAGCAAGAGTGCACTGAACAGTAAAATAAATATAACTTGAGAAAATATTCTTCTTTCCACTCTGTGTGCCTATGTGATGATTGTGGATTCACAAGATTCGCAAACGTCTGTAGAACTACTCTCTTGTCTTATTTGCAGGACCAGCAGTGCATTTACCATTTAATTTTTATCATCCTTACAGATCTCTTATCACCTGTTTTTCTGATAATGTCTCTGATTAGAGTAGGCGGGTCAAATCACGCATCAAACACCCCCTTTTATGTGAGTGCACACAGGGCCTTAAGCATAAGGCCTGGGTTTATAAAGAAAGACGATAACCCCCATCGTGACCGTGATACTAGTTATCTATGACTAGTATCTGTGCCATACAGTAGAGCCCACATGGAGAACCTACACACAGTTCTAACCCAGTGGCTTGGTGAACAAGTCCCTGTGCTTACCTGAAACTGCAGGGTGCAAAGCTGTATAGTTAATTCACATTAGTATGACCTAGCAGACCTTTATATAGTCAAAGATGTGGAAAGTCAAGCTGTCACTGAGTCATTTTGCCACCCCCAGAAGCTGAATCAAAAGTATGAACAACACTAAAACATAGTGGTTAAGATTAAGAAAACAGCAGCTTTTTGCCTTCATATAGAATCAAAAAAATTATCCAAATATAATTTATGATCAGAAATAGGGAACTGCTTAACTTTGTCATGGTCTGTTTATGAACATTGCACTTCATGGTAGAAAAACAGCATGTGATATTCTACGTCTGTGACAATCCAATAACAAAAAATGTTAGTCCCTAGCTTCAATAAGAAGACCAGAACATAAAATAGATTCTTAATAATGTGCATCCTCCCTGTAGAACATGAAGATATTGTTTTGAAGAGTTCAATATGCCTACGTGGTGGCCTGCTGCTATATGTAGACTGTATGACAGGGTTTTTAAAATGAACAGTCAATTGCTTTTGTCTAACCCCATCAAGCAGTCAATGCGCAGTTGATGATTACCACTGATAATAACATTTTCAGTAGAACATTCAATCTTTTTTTTTGTCTGTCTACTTTTGATTGCCCTGCTGTAATTTTTTATACTCAAAACACAGTGTGTCATTGAATTAATATTATTGATGTCAACAGCAGAATCTCACAATCTCTAGACAACTGACTTGCAAAATCTATACAACTTGCTAATTGGTTTATTACCATTTTATCTGTTAGTAAAATCTTTTAAATGACAAGTGTGCAGATGCAAAGGCAGACGTAAAGGCTGTAGCAGGCCTGACGAGGAGACAAAAACACAGATGGAAGGACTGAGTCAGGAAAAGTGCGCGTTAGAGCGATGTACTTTATAATGCTAAATGGAGTTGGGAGACTGTCAATCTACAGCCAGACTGCTTGATGGAAATAACACTTGGACTTTATTGTAGTCCTAAAGGAGAAGTGTTGTCTCCTAAATCATTTAACATTGTTGCTGTTTTAAAACTTTGGGGATAGCTACCCGACTTTGCCAAAGATTTATATCTCTTGAGGGATTAAATATGGCTTCAGGTGAGTGTGAGGAAACAAACTGGTGCAGGTGCATGCTCTTTTAGTTAACTTATGTTGCCAAACACTGTGCCAAAGAGGGATTCTTTTTTTTTTACTTGTCTAGTACGCCTGTACTATACTATAATAAATATATTCAAACTTCTCTTTGACCAAATTGTTGAAGTACTTGCTGGATTCTCAAGGTAGTTGACGAATGTTCCCTTTTCTACAGTCTCTCTTAAAAAAAATCTTGTTTTTATCATTGATAACTACTTTCTAGCCTGTGCTGTTTTTCAGATTTTGAGCCTGCTTCTTTGTTTTCTCACCCTCTTCAGGTTTACTTTTTCAAATGGAAATTTACTTTCTCTTTATGTTTATATTCCTCAGTGGTCTCTGAATCCACTTTGACCTTATTCTGAAGGAGAAATGATGCTAAATCGCAAATAAAGTTTTAGTTACCAAAACCATCAAATAGAGGATTGCTTCAAGGCCTTTAAGATTTATATGTGATTCATCTTTCATTACATTCACTTACTTTAACTCTCAAGACTGACTTTGTAAGGGTCTCATCAGAAACACTGTAAAGTGAATAAGATGCTCAATGGGAGCGCTACATGGATTCAACTTAGCACATTGTGTGGTTTTGCTGAGTGTACTGTATGATTGTGGTGATGTAACCTTTAACTGTTTAATTGCTGTCTCACTGCTTTGGGCCTCTTCTTGTTTCTTCATTTAAAGGAATATATGCAGGTCATGGGTGTGGAAAGCTGACCAACAGTTTTTCTGATAACCAAGAACTTGAGATACAGAAAAAAATATAATAATTAAATTATTCTAGAAAAAAGTACTGCAGTTTGAGAAAACTTTACTTCAGTTAATCTTGTCTAACCTCACTTTGCACCAGATGGAAAGGTTTCATTATATCAGATATCAATCCAAAATGTAATAACCCCACTTTTTGATGACTGGAGTTGCTCTGTTGCTCTGATAAATAGATAATGACATTTTCAGCTCATACTCATTTAGGCACCTAAAATATGTGCATAATTTGAAACTTGAAACTTGTAATTGCCCCATGTAAAAATTAAACATAGTGAGTAATGGACACATTGGTAGTTTTGACATTTAACAAATATAGCATATAGCGCTGACACTTTTTTCTTTCTTGTCCAATGAAATGAATGAATATCCTCCATCAAAGGTCAGATTCAGTTACAGAAAATAGCACCACTGGAGCATGCAGGGATTCAATAAGTGCATGGCTTTCCTTTTGTTTCGTATCTCCCCTTTTTCCCCATGCTTGTGTGACCCTGAAAATGCTATAGATAACTCAGCGTAACTCCACTCCCGCAGTTAGAAAAAGCTATGCCAGTCAGTCATATGAAAACCTGTGACATTTTGAATGTGATTCAACATGCCTAGGCAATGGGAACACTGTACTGTTGAATAGTTAGACATCTGGTATAATAAATTATAGCCTAACTTGGCACAAGAAATGCTCTTGCAAATTCAATTCAAAAAGCAATTCTTTTCTTGTCTAAATAGGCATGTGGGGATCTAGCAACAGGAAACTATATGTCAAACACTTCAAATTTAAGAGACAATATACTCTATGCTACATTTTATTTGACATTTTATTTTCACATCTGTCATTTTCTGTGGAAGCAAATGAATTTCAACAAAAGCACACTGCTATAGCCAGTAAAATATAGCATTAAATGGAAAGACACTCTGCATTATGCAAACAAATCAAGATCTTTAGAATATGTTCCAAGTACAAAGTGAAATATTACCTATAACTGTTCTGTTGAACTCCTGAATTAATCCACAAAGGATTTATCTAGATCAGCAAGTTATTTTGACTGTTGTGCTGATTAAGTGCATGTTATCCCACTTGTAACTCAAAACCAATATGGCCTCCAAACAAAATAATGGATAAATAAAGGTTCTGGAGAAGTTTAATCTGCAATAAACTTGGTAAGGGAGAAAAGTGCACATGTGTGCTTGTGTGTTTAAATTATTATTCAGCTAACAGGAATACTTCCATTCAACTTGTGTCTTTTTCCAGCACATAAGCACACATAATAAAGGAAATGAAATTTTGAATATTCCAGGTTTCTTTTTTCTAAGTATCTCTGTTCACGTTCAACTGTTTATTGCAATCTGTATGTGTGCATGCTTTTTCTTGGCCAGTGCATTTGTGTGTGTGTGAACTCTGGCACAGTAGTCAGTGTTAGCACAGCTGTCCAATCCAAAGAGACACAGGAGGCGGGACACAGGTGTCACATCCACAGCAAACCACATCCATAATTAGTGGACTGTGTTTACCACTTTGGCAATGGGTGCCAAGTGACTGACTCTGTGTATCATTTACTGTGTTTGTGGCTGTGTGTATAAGTTTCTGTATGTGAAAGGAAACAGTGAGTATGCAAAAGTTAGTTGTCAGATATTTTTTTTTTGTATGAAAACTCCTTTAGATAAAGATCTATTTTGCAAGACAGAACTGAGAAGAAAACACATCTAAACACAATCATAGGAATAATATTTTTTTCACTTAAAACAAACACTGCAAACACAGAGCTTCTACTCTAATTAAAAGACCCATAAGTCTATCTGAGGAATGACTGTCGCTAACATCAAACTATATATTGCAGCTCATTCCAGTACCACCACTGACATTTTTATGATACTCCCTGGAAGTCCTGTTCTGACCCGAGCACTTCAGCGTCTGCAGTGTGTGCTGGATCACTTCCAGTGTGTCAGAACAGCGAGCGTTCAACTTGAATTTCAATTTGGAGAAGAGGGCAAAGTTGTAAGAGCCAAATCTGCCATGCAGGGCTGATGGTAAAGGAACAATTGTGTTGATGTGGCCAAAAAAACAAAAAAGTGAACCGTGTTTTCAATGCGCTGTGTTCCAGCACATGATGGCAATGACTTTATATTTTTCACCTGATCGCTTGGTTGTAATTGGAAACCCAGCTCTCATCACCACTGATTATGTTCAGCATAAAACTTTATCAGTTTCAAAGAGAAGTTATTTCTTGTTTGTTTTTTGTGTACAAGTCTCAGGTCTATAGACACACACGTGTAAGTGATCTGAATGGGACTTCCAGGGGGCAAGTGCAGCAGCTACACAGAAAGTGATCTGTAGGTGCACAACAAGAAGGCCCTGTATTAAAAGTGGTAAAATTGAAAGCAGGTATAGCTGTTGGTTTTTATGGGCTGGATCACTGAACTTTATGATTGCCCATTAAAAGTATGATCTGCTCTGCCCCTGGACACTGGATAAAAGACAGGCTGCAGGTCCAGTAATGAAAAGGCAGAGGTGGATGACTTTCACTTTTCTTTTCTTTTATTAAAATGTGTTCCTTATGTTGTTGTAGCCAACTGTGTGATCGGTTTCAAAATTTAGAAAATAACATATCATGTCATGGCCTGGCAGTGGTTGCTTTCATCTTCCTTTCTTTAGACTCCATTCTTCTCTTACCCTCTCCCTTTCTCCTGCCTTCTCTTAGGTGAACAAAACTCCCTTATCCGGTGAGGTCTGCCTTGAGGTGGGCTTTCCAACCAGCTGCTGTTTGCTCCACCTGCACGCACCTGCTGGTCATTTGCCAAGTTCTTGCAACTGATAATGGCAGCCTTAACCTTAATGTGTTTCCTGTCATAATTATCTTGCCTCTCTGTCTCCGACTCCTTGTTTCCTTGTGGTGCATCTCTGGACTCCCATTTGGCTGCATTGAATTCTCTCTGCTTGTTTTCACTCTCAGATTCATGCTTTGGAAAGAAAGCTCGCCTGCCTCCCCCCTCTCCACCATATTTTCCATTATTGTTACTCACCAGCTCCCTGTAAAAAGAAGCCTAGAGTGTTTTGTATGTAACTCAGCAAATTCTTTGTGTGAAATAAATTACCTTAAACTTTGGCTTGCTTCTGGGTTTGCGTTTAAATCCTCATAGTTACTGATCTGTTGTAGTGAGCACACTTTTCTTTTTGTTACACCTCAGCACAGCCAAAACAAAACACTATCCTTCATGTTTAACCTCTGCAATGATAATAAATAAATATAATTAAAAAAAAATTGGAAACTTTGAACACACTCAAGGGGAAAAAAAAACACACAAAATGAACAAGGAATTCAACATAATAGTGAGAAAGATTTTAACTCTAGAAATGCTGTACAAAACAAGATGGTTATGGTTGATATGCTGATGTGAACAGCTCGGCTTTGAGCTGAGATTTAAACAGTGTCTAGTTAACACAGCTAAAGTGGTCATAAGTCTCAGAGATGAGGTGTACAGCGGTTGAAGTCTCTGGCACCCTCTGAAATGAGGAGCAGTCAGGAGAGTAGCTGTCCTTGTGGAAAGCAGAGCATAGGAAAGGGTGTGAGAACGAAGGAGACTTGAGAGATAGTGAGAAGCAGAAGCTTGTACTGGATGCACTGGAGAATGGAAAGTCAGTGATACTGGATGACGAGAGGTGTAATATGATCGGTAGACTTAGAGCGGGTGATGATCCGTGCTGCAGAGATCTGTAAAATTCAGAGCCGATTAAGAAGATCTTTTGGGAGACCAGAGAGAATGGCATTACAGTAATCTAAACATGAAGTGTCAAGACCAGGGCATGAACCAGAACTTGGATGATGCGTTGAGTAAGAAAAGGACATAGTCTTGAAATGTTACGTAGATGGAAGTAGGCTGAACATGAGACACTGTTCATGTGATCATTAAAAGGCAAGATAATTCCAAGACTTTGACACTAGGGGAGGTATGGACTGGACAACCAAAATGCTGTATTAAATTAAGATGTGTTATTAATTGTGTTGTTTTTTTGGTGGATTCTAAACAATATCCTACCTTTAAGATCTATGCTGAAATAGTCTAAATCCTTCGTAAAACTAAAACTGAATGTTAAATAGTTATTTTATTCATTAGTACTTATATTTAGAAAAAACCCCACAAGAAAACAACCACTTCACAAGAATTAATATCATTCCCCCTGATGCTACAGTTACAGGATGGGGCCACGTCTTCTGGTGGTAATAGGGGGTTGGACATTTTGGCAGTTCTAGTGCTAAGCCAACAAGATTACTGCCCCCTTGATGTTTGGAGGTCTAATCGTGTTGCTATGATTATTACTTAAGGGGCTATTAGCATCTCTCCCCAGTCACAGGCAGCAATGCCAGGGAAATATTTATTAACGTTGCTCCAGGCTATGATTTTATCTCCAGAGGATAATTAGTGGCTAAAGTTTGTCATGGAAAGATGGTCCTTGGGGTAGATTGCGCCTACTACGTTATCATTATTATAGACCGTTGTCCTTGTGGTTTTTGTTAATACCTGTCGCCTGAGGCCACTGATGAAGTATCTCACTACATAAAGTTCATAATGCATTCAGGTAATAGAAAACCTGCTATTCTGAGAGAGTTGAAATTAATATGTAGAATACTATATAAGTTATTATTAAGGGATAGCAGTCTTTACATCCAATTCTTCTGAAACATTATCTTCACATTTTATATTTAATTGGGTATATGTATAGAACAATGTGTGCATTACCAGGAGACCTTTAACATATAATGTTTATTTTCAGTCTTTTGTTTTTGGTTGGTGGTGCATAAAGAGACAAAAAAATAGTAAGTAAGTAAGTAAAATTTATTTATTGAGCGCTTTTCACAGACAGACAGTCACAAAGCACTGTACACAAATATTAAAATAAACAATACAATCAACAGACATTATATACAGTGTAAAAGATCAAATGTAAATAATATAAAAAATATATATAAAATACGTAGATCAACAAAAGGCTTGTTTGAACAGAAAAGTTTTTAACTGCTTTTTAAAAGAATCCACAGAGTCAAGCAAACGTAATTGTAGTGGTAAACTATTCCACAGCCTTATTAAATATAACCTGTGGGTGTAATAGCTGTTTTGCCAAGGATATATTTAAAATATCAACGCCTGCTTTAAAATAAAAAAAAACATATTCTTAACTCATTCTGCCATTTTTACACATCCATTAAACCTGAAGTGCCCTTCTTCCCCTGGTACATTGAGTCTACTAGATTTGCTTTGGCAACTATTCACTGACCTCATCGTGACCGCAGACGCTCAGACGTTTCCTCTTCTGCT
Organism: Pelmatolapia mariae; assembly: GCF_036321145.2. Lineage (NCBI taxonomy): Eukaryota > Metazoa > Chordata > Actinopteri > Cichliformes > Cichlidae > Pelmatolapia > Pelmatolapia mariae. Next base: position 14,054,330 of record NC_086239.1, on the reverse strand, counting down.
CACAATCGGCAGTTATCTCTTTCCTCTCTTCTTATTGTGGAATGTTCTGATGCTCAATTCACCTCTCCTCACCAACAGGTGTCACATCACAATGAACTGCAGGGAATTGAGTCCAGAGATTGGTGGGACAGAGATGGAAGGACTGCAGCTGTGTGAGTGTGGATACAAATAGTGTCAAAGCGTACCCAGTGGGGGTGGTATATGCTTGTGGTGTTTCTAGAGGTCTATGTGTGCGGGCTTACGTGTATGTTGCAAAGTGTGAAATGCTGATGGATGTGTGTCAGAGTTTGTGTGAAGTGAAGGCTATGCAAACGGTTTTTCATATTATAACCACATTTAAGCCCCCTGCCTCCCAAACCCCGCTGAGACAAATGGAAATTTAGACCAACCACTTCAGAAGCTGATTTTTCTACCCTGTTGCCTGTTCTCACTTTCTCTGGCTACAGCTAACAAGGCAATTGACAGGGCAATATGAGCACCATTTTCATTCTGGCATTTCCTAATGTTAAACACCAGAGTAATCAACAAGCTGCCTGCCTTCCTGTCTGTGTCCCTCGCTTTCTGTCTCCTCTTTGAACCGATGCCTGCTTGCTTGTGCGGTCTCTGGCCACGTTCATTTAATGCATCCATATTGGATTTCCTAATGCCTACAGCCAACCAAATGTCTTATGCTGCTTGCATCTTTACTGCTTCGTTACAGACAAGTCCAATTTGTGTTTGCATGTGTCTGCACACCTGCCTGCGTAAGAGGGAAAGAAAATGTCACTGGGTTTTTTTTTTTTGCCAGACTATACCCTTGTTAAAATTGGTATAAATTACTAACTGAAAAACACATACACATACTTAAAGTGTGTGTGTGTGTGTGTGTAGTCATTTTATAATACTTTTTACTTTTTAAAACATTTGGAAAGTTGGAAAGAACAAATGTGTCTGTTTGGTTTAACTTTATAGCTTAATTTAATTTTAATGTCAATTTTCACATTTCAAAACTCGGAATGCCTTTGAACTACACAACTTACATTTAATTCCGCTACCCCTTCCTCTGGGTCAAATCTGAAACAAAATAACACGACATTATTAGACCAACATTTTTACAGTGTATGCTCATTCACAGTCCTTCCCTTTTTGGTGATTTATTTGGTGCTGTTTATCATGCTGCAGTTTGTTTATCCCCACTAATTACTGAGATTCAGGATTTGGAGGTATTTGTAATTCCAATGTGATTTTTTTTTCTTCTCTGCCTGCCAGACTGCCAACTCATCTGACGTTTGACATCTGTAAAAATGAAGCATCAAGAGTCCTCATAAACTTGCTAAAAGCCACTCATCTATGGAAATTTTTCTCTCTTTTGATGGTTTGTAGATTAGACCGGGAGTATGTTATTAATGAGCGAGATTACAACCAGCCGTTGCTAACCGGATTATGGTTTAATACAGCTCAATTTTCCTGTGCTATCCAGCTCTAGCTCCTTTGCTCTTCCCTCTGTCTCTTTAGTTCCTTCCTCACTCTTCTCATCTTTGGACTTTCTCTGTTCATTAACTATGTGCTCTAGTGTTACGCATGCATCTGTTTGTGAGATTGATTGTTTTTCACTGACGACATCAGGTTTCAGGAACTACATGGGTCAAAGAAGCATACAAGCCTGAGGACACACGTACGATTTTGAGAACAATGTGTCAACACTGAGTTAATGATGGATAATAAAAAATATGCTAATGGGCCAGCAGGAGGTAGACAATGAGTGTTCCACCATCAGACGTGGAGAGAAGTTTAAAGAACCCTGTTTTGACAACTTAATTACTTCTAGCTGGGATATTACTTTGAGTTTTACTGATTAACCCCATTAAAAGAGACACACAAAACCAAAGACGGCACAAGAGTGTAGAAAGAATGAGGAGATTGTTTCGAGCAGCTTTTGTAGTTGGTAGACAGGGAGAGGCGCTTACTTCCACCAGAAATGAAATGAAGAGAACTGACATGAAAGCAGGGTGAAACAAAGGCAATGACAGTGACTGTAAAAAGAGTTTGAGGGGGTAAAAAAAAGCTGACAGACAGGGGATGGAAGCAGTACTTATGTTTGTATCTGTAGCATTCTGCTTTGTCACTAATTGGGGATGCCCTTCCTCTCTTCATTTACTATATAACCGTCTCTCACTGTCTTTTCCTTGTGTAGTACTACCTCTTTCTTTAATTGTTACTATACTACAGCCTCTGTTTCTCTTTTCTGTTTTTTCTCTTTTTTTCAGCTCTCTCTGCTGCAGTAGCTGGGATTATAGCAGTGGTTTACAGCACCAGGCCTAACACAAGTCTTAAGTGACCAGAAGCAAAGAAAATCACACATTTTGCTGATGGAGGTGGTGCAGTTATCCTCATATTTGGCTAATATTTTTCTTGGGTCTTTTCCCCTTATGTTTTACACCCCTGCATTTGTAGAGAGCCTTCCTTCTTGTATGACTTTAATCGGGGCTTTGTTTTTAAAGTTGGGTCCACTAGTGGCACTTCTCTTATGTTTAAGAATGTTTAATTGGCCTTAAAATATTGGTAAATAGGTTGTTTAGTTGATGTATAATGGGGGAGGGTTAAATGTAGGCTGAGTACACAATTGGATATCTAGTGGTAGAATTAGTAACTATGTAATAATAATAATAATAATATTAAACAATCTCCCTCTCATTTACTGAGTTATGAAAGGTGAAAAACATGCAATCAAAAACACTGTTGTTCTGAAAATGACACACGTCTCTGGAGAGGCAAGCAGATGAGGAGTTGTATGTGTTGACTGTGATATTTTGTCAGATGTATTGGTAAAATCAGAGATTGCAATAGTAGAAGAGCATTTTTTCCCTCCAATGATGTTCTGGATTCCAATGACTGATACAAGATGACTGGAAACTGATCTGGTATCATTCAGTCATAATCAATGTGAAGAGCCAATATGGCCTCCTCACAAAAAGACAGATGGTCACCAAATTGGACCATAAAGAAAGCAGCACATGCATTACAAAGATAAAGTAGGACAAATTTAGAAAAAATTATGCAGTATGGGGAAAAAAAATAACAGCAAGTATTTTTTTGCAGACACAAAAAATACTTGAGTCTGCAAACTCAAGCTGGCTATTTACATAGAATTTAATTCATTTTTAACCAAGTATGAGGGCAGTTTGAAATTGAATAATCTGTTGCATTTACTTGTGAAAAAATACTGTAGCTAGATAGCCCTTGAATTGTGTGTCCAAAGATTACAGAAATTAAAGGAGAAAAAAACAAGAGAAACTGTGAAGGTTAGTTTGGAAATGGAAAAAAAAGACAAAAGACAAAGAAGAAAGCCAAGATGCTGGCAAACACACAGGCAGTGGAGACAAAAGCCAGGCATTGAAATCCCTCCAGGGCACCGTGTGAAGGCTAAATGTGTATCCCTAAATGGAAGTGTGAAACAGCACACTCTTTCCTCTTCTATCTCTCTCCTTCCCTCTTTCTTATTGGCATAACTCAATGCTGCATCCCTCATTTTCATCCTACATTCTCTCAGTATTTTGTGGTCTGCTCCTAGATACTATGGACACTATACTATGGGCTATAGCTGGTCTGCATGCTATATATGATGGCAAGGTGTCAGGATTTCTTTGGAGTAGATTTATAAAGCTGGAGAATTGGCTCATATAGAAATCCTGTCAGACAGATGAAAACACCAAACATCAAAACATAAAATATGTATATATACACACAAACAAACTCTTGGTACAGTAAGAATACTTCAAAATATACACTGGTATTTAGTCAAATAAGTCTCATGAATTGTAATACACAGAACCCCCACCTTACTGATTACCTGTTAGTCCCGTAGACCAGCAGTCCCCAACCTTTTTTGTGCCACTGACCGGTTTAATGTCAGACAACATTCTCACGGCTGCTATGCTACTTACTGGCAATCCCCAATCACATGAATCCCCTCTTTCTAACAACACGTTTTGATCGAGCTTCATATCTCAAATGCATTTCTAGATATTGAACTGGCTTGCTTGTACAGGGCCCTGTACAAGCAAGCCAGGAACACACTGACCAAGGAGATCAAAGCAGCTAAAAGGATCTACTCCCAGAAGCTGGAAGAACGGCTCTCAGCCAACGACCCTGCGTCAGTGTGGAGGGGCCTGCAGGAAATCACCAGCTACAGCTGTTGAAGCAAACAAAGACCTGGCCAACGAGCTAAACACATTCTACTGCAGGTTTGAGACGGACAGACTCCCACGCCTCACCCTCCCCTCCCCAGAGACACTGCTTCAGACACTGACCCCCAACACACCTTCCACCTCTCCCCCCTTCACCCTCCCCATTCCAGTCTCAACGACCACCCCCACCTTCCCCAATCCAGACCCAACGACCACCACCACCCTCCCCAATCCAGACTCAACGACCACCATCACCCTCTCCAATCCAGACTCAACGACCTCCATCACACCTCTCACCCCCCTTTCCTCCTCCCTGAAACTCAGAATACACACTGGATGTGAGCCGACTATTTCAGAAACAGAAGCCCAGGAAAGCCCCCGGACCAGACGGTGTCTCTCCCTCCTGCCTCAAGACCTGTGCTGAACAGCTAGCTCCCATCTTTATGCGCATCTTCAACAGATCCCTGGAGCTGTGTGAAGTTCCATCCTGCTTCAAACGCTCCACCATCATCCCTGTTCCCAAGAAACCCACCATCACAGGACTGAATGACTACAGACCTGTCGCCTTGACGTCTGTGGTCATGAAATCCTTCGAACGGCTGGTGTTAGCCCATCTGAAGGACATTACAGGCCACCAGCTGGACCCTCTGCAGTTTGCCTACCGGGCAAACAGGTCGGTGGATGATGCAGTGAATATGGGGCTGCATTACATCCTGCAACACCTCGACCGCCCGGGAACTTATGCCAGGATCCTGTTTGTGGACTTTAGTTCGGCTTTTAACACCATCGTGCCTGAACTTCTCTCTTCCAAACTCTCCCAGCTCAGCGTGTCACCAGCTACCTGTCAGTGGATCACCAGCTTCCTGACAGACAGAAAGCAACAAGTGAGGCTGGGGGAGATCACCTCTGAAACTCGGTCCCTCAGTACTGGTGCCCCTCAAGGATGTGTCCTCTCACCACTACTGTTCTCCCTCTACACTAATGACTGCACCTCCAAGAACTCGGCTGTTAAACTCCTAAAGTTTGCAGATGACACCACTGTCATTGGCCTCATTCAGGATGGTGATGAGTCTGCATACCGGCAGGAAGTTGAGCGGCTGGTACTCTGGTGCAGTCAGCACAGTCTGGAGCTGAACACTCTTAAAACTGTAGAGATGACAGTGGACTTCAGGAGACATCCCTCAACTCTGCCCCCCCTTACCATATCAGACAGCCCTGTGTCGACTGTGAAGATCTTCAAGTTCCTGGGTACCACCATCTCCCAGGACCTGAAGTGGGAGACCAACATCAACTCCATCCTCAAAAAGACCCAGCAGAGGATGTACTTCCTGAGACAACTGGGGAAGTACAGTCTTCCACAGGAGCTGCTGATCCAGTTCTACACTGCAGTCATTGAGTCTGTCCTGTGCTCCTCCATCACAGTCTGGTATGGTGCAGCCACTAAACAGGACAGGAGCAGACTGCAGCGGACTGTACGGGCAGCAGAAAGGATCATCGGCGCCCCCCTGCCCTCCATCCAGGATCTGTACCTCTCAAGAACCAGGAAACGGGCAGGGAAAATCATCACAGACCCCTCACACCCTGGACACAGACTTTTTGATCTGCTGCCCTCTGGCAGACGGTACAGAAGCCTGCAGACCAGGACCACCCGACACAGGAACAGTTTCTTTCCCCTCGCCATCTCCCTTCTAAACAGTTGACCTGTCACACTGCTCCCACTGCCAGACTGCAACTGCACCTTATGTACATTCTGTAGTATTCATTCCACCTCATTTCATTTCTGTATTTTTATGTATATACGTTTAGATTAGTTATTTATAGTTGGTTTACACAGCTTTGTGTATGTATGTGTATGCATGTGTAATGTATATATAGACACGTGTGTGTGTGTGTGTGTGTGTGTGTGTGTGTGTGTGTGTGTGTGTGTGTGTGTGTGTGTGATTTACATTGCTGTGCTTGAGAGCCACCAGCTACCGGAACCAAATTCCTTGTATTTGTCTGCACATATACTTGGCCAATAAACACGACTTTGATTCTGATTCTGATTTATTTTTAAAAAGGTGCAACCACTTAATTTTAGGCATTTTTCCATTTAAACATGAAATATAAAAGTTTGAAATGTTTACTGGTCTTTCCTACCAAAAACGTGAATCAGAATCTGCCATTGGTGACAGATACATCAAAAACGTCTCATTATTGGCTAATTAAAAAAAGAAATCATCAATCAAACAGTAGTGCAAAGTCTTATATTTGAGCACACACAAATAAAAAAATGGTTGCAGTTTTTGAGTGCTATATAATTCTTTTTCACAATAATAAAAATAAAACATGTGGAATACTTTTTATCATTACATTTTCAATCATGAAAACAAAGACATTGTTATTTTCAACACTTATTGGGATTGAGCACAAGTTGCACCACAATAACTATATCGGCAGAAAGTCTCATTTGAGTAGAGCAAAATTCTTTAGTTTCCAGATGGTACTTTTATTATAGCTATAAGAAAATACATTTGAAAAATACATTCACAATTTTTTCATTTTCTTGAGCCTACTCTATAATTTTAAGAGCTTATACTCTTATAATTCAAGATTTTTATAAGTCAACTTAAGTTGACTTATAAAAATACAATATAGTGGTAAAACTCAACAAATACCGACGTAATATTATTTTATAAAACAAACAAACAAACAAAAAAAACAACTGAGATTAATGAAAAAGGGTTTAGAAGTTAACTTCATGTAAGTAGTCTAGTCAAGGTAGTTGCCTAACCCAATTGTAATCCTTGTGCTACAACTGCTACAGCTAAGCAGGGCTCAGGCTGACCCCCAAACAACAAATGCTGTAATAACGGTAACATATAATGTTTGTCTTGTTTTTAATTTTGCGTTTTGGTATCGGAGGGGTGTGGAGCCCTTCCCAGTTGTCACATGTAGCTAGACTCTGGACAGGTCTCAATACAGACAAAGAGAGAACATGTCAATTTTGCACAGGAAGGGTCGTTAGTGGATTCAAATGAAATAAAAAAAAGCATTTTGTTTGTTTCAATGTATATGGAATGGAGAACAGTTGTTGAAAAAATAGCCTGATCTGCATGTGTTGAATGAGTCGTAATACAGCCATTTGGGTATTTGAGAAGTGTTTGTGATGCTGAAATATCATTGAGGGTTTGTATTGTTACCTGCAATTAATGTTCACCATGACAAATGGCATGCCATCAAGTAGTAGCGGCAAGCGGAGGAGTATTGAACAATAAAGCATCCCACAGCTAAGAAAATCTTTCATATCAATAAAATTAAAGTTGACGTTTTTGTGAAGTGAGGTGCATTTTAAGAAAAGTTAGAAATGTATGTTTATCATAATTAAGAAAATAGCTGTCTGTGTTTTTTCCAGCGTGGACAGAGACTTAGACTTTGCCACAGGCTGGATGATTTAAATTGACTAGAAATTAACGAATATCTGAAGTTGAGAGAGCACTGCACAGGTTAGAGCGTTAGAGTGGTAGGATTTCAAAATTAGCGTACATTACTGAAAATATTTAAAGAAGATGACAGAAAAACGCTTTGATGTGCTGTGTGACTTTTTGAGTAAACAAGTGATTATCATGCAGACATTTCATTCAAAGCTATAAATGTTTTTCTTTTGTGTTTTTATCATGCTTTATTTACAGTATATTTTTGCTTTTATTTCACCTAGCATAAGGAAAATAAATAACCTTGGATTATTTTTTCAGGGTTGGAACAATCACTGGCTGGGATTTGTCTTGTACACACAAACCACACAATCTGCAATAGAATAACTCTCCCACAGTACCTTGAAAGTACAATAAGAACTTCTCTACAGTTTAAAAGTCTATTTATCACAATGGTCATAGAACATTCTGTCCTTTAAACTTGAAAAATAAATTTAACATCTTGGCCTCCAGTGACAATGTGTGGACCATTACTTATTCTGAAACATAAAATGTGTAAATAAAATGAAGCAAAGAAGGACAATTCTATTCATGGCCATTTCTAATCCACTTTGGTTAGGGGACAAAGAACATTTATGTGACAGTGTTGAGATCTTTACAGTATATTAAGAGTACACTGTATTCTCTGAGAAATGACAAAAAATAAAGACCAATATCTCAGGCCTCTGCAGGTTAAATTTTAAAGTTAATGGTAGTACAATTCAAAACCCAGGTGAAAGCTTCTTCAAATGGGTTTGATTTCTATTTGAGCCATTCAAATTAATTCTGGAAGAACCAAACCAAAGTGGAGATGTCAGACCTTGATGGTCACATTTACTTAAAACTAAATACAGAATATCAGCAACTTATAACAGTGGTATGTCAACATCTCCAAGAACAGTGGTGGAGGGCTGATGAGTTGGGCTTTTTTGAAGCCACAGGACCTGGGCACCTTGTAGTCATTTAGTTAACCATGTACTATTCTGTATACCAAATCCTTCTGGAATGAAATGTGAAGAAATCCGTCCAACAGCTGAAGATGAAATTGGATCATCCAACAGGATAACAGTACCAATAGTCCCAAGCACAGCAGCAAATCTACAACAGAATGGATAAAAAAAAAAGTGTTGTAATAGCCGAGTAAAAGTCAGGACCTCATCCTAAAAGAAATGTTGTGGAGGGATAATAAGAGAGCTGTGTACAAATAATTGCTTGCAAACTTCAATAATCTGAAGCAATATTGAAAAGAAGAGTGGCTAAAATTATTCTCAAAGATGTGAGAGATTGGTAAAGTCATGCAGAAGAAAAAAATTACCTCTTTTATTGCTCCCAAAAGTTGTTCCACAAGCTTTCGAAGGGTGTATTTAGATTTTCACAGGACTGCATAGAGATCATTCAAAACTGTCTTTGCTCATATAGGTATATATGAAGAAGCTACTTTTGACTGCTCCCTTTTTTGCAAGGGGTCACCACAGCAGGCAACTCTATATGTTTGATTTGGCAGAATCTTTTATACTGGATGGATCTTTGGCTTGTTAGGCAAATGTGCAATACACTAAACTATGGTGCCTAAATCTAGCCTGCTAGTGGAAATGTTATTAAATTATGTGTAAAAGCTAAAGTAAACTATGGGGTCAAAAACTGTTGTCAAAAACAAGTCAAAAATAAGATGGTATGGATAATACTATCTTTACTTATAGTGAAATATGATAGTGGCACCATTATGTTCTGATGGTGCTTCTCAGTGGCAGAGAAAACAGGTAAAAACCAAGACTGAATACAAATAAGAGAAACTTCAACAATCTCTCCAAGCTAATGAACTTTGAGAGTATGTGCTAAAAAGAATAGGTTAAACTGCAGTTGCTCAAAGACCTTTTTAACCATGCAATTTAATCTCATTGCTTTCTTTTTACACTACACAATATTACCCACCAAAGGTCGTACCTCCCCCTGTTAATGTATATAACTCCACATACACTACACCAATCCACAACCAGGTGCACCCAGCAAGAACTGAAATCAACTTTAGTGAGTCTGCAAAACATTTATATCCTACCCAAGCACTGCACACAACATAGCATTTCAAAACTGAAGTCCTTTGTGTTGTTCTCCTTTCACAGTATAGCAGTGGCAGAAAAATATCAGCTGTGCCGTTCAATCATCTGCCCAGCAATAATTTTGTAATAATTTCTTTCCAAAAGGAGAGGAATGATTACTTGGCAGAAGCAGAAAGAAAAGGGGCTGAAGAGCAACAAAGAGAGAGGAGACAGGTAGCATGTTACTAAAGCTAAGAGAGAAGAAAAGAAGGTAGAAACAGATGAGGTGGGAGCAAAAGCTTGCCATTGGTAGCTGAAGCGTGCATGCCGTTGACAGCAGACAATAAGCACAGATGGCAACTCTTCCTTCGTTAACTTTGATGGATATTTCACATTCAGTGCCAGGGCTGAGAAAATTAATACATAACCTATGGAAAATTGTTAGCAATAATTTACCTTAAGAATATTCCTTTAATGTTAAAAGAAGAGCAGTTGTTTCTCTCACTGCTGTTCCATCTATGGTACCACAAAGTTCCTGAAAACCAGTCAGTTACCTTATATATAACGGCTTACCCATGTCAAAGCATATACTTAATGTGTAATCTAGGCAACACATACATTTTTTTAGTAATAACACTGAAAGGTGAGAAGTTTGAAATAGTTGATAAAATCTGTTTAGAATCTGTTTTTGCAGTTTCACATCTGCAAGACACATGATGCCTGGATATTTTGAAAAACCATAAACACCACTGTTAACACATCAAAAATGGAAAAATAAAAGAATACAAAAAACAAAACAAATTAAAAACAGCAAATAAAAACAAACAAATTCCAAAAATAATACAAAAAAAAGAAAAGAAATGTATACAGTTCAAGCAGACCACAGAGGCAACAGTGGCAAGGAAAAACTTCCTTTTGCCAGGAAGAAACCTCCAGCAGAATAAGGCTCAGGAATGGGTAGCCATCTACTGTCTGGGGTTGGGGGTGAAGGGAGGAAGACAGGACAAAGACATGCTTTGAAAGAGAGCCAGAGATTAATAATAATAACTAATGATTAAATGCAGACTGCTGGGCTGGACTGGTAATCTGGCATAACAGGCATTCACCTGGTGGCCGAAGCACTTTTGGACCAGTGGGAGAATCGAAGGGTTACATATCATGGAGCTCTTGATGCACTGTTTCTGAGCAAATGTAAAGGCCACATGAAGTTTGGAGGTCTGTAGCGAAAGTTGGAAGCACACCTGTGGCCATTGAAGTGAACACCTGAATTCTATGATTTGAATGGGTGAGCGAATACTTTTTGCAATATAGTGTAGGTTGTATCTCATTCGATGGAAACTATGCACACCAATTCCCATTTAATTATTGTGAGAATCAGGGCAGATTAATGAACTCTGTTTCCTCATTTATTTATTCAGTGGCATGAGCATCAGGTTTCCAGATGATCTTCCACATTCCACTGTGTTTCTGATATGGACCAAAATATCATATCCTGAGTGTAACCGAGACAGCGATGGTGCACAGAATTCTGATAACATGCAAATGCTTGCAGCTAATGGACAATGCCCTGCAACAATAGAGCCAGAAATCATTGCAAACATAGGTTAAGTACATACATTTAGGTACATGTATTCTGCCTTCCTGTTTTCTTTGTATTTGATAAAGAAAAAATAAGTTTGTGTGCATGAGTATGTGTACTTCTTTAAAGCTGAAAGTTACACTACCTGTACATCTGTGCACGATATGAACAGAACAAGCCAAGTGTAAGAAGATTTTATGCGAAACCAACAGGTAATCCATAAAGATTCCACTGTTCAGTGATCTTTGCAGTGCTTGCAGATACCATTGCAGAGCATCCAGGAGTATTGAAAAAAAAAATTGATCTAGGGTGCTACAGATAAAGGCCATACAGCTGTAGTACTGACAGAAGAATACTGTGAATGGTGTTTGGAATATGTGTGAATCATGTTAACATCCCCAAGATCTAGCAAAATCATCAAGAAAGAGTGGAATAGGTACTCCAACTGAAAAAAAATTAAAATGTTTTTATTTTTGTACACACAGTAGAGCAGTGATTCTTGAGATAAGGGACAAAACATGTCCACCAGATAAAACCCAATTTTGGGGTTAAAAATATGAATACAAGTGTTAACCCAAGTGACTAAAAGACAAACCAAGGCAATGTTTATACAACAAAAGTATGATTTTGCATTTTTTATACATATATATTTATTTTAAATGGCACAATACATTACCAGTACCTTAAAAATCCATTGTCCAGAAACAGGTGTGATAATATTAAAATACAGAAAAAAAATTAAAAATAATGTAAAATTAAACATCATGGTTCTCGTCACTAAGTATTTAAGTCAATACCTTATATAATATCAAAATATGCAATTGAAAATTTATTTTTACATATCATAAAAATCATTAAAATCGTGTCCAGATTTTTTGTCAACACCATCAGATTTTTTTAAAAGTACAAAAAAATCAGGAATTATTGTGGGTAGCTTACACTCTGAGGACCCCTTTACCACTTCCTGTTTGATACACATGCCATGAGGTCACTGCTGTGATAAGTTTTTTTTATTTTTATTTCATTTATGACATACCTTTCTGATAAAACTCTGTGTCACAACCACAGTGCGTCAACACCAAAGTCGATGAAATGCAAGATTTAATTTTATTCTTTTTGTAAAAAGAGCTTCATTTAGGTAGATTGTAGAGGCCATAAGCAACTGATGAAAAACAAGATGGCTTCTGTCAGAAAAAGATGTGTTATGAAAGAAAGTAGGGTATTTTGTCAGCACCATCAGATGTCAACACCATCAGGATTTTTGTCTGACGGTGTTGACCTGTTTTCTAATGGTGTTCTGCTTAGTCCTCTGCATTTAACCCATTCACTCAGTGATGCAGTGGGCCACTACAAATCCAGGATAGCCGCTGTTTGTTGGATTTGAACGCCCAACCTTCCGATCATGTGGCATCTACTGAGCTATCTCTGCCCCGAGAGCCAGTCTTTAAGTGATGATGTATAAATCCTGCTTCCGGGCCCAAACTACTCTGTGCTTATTAAGCCTGTTGTGCTGTTAAAATGTTTTAATGCTTTTTATCTTGTTCTATTTAATCTGAACAAACCCCTAAAAACAGTCAGTGATCACTGTTGGCCTAACCATCAGAAACCCTTGCATTAACTTTTATCGAGTGGAAAAAAGTTAGCGTTCATCCTCCAGCTTTACTGTGTTTATGTTATGCTAACATAGCTGTGTCACTAGCGATCACCCAGCACATCATTATATACAAGCTAGTCCAACTTCAGTAACCCGACAAAAGTCACTGCTGTTTAGTTTCTGTCTTCATTTATGTTGGAATGTAGGTTAAACCAGTGAGCCAACTTCTAACTCCGTTATATTTCATATATTCTGTTTTCATGGATGCCTGGATGTTACACCTGGTAAAGCAGCCACACTGATCATTTTATTAAAGATGAAAGAATTTAGACAGTTTGTAACTCTCAGTGATGCCGCAGAGTTCCTTTGACTTTGGGATGTGCAGCGGAGTTTGGACCTGGAAACGGCTAATGACATCAGACTTAAAGACCGGATAGCATCTCTATTGCTTAATGTACATAATTGTGTTGTGAATATTCATCCTTAATCTGTATAAATGCATATGGTTCAGAAAAATTATAGTAATTACAAAATGGTACATTTCAGGCTAGAATGGCAAAGGGGAACATGTTAGTAGAGGAACGAAAGAGAAGGAACAGGGAGTATCAAAAAAAGAGAGAAAAAATTAACAGCCAGCCTGAGTTGAAGAAGGAGTTTCTCATAAAGGAAAGGGAAAGATCTATAAATAGAGTAAGAGGGAAAAATAAAGAACATCAGCGATGTGAAAGAAAGGGAAAAAAGGCAGAAGAGAAGGTTTTGGAAAGAAGCACAGAGAGACAAAAGGAGAGAAAGTACAGCAGGGTCTAAACACACAACCACAGAGTACTTTAGGATAGTGATGTGCGATACCACTGATCTCCTTTCCGATCCGATACCAAGTAAAATTCATTGTGGTATCGGCGATACTGATCCGATACGATACTTTGTACAAAAACGTCAGATTACTTGTTCTTATCACTTAATAATGCAGAATTATCATATAGAAAACTGAAGTTGTGCGCTATTTGAACACCTTGCCTGCCTGCAGCACTAAAGGACTCCGTGACAGACGTCTGTCTCGCCCTAGCAGCACCTGTCCCTCTCCTCCTCTTCAGTTCGCCTCAACATAAGCTCGTCATATTCTGTGATATGATTTACTCTGAGGTGTTTGACGAGGTTAGTGGTGTTGCCACAACACCTCACTTTCTTGCCACATGTATCGCAAACCATGTCTTGGCTGTTTGTGGAGGTAAAATACGTCCACACATGACTCCGTTTACATTCAGCCATTGTTGTGAGTGCGCAGGCCAAGGGGCTGCGACACATTTATACAGCCGTATTTCGTACATGACTATGAAAGGCGGAAGAGGAAGTAGTTCCTTCCAATGTAGACAATCCGAATGATATAGTTTCTTTCTACTGTGTTCCTGTTAATGATAAACTACAAATTTACCCCAAATTACTAAAATATCGATATTTTAATATGAGAATCGATTCTAGAACATAAATGACTGGTATCGGAGGAATCGATATTTCAGTATCGATCCGCACATCACTACTTTAGGAATCAAGGAGTAGTAGGTAGCTACTTGCTGGTGAACTATTAAGATGTAGAACTTGACATGTGCAAAAACAGAATTGTTAAGAAGTGTATTGTGATATTACATAAGTTGTTAAGGTTGTTAAGGTTTAATGGTCATTTTGAAAGAAATAATATCTTGTTTTCTACTAGTGTGTCACCACTGTCAGATTTGTCAACTCCATAATATGGATTTTTTTGTTAATTTTTTTCTTTTGAAGAACCATATATTTTCCTTCCTCATGATCTTCCAATAAAAATATGTAATTTTCTCAATAAATGTGTCATTTGCATGCTGCTAAATATGATTGTTTCTTATAGAGATTAAATACAAGCTTCTGAAAATATGTATGACTGTAACTCTAATAATAAAAAGCCAAAACAATCTTACTTTTAAACGTGGTATAATTAATATTCTGAGAGACTCTCTTTTAACTTATCAGAAAGCTGCTAAAGAGGCTAAGTCCTCCTACATATCTAACCTGGTCAGCAGTAATGTCCATAAACCTCAGAGTTTGTTTCGTGTTTTAAACTCCATTGTTGATCCTCATACGTCCACTTGCCTCACACCTTCTGCCGCCCTTTGCAATGACTTTTTATATTTCTTTGTTAATAAGATTTCCTCCCTGCAGTCTGTCATTCCACCTCCACTTTTCAATCCCTGTGTTTCTCCCTCGTGCCAATCTGTCTTTAATCAGTTTGAGCTAATTTCTCTTTCGCAGCTGCATGAAACAGTCTGCAAGGTCAAGTCTACCAACTGTTCCACTGACGCTATCCCCTCTCGTCTTCTGAAGCAGGTCCTGGACTCAGTTGGACCTGTCCTTCTGGTCCTGATCAATGCCTGTCTCAGCTCTGGTTGTTTCCCAACACTTTTTAGGCATGCTGTTGTTCAACCTCTCCTCAAAAAGCCTAACCTGGATCCATCTATACTCTCTAATTATAGGCCCATCTCCAATCTGCCCTTTCTGTCCAAAGTACTGGAACGAGTTGTCCTCAGTCAGCTCCAGTCACTTTTAGACAATAACAGTCTCTATGAGAAGTTTCAGTCTGGTTTTAGAGCTCGTCACAGCACTGAAACCGCCTTACTGAGAGTTTTTAACGATTTGCTTTTAACTGTAGACTCTGGTCGTGCTGCTGTCCTAGTAACCTTAGACCTGACAGCAGCCTTCGACACTGTCGATCACAACATACTGTTATCCCGCCTAGAACACTGTGTCGGCTTGAAAGGTACTGTTTTAAAGTTTTTCCAGTCCTACCTGGATAACAGGAGTTTTTCTGTTCACCTCGGTGAACTGTCATCTCCCAGAGCTCCTTTAACTTGTGGTGTACCTCAGGGGTCCATTCTAGGCCCCCTGCTGTTTATTCTGTATTTGCTCCTTCTGGGCGATGTGCTGCGCAAACATAATGTGTCCTTCCACTCTTTTGCTGATGACATTCAGATCTACCTCCCTCTGAGGTTAGACTGTAAGGACTCTCTGCAGCCGTTATTCTCCTGTCTGTCTGACGTTAAGACTTGGATGGCTCTTAACTTTCTACATCTAAATGAAAGTAAAACTGAAGTCATTGTGTTTGGGCTTCCTAAAGACCCCAACCCTTCCTTTGATTTTATGGGACCCCTAACTTCTGAATGTACTTCCTCCATTAAGAGCCTCGGTGTTACTTTTGACAGTGCTTTTAAATTTGATAAACAAATCAGCTCCGTAGTCAAGGGATCTTTTTATCATCTACGGATTTTAGCTAAAGTCAAGTCCTACCTGTGCAGGAACGATCTAGAAAGGGTGGTCCATGCTTTTATTACTTCACGGTTGGACTACTGTAACTCCCTTTATGCTGGTTTAGATCGTTCCTGTCTGCATCGCCTCCAACTGGTGCAGAACGCTGCTGCTCGCATGCTGACCGGTTCCAAAAAGAGAGACCACATCACTCCGGTCCTCTGCTCTCTCCACTGGCTCCCAGTTGCTTTTAGGATTGATTTTAAAATTTTACTGCTGGTTTTTAAGGTTCTTAACGGTACTGCACCTCCTTACCTGGCAGAGCTTCTTAGCATTTACTGCCCCAGGAGATCTTTGAGGTCAGCTGACTTGATGCTTTTAGATGTTCCCAGGTACAGACTAAAGACTAGGGGAGAGAGGGCTTTTGCTGTGGCTGCACCCAGACTGTGGAACAGTTTACCCCCTCACATCAGATTCTCCACAAGCCTAGGAACTTTTAAAACTGCTCTTAAAACTCACCTCTTTTCATTGGCCTTTAGTAAGGTTTAACCTATTGTTTTAATCTATTGTTTTATCTATGAGCTATTTTATGTACCTGTGTTTTATTGTATTTTATACTTGTATTTTATTGTACAGCACTTTGGTCAGTCTTGGTTGTTTTTAAATGTGCTTTATAAATAAACTTGACTTGACTTGACTTGATATGTGCATAAACAGTAGAACAGGGAAGCTGCTAATAGTCAAAATAGCTGAAACAACTTAATTTAAAATATATATTTTTGCATTTCTTTGTGTCTGATGGTGTTGACAAAAACCTTGCACTTCTCCAGCAAAAACATAAATTATTAAAAAATGTTACACGTGGGAGATTGTACCAAAACATGGTGAGACAGCCAAAACATTGTGTAACAATTACATGTAAATATGTTTTTGAAAAATAAAAAAATATATTTTAGAAAATCAAAACCTGTTTTGTCCCTAATCTCAGGAATAACTGAGAATTGAGGTAAGATGGCAGCTATAATATCTAAATATAACATTTAAATAAGAAGAAAATTAAATAAGAAGATTTTTTTTGTATTATTTATTCAACATTTTTTTAATATTCCATAATCACTGCTCATATACCTAGAAAACCAAAGCAATTTTTTCTTGTTAAGTGTTCAGTTTCATGTGACAGTTTATGCTTCTGCTTACATATAAGATTACATACCATTTTACCAGTCAGAAACATTTGCAGTTGTTACAATGAATACAAACCATTCACGGCTGGCTTATTCCAGTTATTGTTTTCTGCTTTAGATTTCCGATAACATATGCCTCAGTGTACATTTGGATTGTTAATCTTTGTTTGCATGAAGCAATATCGTACATCAGCAATGCTTTTCAGTATGGTGGTTAGCCTCAAGTCTCTCTTGCTTTCTCTCTCTATTCTTGTATATAAAGTTTTTGAATTAAGGGAACACTTGAGCAATTTCAACTTTGAGTGTTTTTTAATATTTAATTCATCATGTGATGTGTGGTGCAAGTATTCCCTTCGCATTTTGTTTTGTTTTGTTTTATTCAAAACACATTGGCCTAACAATACAGTTATACTGTACCCACCAAATGTTTCTAGAGTTTTGACTATTTTAATATTTCCCTTTTACCTTAAAAAAAGCCTCTTGGTTGTATTTTTGTGTTATATTAATGTGTATTGTGAAGGGCTTTTTTCCAAAAACTGCGTGTTGTGTTGTTCAGAGTGGCATACATAAACATACAGTCAAAACAATTTTTTGAGCATGCAATTTATTACAAACAATGCTTAAACTGAAACTGGCTTTTTCACAGCTGATTAAAAGTTTAAGACCACATGCCTTTAAAAGGCCAAACTGTGCAAAAATGTGGATTCATTGTCATTTTCTGTCAGGTAGTCACACTGTCATGACGTTCTGATGGCAAAAGCATTAAAAAAATTCCCTTTTTCAACGTGGTTGGGTTGTTGAACTGCATAAGCAGGGTCTCTGGCAGCACGCCATCGCTACTGAGGTGGGATGCAGTAAGACATTCATTTGGAATTTCCTGAGGTTTATGGAACAAAAAACTCCAGTGGAAGACCCAAAAAAATGAAGCCAGCACTGAGCCAGAGGATCGAATTGGCTGTCTGTCAAGACACTGGACAATCCTCAACCCAAATTGAGGCTGTTACTGGTGTCGACTGCAGCCCCATAACCATCAGATGGCATCTGAGGCTGAAGGGCTGCAAAAACAAAAAACGTCTTCAAAGGCCTCGTCTCCTTGAACACCACGGAACTGACCGTTTAGACTTTGCAAGAGAGCACCAAACATGGGACACTGAAAGGTGGAAGAAAGTTTTATTCTCTGATGAGAAAAAATGTAACCGTGATGGTCCTGATGGTTTCCAACATTACTGGCATGACAAGCAGATCCAACCTGAGATGTTTTCTATGTGCCATAATGGTCTGGGGTGCTTTTTCCTTCACTGGAACAATGGAGCTTCAGGAGATGCAGGGGTGTCAACCGGCTGCTGGCTATGTCCAGATGTTGCATGACTGAGGGTTCTCGTCTGTGTGGTAACGACTGGGATTTTCAACAAGACAATGCTACAGTACACAATGCCTACGGTACACAAGGACAAGGGACTTCTTCCAGGAGAATACCATCACTCTTTTGGACCATCCTGCATGTTCCCCTGATCTAAATCCAATTGATAACCTTTGGGGATGGGTGGCAAGGGAAGTTTACAAAAATGGACAACAGCTCCAGACAGTCGTGCAGCCGTCTTCACCACTTGGACAAATGTTCCCACTCACCTCATGGAAATGCTTGCATTAAGCATGCCACAACAAATTTGTTACGGGTTTTTTTGGGAGGTGTGGTCCTAAACGTTTGATCAGCTGTAAAACAGCCTCTTTCAGTTTAAGCATTGTTTTGCATGCTCAAAAAGTGTTTTGTCTCACTCCCATTTCTTCTTGTTGCATGTTGAAGCTCTACTTGGAACCTTGTTAAGATCCAACCATGCAAAACATGATTTTTTGCCATTTTTCAAGGGACTGGGATAATAGATACAGATTGGGACTGTATCTATTATAGTGCCTTGGCATGTTTGTGTGCTTGATTTTCTGTGTTTGCATGTATGTAGTAATTTGTTTGTGTATGACCACATACGAGCAAGAGACATTCCTGCTGAGAAGTAAGGAGTGATCCATCCATATTTAATGCATTTCTATTCATAATTCACAGGCCAAACCTCAGTAACTTACTACTGAAGGATGTGTAATAGGATAAGACATTTCTTTCGTCTTCCCTGTGACTCTCTCAGGCTTTCATACCAACTTTTTTTTTTCCAGAACATCTTTTTTGTGTGTGATTCTCTGTTTTTTATTTCCTTTCACACATTGTCTGGGTTGAATGCCAGTCCACCATTGCTGTTTTAGGCAGCTTTCTATTTTTTATTAGCAGTTTTCTTTGCTCAAGGTTTAAAAATTCAAGCACAATTCAGAAAGCTTGAGTTGGACAGAGTTCTCTGGATCCAAGACCTACTTATTTGGCAGTTTAATTTCAGGTTGATTTAGATACAACTGAAACAAGGGTGCATTAAAAAAGGATATAATACAAGGAAATAATTAAAGAATGAATCCTTTAATAATAAAAATAAGTAATATTAACAAGTAAATTATTTATGTAACAGTGCAACAAAAGACTTGGATTCAAAAATATCAAGTGTGGTGGATAAAAGGCAAGAAGAAAGCTAATCAAATATTTCTAACCTGAAATGAACACAAAGTCACAATAAATTATTTATTTATTTATGAAATAGTAATACTATAGTGTAAGCTGAGTTAAACAGTTGTCCAGGATACACGCTCTGAGAACTGACAGTTTACAAGCCACAGATCAAAGCAGGCTTTTTCAACTGGTCTAGCAGTCTTGTTTGTCACTTTGTTTGAGACCATGATCAGTCAGAGCAGAGCAATGTGATATAGGATGTTGGATATGTGAGGCAAACAAGGCCAAAGACCTTATATTTTTGAAATCTGAATGTGACTTTTTTTTTTTTAAATTAGTTTGCAAACATGAAGAATAAAAAAGTAAAAAGTAAGTTGATTCAAAAAGTGACAGAATAGATATCTGTCACAATAATATGATGTCCTTAAATTAGGATTAGGATTAGTTCCCTTTGTTAAAGATGATAAAGTTTGGCTTAATTTGTATGGAAAGGATTTTGATGATCGAAACTCTACACAGTATTTTCAAGGATAAGAAAGGATAGGAAATAATAAAAAATAAGGTGTAACTGCAAATGTGACAAATAACAATCTCTAGTTTAAAATAAAGAGGACATTAAACACAGATCAAATTTCAAAACTTAATAAGGACAATGTCATAACATAGCAAGATTATTTCATTATTATTATTATTATACATGGTTATAATTGCTAAGAAACAAAAACTGGCAAAAATATGTGTGTGCCAATTTGGTCAAAAAGACAATTGCAGTTCACTTTTTGAGTTTCCCATTTTTCACAATCCAGTATATATATTGATTAAAGTATCAAGTGAGTTTTAAAACTGATAAAACATAATATAAATGTATCATCTTTTTCAGTGTAGTAATTAACCAGTTAAAGTGTCAATTATGTAGTCAATCTTTTAAAGTCACCCGACCATATCACCACATCACCATTAATTTCAGTCTTAAGCTTTTACTTATATAGCATATAAGCTATTAAGAACCTCTATCATCTATTGTCCCCTCTCACAAATACAGTATCTCTTCTCCTGCCCTTCTCCTGTGCTCTTCAGCCAATTTTCCCATGGGATTTGGTCAGTAATTATAGTGGATATAGGTTCTATTCACATGTAATTCAGCCTTACGATGCCTTCAGAGTGATCAGCAGACTGCACATGACCACTCTAGGTTCACAATTCAGCTCATGTTGCAAATGTGCTTTTACACATGTTTGTTTATCTGCCCCAAAGTTCCTGTATCTTGTAAGGTACACTTTCCTCACATTTATACAATTATTCTTTTTTATGTCTCTATTTTTTCTATTTTTTTTCTAGATCTCTGTACTACTTGATGAGATGCCCAATTTCTTTTCTTTTTTCCCTACATTTAAAAAACCCATTTGATTTCTGGATACATATCTCTCAGACCCTCTTCTTTCTTAACTATCTTTATGATGTGGGGCCAGCTGCATAGTAGTGTGTTTGAACTCAGAACTGAAATTAAGTGCAATCACAAAAGCAGAAAATCTCCACATTTTATCACTCACATTTAAAAACTAATATGTGTGTAATTCTTCTGAAACTTCACTCACATCTTGCATAGAAAACTGCCTTTTGCATCTTAGCTTTTTGGACATTTCAATAAAAAAAAAATGTAATGTCCAATAAATCAAAATAAAATAACAAAATATTAAACTACAACATAGTGGTGAAGTTAAGAAAAAGAAACATATTTTTGATCTGAGAAGAAAAAAAAACACCTATCAAATGTATACTCAGAGCAAAAGACCATAACTGTCATGGTCCCTGAGTTCTCCTGTGCTGGACCACCACTCTCTCGCTCTCTCTCATTGCTCTTTCCCTCCCTCTCCTCTGTCCGTGTTAATGTATTTTGTGTGAGTGAGCTAACCTCACTCTTGTGTTTGAGGGGTGGGACTTGTCCTGGGTTCCTGCCATTTGTCTCAGGGCACTTGGAGATAACAAACTCACCTGTTTGCGATAATCTCTTCTCGTGCCAGTACTTAAGGTTGTAGAATGGCTTCAGTCTTCATTGGACAGTAGAACAGAAAACAGTTAGTAAAGCTGGTTTCCACTGTGCATAAACCCTTGAGATTCTATGAGGAAAGAAGTTGTGGAGCTCCCTGGCTATTTGGAACCTGGACTTCACTAACCACAAACCTTTTGCCTGAGCACCACCTGTGAACTTTACTGTTGTAAATTAACTTGTTAACCTTTTCTTCGGAGTCTTGCGTTTGACTCCAACCCATTTTTGTGGTCATGACAATAAGAAAGGTGAAAATAAGTAGTTCGATTATAAACAACCAAAACGTTGCAAGTTAAAGCAGAAGGAAATCCAACGATTATGTGAGACATCAGCCATTTATAACATCTACATTTAGCTACCAAATAGGTTCCAAAATTAGTATTTAAATAACTAAAAGTTTGTGAATGGAAAATTATACAATTGCCATGATAATGCTTGACATTTACATTTCTGATTACTGTTTGTGATTTCAACACAGCCCTGTAAGCATTTCTACTTCATCCACTGGACTCTACTGCTAAATGTAAGTTTAGAGCAAAATAGTTTCGTTTCAAATTGTTAACTATTAAAATCTAAAGCAGAATTATTATTTATGAAAAATTAAGGTGGGGTAATTGCAAACTTAAAACAATCTAATATTATATAACAATAACAAGCCCTATTTGACACCTGTTAGAATTCATATTACGGCAGGAACCAATCAACTAAGTAAAGAAATACATCAGTTCATCATTACTTTAAGAACGGAAGGTCAGTGAGTCCGGAAAATTGCCAAAACTTTGAATGTGTCCCCAAGTAAAGTAACAAAAATGATCAAGTGCTACAACGAAACTGGCTCACATGAGGACCGTCCAAGGAAAGGAGGAACAAGAGTCACCTCTGCTACTGAGGATAAATTCATCTAAGTCACCAGCCTCAGACATTCCAAGTTAACAGCACCTCAGATTAGAGCCACACAGAGTTCCAGTAGCAGACACATCTCTACATGAACTGTTCAGAGTAGACTGTGTGAATCGGACCTTAATGCTGCTAAGAAACCACTACTAAGGAAAAGCAATGAGCAGAAGAGACTTGTTAGGGCCAAGAAACACAAGGAATGGACATTAGATGAGTGGAAATCTGTGCATTGGTCTGATTTGTGGTCTTTGGTTTCACCCGCCGTGTCTTTCTGCAACGGAGAAAACGCAGAGAATGAATGGTCTCTACATGCATGGTTTCCATCGTGAAGTATGGAGGAGGAGGTGTGATGGTGTGGGGGTGATTTGCTGGTGACACTGTTGGGGATTTATTCAAAATTGAAGGCACACTGAAACAGCGTGGCTACCAAAGCATCCTAGAGTGACATGCCATCCCATCCGGTTTGTGTTTAGTTGTACCATCATTTATTTTTCAACACAACAATGGCCCCAAGCACACCTTCAGGCTCTGTAAGGGCTATTTGACCAAGAAGGAGAGTGAGGGAGTGCTGTGCCAGATGGCCTGGCCTCCAAGACTGTGCAAAAGCAGTAATCAAAGCAAGGGGTGGCTATTTGGAATAATGTCAAATATAAAACACATTTTGAGTTATTTCACACTTTTTTGTTTACTACATAACTCCACATGTGTACATTCATAGTTTTGATGCCTTCAGTGAGAATCAACAATGTAAACAGTCATGAAAAAAAAAACATTAAATGAGAAGGTGTTTCCAAACTTTTGACTGGTAGTGTATATGCACTCAACTAGATATTTAACACCAGGAAGATGACAGTTCATAATCTGTGTATATTAGATCTAAATCATTTGGAAATGTGTGTCCCTCTGTGGTTTGGCGAAGATTGGCTATAAAGGTTAAAAATAATGGGGTTACCCTGTCTTCTGGACCCAGGTGGATGAAGAAATCCAATATGGGCACAAATGGAAAACAGTTGCTGTTGTCTGACTTCCTTTGCAATTTTTTAATGGCTCTACCATTATATAATATTACACAAAACCCTACTGTAACTCAGTCTCTCAACATAGGATGCTATTAGCAAAAATTATTAGACAAAGAGAACCAGAGTAAATACAAAATGCAGTTTTTAAACTATGATTTCATTTATTAAGGGGGGAAAACCTATCCAAACCAACCTGGCATTTTGTAGAAAAAGTAACTTAATAATTAGTTGTGCTAATTACAATCCCTTACAATCTGTCATTCCAAATGGCAATGAGTCGTTTGCGTCACTGTGGAGGGATTTTGGTCCACTATTCTTTGTAGAGTTATTTTAATTCAGCTGCATTGGAGGGATAAACATTAACTAACTAACTAACTATTCATGGTTCCATCAACTATGGCAAGTAGTCCAGGACCTAGTGACAAATGTTTTACTTTTAAGCAGTGTATGGCAGAGTACTCTTCCAGCATGAATGGGGTGCCTGACAAAAAAAAAAAAGGCTGAAAAATGTTCAGTTGAACAAACCTGACTTTTGTGACCCAGCAGTTTTAGTTGTCATCTTTAATATCTTTATTAGTATGTTTCTTTGTAATGTTGCAATGCAAATAATGTCAATGATGTTTTTTTTGTTCATTTTTTTAGAAGGATGAAAGAATGGCCTTTACTGATAGAATTAGTATGAGATCAGAGAAGTACAAAGTCGTTAATTAATTACTGAAACTTCAAAAGCTACTTTGGTCAGGAAAACTGCCCATAGAGCGGGTGCATAGACACATATACTGACATCACGTGGACTGTCAAAGTATAAACAGTGTTTCAGACATTTAAGAAAGACACCTCCTGTATGCATTCTACATATTTAAGCAAGGACCCATAAACATGTAGGTAAACACACTGACAAAAAATATGTATACTAGTGATGTTCAGCTATTCACATGTGCAGTATACAACCCCCCACACACACACACATCTTACACACACATCTAATGGTGTCCTCTGACACTGAGATGAGTTACTTCAAAGGATTTAGCTCAGAACACTCCCGCCTCTGATACCTGAAACAACTCTGTGTTGGAGTGTCAACTACACAAACTCTAATATACAGAGTCTTGCACGTCAGCAAATGTACACTGATTGGTCCCACTGCAGAGCCACTGAGAGGTAAAAAGTAAAAAAAAAAGAGAAGCAAAAATACAGGAAGGAGAGATGGGGAAGACACCCCCGAGAATATATTTAATGGTACATTTGTTATCACTTCATTTCTTTCCACTGTACTTCATGACATGGTTGTGTTGCTTATGTAACCCTGGTTAACATAGTTGTCAATAAACAAAAGCCTGTTAGTAAAAACAGTCATAAGAAACATATTACAGGTGATAAATAGTCAATAAATAGAACATAATGGTTAGAAAATTCATTAAAAACATCAGCAATGATATAATTCATGGTATAGGATTTCATTTGTGTTTAAACATATGTTAAAAGGTTAAAAAACTTGCTAATTTATGGTGTTTTTATGTTAATTCAGGTAAAATGGCTAAAATATGTGTTCAGACTCTTATTGTGAAAGGGTACGCTGTAGCGTGACTCCTGTGATAGCCACACCCAATCGGGTTGTTCCTTCTTTTTGAAGCTGGAGAGGGAGAAATGCAGACAGTCCTTGTGGAGCTGCTGCCTAAACGAGTGAAAAAATATAAAAAAAAACAAGCCAGAAGTCTACATAAATCCATTTTTGTACTCTGGAGAATATATTTTTGTTTTTCCGACCTGTCTTTGCCTTGGTGACGTTGTGAACGTAACCGAACGGGACTTGGTGAGTTCAGAAATTGTATTTTATTTCATGCAAGAAATGTTTTGTTGTATTATATTGCTCATTTCATGCAAATGGAAAGTCAAGGTAGCAGATTTATGTTGTTTTATGTTAAAAAAAACGGTGGATTGGTGCTTAACTGACACACAGGCTGCAGTTCAAAGGCCTTTGACGGTGTTTCAGCGCGCCATATTGGCGTCACCTCATTTAAGACTGAATAAGCTGGAAAAAACGGACTTTTACTATTATTTAAGGGCTACCCGTGTGTTATTTTCAAATGTTTATGCATATTGCTTTGTTGTTATGGTAGGCCATTAAGGTTTGGATCGGGAAATGCCGAGCTAGAATCGGAGTTTGATCCGCTGAGCGAGAAACAAGATGGCGAGCCACCCAGAGACCCATTGAACTGTACCGAGCAGGAAAAAGGAAAACCGCCCCCTGCTGGACGTTGAACTCTTTCACTAAAAAACTGGTAGGATTAATCCATACACCTCTGCAAAAGAACAGTGGACTTTCAAAGCACTGGATAATCATTCAGAGCAATTCCAGGATTTATAGTTAAAGGACACAGAGACAATTTTCTTTTGTTTATTTGTTCGTTTAAGGGATTTGTTCAGCCTTTTGCTGAATTGTTTTCAGTTTTTACATGTTTTTGTAATTTATTTTGGACAACCAATTTTAATGCTGTAATGGTGTTATTGGAGATGTAAATAATTTTGTTGGGTTAAAACAAAATAAGGAATGGTTGAAATTTAAAGGTTGAACTTAGACCAAGATTAAATTAAATCTTGGGCTAAAAGAACTAAACTTGATTTAAAATAACACAGTGTTAATGACAATAGATCAAAAGATAAACTTGAACTTAGAACTTGGAATAAATAAAACAATAACCTAGGTTGAAATTAACATCCCTTTAAAGCCAAATAAAAGGTTTTGAAATAAATAGGATAAATTAACAGAAATTACTGAACTAAAAAGGGGAAAGAAAATATCTTGTCTTCCTTAAATGTGAATTTGAATGTTTTATGTAATGTGTCTATAACTGTCTTTTCTCTGTCTTTTTCAAAATAACAAGCCGGCAATTTAAACGTATTTTCTGGTCTGTGGTCTTTATCACACACTACACTCATTACTACTCTAGTAGTCGAACCTAACTGGTCCTAGCATACTGTAACGACTCCAGAAGTGTTACACTTACAGATTGTAGCACTTGTTTTATTAGCATAGTTAGCCCTCTAACAAGCTTTACAGCCTTCCTTCTACCAGGTAAAACACAAAACTCGGCTTTTACAAGTTACATATAAATAGCTATTACCTTCAAAGTTGTCTTCGACAAAGTCAGCAATGCTAGTCATCAAGGAACTACAGCTTAAACTTTGTTTTATTTCACACATATTTCATGCTTGACTTGTTGCCCTCTGCATGAGCTGACTAGTCTTCTAGTCAAACCAACTCTCAGCATGTCCCTACGCACTACATCCACAAACCTTTGCTGTGGCCTTCCTCTTTTCCTCTTACCTAGCAGTTCCATATTCATCATTGATCACCCATTATATCCACTGTCCTTCCTCTGCAAACATTGAAACTAACTTGGATGTGCCTCTCTAACTTTCTCTCCAAACTGCTCAAATTTGAATCCTGTCCCTCCTGGTCGCTCCCATCTAAATCTAATCATCTTCAACTGTGACAATTCCAGCTCAGCCTCCTGTCTTTTTGTCGATGCTACTATCCCCAAACCATACCAACCATACCAGATCTCACCACCATCTTGTAAACCTAGGTGGCAATTAGTCCCATATATAAACCATATTTTTATCCCCAACCACATGATGCAGTCACAAGACAGTAGGCAATTCAGTTCAGTTAAAGTCAATTTTATTTATATAGCCAGCATTTAGAAGTTAGCAAGCGTTTGCTTGTTATGTCAGAGTTGAAGCTTATACTGTTCTTTAACCCCACAAGACCTCTACAAAGGTGTAAGGGATGACATGGAGAAATTAAGGCGCAAATTATCCCACCGTGTGGGCACTATATAATCATGATAAAAAGAAAGTACACCCTTTTTCCAGTCCAAAATTTTACATATCATAATATAATAAAAATAATATGATCTGATCCATAGTAGCTATTAAAAATTAGGTGTAGCAAGGTGTTGCTAATCAAATGCAATTGTTTAATTGATAATCACCAAGTGTGACCACCACTATAAAAGCAAACGTTTGGTGAGTTTGGTGCTCTGGAGCATTCAGATAGGTGTTAATGCAATATCAAGGAGAAAAGACATCAGCAATGATCTTAAAAAAGTCGTTGTTGCTGACTGTCAGTCTGGGGCGTTTTACAAGGGCAATTGTCAAATAACATGAAGTCTGTCATTCTGAGAAAAATCATTCACAAGTTGAAAACATTCAAGAGTTACTGATCTTCCCTGTACTGGATGCCCTAGCTACTACCTACCTCTCTAGAGTCAAATGTGAGGCTTTTGTAATATGACATGTGTTGTTCATCTCACATTTACCTAATCTTATGAGCTGATAAGAACTAGGTAAAATGACCAAAATCCTGTAGATTTGAAAAATTAGAAAAATACTGCCAACTAATTATTAGCAATAACAGGTGATGTAATTATTGTGATGTAATTACTGTGTTGTGCACACTTGGGGTAAAGTGCATGTTACTGATATACCATCTGCACACACTTGTTGCATAACATTAGCACCTACATATACATGTCCTATATATCACGTGTAGTAAAGCAATAGGTTTAAGAAGTATCTGGCATCTGAAACCCCCCCAAAATCCACTGTGAAACTTATCCGCTCCTAGCACAGTTGACCTCTAACAAGGATAGACATACTTGCGAGCTTGCAAAGGTCACAAATCTCTAACATCGACACAGATTTTAATAGTGCATTCACTCTTTAGCAAAAAACTCTAGTCAGGGTGTTTTGGCAAAAATGTCCTATGATCTCCCTAGATAGAGCGAGGTAGAGTTGACTTATACAAGAACGATATTATGAATGCAATATTGTAATGAAGGTGACTTTGGCTTCAGACTGTTAATGTATAAGCATCTTGTGCCCCCATCCTGCCCCTTCTGTCTTATCTCATTTCTCTTACTCTCTTGCTTTCTCTGTCGTGTCTTTATTTCCTCAATCCTTTTATTGCCATCATTATCCAGAGTAATCTCTGCCCACCTGCTATTCTGCCTATTGATTGCCTGTGAATCCTTTGCAGCCAGCTGGGTTTTCAAGGGTACATCCAGGTGAACAAAATATACCCATGTCTCCTGGGTACTCGGATTAAACTGACATTTTGACTAACTCCCACTTACACGTATTGCATTCTCATGGTAAGCTCATTGAAGGCCCTTTCATAATTTGTGGGTGCAAATGTTGCCCGAGTTACCACTGTAATTTTGTTTAGTGGGGTTTAATTTATTTAAAAAAAAACCAACTAATAATAAATATATAAATAACTGAAACTTAACCATAGTATGCAGAGTATAAACAATGATGCCTACGCCACTTAAACATCTGTGGTTCTCAAATGTCTTAAGTTATTGAAGCTTACCTTCTAAATTTTGCCAATTTAAGATTCTTAAAATATGCTTTTACTTACTATTTTTTGTAATTATGCTTCTTTAAACCATTTTTTTTATTGAATTTTGTATCAAATTACATAAACATAAAAGTTAACTAGGCCAGTTCTGCAGAGCAGAACATTTTATTAGTGGAGCAGAAGAGGGACTAGATGAAAAAGAGTGACTCATGAAATTTCAGAAAATACACTGACAAAATCAGTGACATTATGATTTTATGACCAAACTTCCTTGCAATCTCTTAGAACAGATGACAATATGCAAAAATGACTACTGAAGTCACCGATCTTCAAAAATCAGATTTCCAAACCCGAACATACTTTTATGCAATTTTCTTTCCGGTGTAACTTATATAGTGAAACGCAGTTCTATTGAAGTAAAAGACTTCATCTTATGAGAACTCTGACATTGACAAAACCATAATAACACCAAGCAGAATCTTCCTGTCTCCCTGTCTCACTGTAAAAAGTAATTTGAAATGCTCAGCTTGATGTTCCTTCAGGCCAGTGACACTGGCAGAGAGATCCACTCCACACAGACTTGTCATTGCCTATTAATGACTCTTCACACTAAGTGGCTGCTCGAACACTGTCTGTTTCCCTGTTTCCGTTGACTCCTATTTGTTTCATGGCACCTTATCTGCACCTCTTATGTCAAAACACACTCATGGAACATGACAAGCATCATATCATTTAACCTGCAGGACAAACCAAATTCCATTAACAGCACTATACTAAAGTGTTGATGAGGCATGATGGTGAGAAACAGTATCCGACAGTGCAATCTTTTTTTTAATGATGATGTACTTTGAATATTGTGTCTTCTTAAACAGTTTCCTCTGTTTAAATCAGTTACCTGATATGGGTTCGTAATGGGTAATCTATACAAAGGTTGGTGTAGATTACAACATTAAGAATTTATAAAAATTATAATTACTGTTGGGTTAGATCTATGTTTTTTCTCATTCACTCCAACCACTATTGACAATTTTAGCTACAACCCAAACCTTCTCAAAAAATTTCTTTTTGTATAAGTCACAATCACCTGGCATTTTTACTATCAATCATGCCACCAGATATTCATCTACCCACATATCTACAATTAAATGTTTTCTGAAGTTCTTTAAAAGTATGAGCTTAACCTTGAAAACGAGCATTCTTTCAAATACCATTGGTAGTCTGTATCTTACTTTTCATCTTATTCTACACTATCATCTCCTCATCTCCTTCACAAATATCACACTGTAGCTTTCTTTAAAATTTTGTGTGTTTTTCCATTCCTTAAATTTACCTTAGATGATAATGGACATTTATTATTTATCAGTGAATAAATAAATTACGGGAAGAATTTTTGGAAGAATTTTCCATTCGACTATCACTCTCACTTTGACTTTCAGTTTAGATTTAATAGTGATGAACTCAAGGTTATTAGGCATAAATGGCTGATAAACACTTGGCATTTAGAATAGTGATGCTATTATCTATTCCAGCTCTGCAAGACTCCAAATTAAGCAGCATGTTTTGGCACTAGCACAGTAAAATTCAGTCTGTCCAGTTCACATGAACATGCACAGGAGGTATTCCAGTGCCTCCAAGAAGCATTACACTAATTTAGATTCAATTGCTGGCTAATTACTTTAACCTTAACCATAACCAGGTTACTACTTGGCTAACCCTAATCAAGGTTTAGGCCCACACAGCATAATAATAATTTACCTTGACACCCTGCCACCAGGGCAGGGACAAAAAGGAAAAATAAAAAATAAAAAAATTATATATATATATATACACACACATATTTCATATGCATACACATATTTCATTTTGTTTGGTATTGGATATTGAAACTGGTTTTAATCAGGTTAGTACAGTTGTTGTTGGGTTAGTTACACTGCAGCATGTGACAGTTAAAAGGTTTAGCTATTTTACTTTAGCTATTAGCAGTAGCGCATTGTCAAAGTAGCCATTCGTTTTACTTGAATCTCTCCTCTCGTAATTATACTCCTTGATCTATTTTCTTACCAGGTTAATTTCATTGTCCTCTGTCTCTTACTCACTTCTCCACAGCTGGTGCTAGCAGCAACTGTCTCCTGTGACTGTGAGGCCTGGTTACTAGTTGTTGCTGGTACAGCTGTGCACAGTGCAGCAGCAGCCCCGACAGCAAACGTTGGTTAATTTGGCACATTTTGCTGCATTTATTTTTAGTTTCTTTTTATTGTTTTCTCTTGGCTTTTCAGCTCCACCTTCTCTCCACTTCTTCCACACTAAGCTTTTTCTATGAGCTGCATGAGCACACAGCAAAAGTAGGGGAGGGGCCGGTCGCATTAAGAGATTTGATTGGACAATCCAGTGTCAGTAATGAGAATTAACGAATGGGCTGCTGTCAGTGCTTGTACAGTCAGTGCACAGCAGCCTTTCAGGCCGGCCCATCAGCCCAAAAGTGAGTCAGCCCACCAGGAAAATGCCCGGGATGCCAGATTACCTGTCCAATCAAGCCCTGCCAGCCACTGACAGACAGACTGCTCATACACAGGCATGCATTTGTAAGTGAACCTGAATTCTACCGTAACAAATGTTAATGTTGTGTATGAGTACGCATACTCACAAACAAATAAATGGTATTTTAGCTCAGCTGTTAAAAGATTAATTCTGATTTAACCAGAAATATATTCAGTGTTACCTTCAGTATTCAATTTAAATCTTCATTTGGTTTAGGTTGAACTTGTAAATTTTAAGTATCACATGCGTATGCGTGTGTGTGTGTTTGTCTGTGTGTGTGTGAGAGAGAGAGAGAGAGGGAGAGGGAGAGAGAGAAAGCTTTTTACCTGCTCTGAACACCGGCTACTTGATAAATGGGCAGAGAGTGGCTGATGTGGGTCCATCAATCATCCAGACCTTGGTCTATGGCAGGCAAATAAAATAAAACGTCCCAGGTGCATAGGCAGGAGAAATATGGAATGGACCGAAGTGACAATGACAGAGGCCTCCAGGCATGAGAGATGGGGTTCACCTAAACACTATGGTGCATGCAAACACAAGCAAATACAAACGTATGTACATGTACACACATTTATATTCCTACCTGAAGTGTTTTCCACTCATGGCTCATGACTGGCATTTCCCTACTAACTCTGTAATCTGCAAGTGCATTTCAGATGGAAACTTCCATCTCTTAATGTGCACCTATGTACTGTTGTGTTTCTGGCTTCTTCTTTCGAGTGTTGTTAGATCCTGTTGGACAGTCATCATTTTAGAGTGTTTCATGATTCTGCCTTAACAATTGTGTTATATCTATTCTAGAATAGATATAACACAACCTATGAAGTTCAGTTAAATTTTTCAGATTAAAGAGCATGAAATACTCCACCCAAAGAAAGATATTAGTCTAATACCACATTACTCATCATATATCACCCTGATTTATTTAGTTTGACCATTTTCATGCATTCAGATCCTAGAATTCAGCATGTCTTATTCTTTGTAGGCCTGGTTTAAATACATTTTGTTACCTGAAACAGTCCTGAAGAATGTCCTGTTTGACTTGTAGCAGAAGGAGATGGATTGTTATGGAACATTCATCCATCCATATGACTCCCAGGTGTCATAGGGCAAAAGGGAGGGAACACATTGGATAGGTTCCCAGTCTATCATATGGTCGCATGGTCAGGGTATATAAACCTGTCAGGCAAAACAACGTCACATAAAAATGCATTATTACTATTTAAGTGGTATTTTGTATATTTTGAAAAAAACAGTCCTTATTTATCTTACATTGGGCATTAATGCAGCCCCACCGTTCATACTCTAACTGACACAAACAATTTGACATCCATTCCTCTTACACCTAATGTACCTGTGATTTGAGTTGCATTTTGACTTGCGGGCTACTTTTCTTTTAACTTTTACTTTCTTTTAACTACTGAATATCATGTGGATGTGAGACACTTTATCAAAACAAGACACCCTATATGTTGTTACATGAGTCACATGGGTCACAAGTCCTCGAAACCCCCCCCCCCCCCCCCCCCCCCCCAAAAAAAAAAACATGGTGCAAAAACAAGACATTCTAACTAAAACATATTAGTTTCAAGATTGTCCAGGCCATCATGAACCAGAAACAAACATGGATAGATCAAGGACCTGCATGCAGTGGGCTGCCCTCAAAGATCTATAAATCTTTTAGACAGCTGTGTACGTGTGTGTGTGTGTGTGCGTGTGTGTGTGTGTGCGTGTGTGTTTGTGCGTGTGTACATTCAGTGTGCTTTGATCAGATGTGAATTTGCAGGTGTCATGACCTTGCCTCCTCTTCCAATAAGAACATTTATTTGTGATGACTTGCTGTCGTTTCCAAGACATGATTTAGAAGTGTGGAGTTTATTACCTTAATTTCACTGTACACAAGCATGCACTTACAGAGACTAAGAAAATTCAGTGCTACATGTTTGCAGGCAGGCCATGTTATATCTACAAAATAACAGGAAATATCTATTTTTTCTACTGTACATCTTGTTCCAGACAGTTTCATTCTCTTTACAGCTTAAATTTAAAAATAATGTATTGTAGCTAGAATAAAATTCTACCCTGTAAAGAGAAGGCTCGGAAAAATCTCTCCTTTATTTATTATTTCTTATTTATTTTTTTAATGTGGGCAAAGATCTAATGGTTATATAAAAAAAACTAAGACGTGCAGCTTGGTGCAGATAAAAAAAAAGAGTAAAAAATGCTTGCTTTTTCAGTAATAGGCACTATTTTTATACCTTCACATAATCATAAACACAACACACACAACAGCCGGACCCCACACTCAAATAAAACCCAAGTAATGTATTGATATAGTTTTATTGACACCAAAAACAATATTGATTCTGTGTATAGATGACATACTTCATCAGGTCCCTCATTTATTTCAGCCTCAACACAACGTATCTCTTAATCTCTGTGACAGAACACAGACTGAGACACAGTGTGCAAAACTGACCTGAGTTTGATGCTATTGCTTTGCAAGTACATTTCAAACACCTTTTATGTCATTCCTCCAAACTCCCAAAACACCACTTCATCTTATGAGCTATAAATAACAAAAATAACAAAAATAATGTAATTTCTTAGGTTATGAATGACCTTTTGGTGTTTTTTGGCACTTTTTTGAAACTTATGATGAGCTGAAGAACTATCTTGTAATGTCAACTTCATGGCCCCATATTTGACAGTGTAATTTAGAAATTAAAACACTCTTGTTTCCTTCTGCATGGGAATTATGTATTCATTTTTAGGACCCAGTGTTAGCAAGACCTCTGCCCTTTTTATCTGCCTTGAAGAGAGCCTTTTTTTGTGAGCTTTTGTCATCTGTCTGCAAATGCCTCTCTCACTACAGCTTTGTGAAAAGACACTTGTTGTCAAGTGAATTATTTATGAACTGGGCTGTGCTGTAGTCTTTGGGGAGAACAGTAAAACATGCATCCACATCCTCATTCATAGGCTTTGACCCAGATTATGATAATACCTCAACCCTGCAAACTCAAGAAAATAAATCCACTATAACCACCTACAAAACAAATATCATGACTTCACAATACAGTGAGGAGGCATATGTTTTACTATGTGTGTCTGTGTCCTCGCAAACAATATGCTCCATCTCTTTTTTTTTTGTCTGAAAGACCAACTCTCTTTTGCACACACACACACACATTTCAACAGGCATACACAGGGTTGGGCATACTTGTGAGCGTCCATCCAGTATCTTATCCCAATCTTATTGGTCTTAGTGCAGGGGCATTGTGGTCAGCAGAATAGAAAACTGCTTATTCAATACTTTGTTGAGGTTTTTTTTTTGTTTGCTGCAGATTTGAGTGACAGGTGGGTTAGCAAAGAACCCCATGGGTCACAGACCCAGAAAGAGTGAAATGATATTGCTTCTGTAGTGAGTTTGTGTGTGTGCTAGACTTCTTGAAGAAAAAAGATGACATCTATCTATCCATCTATCCATCTATCTATCTATCCATCTATCCATCTATCCATCTATCCATCCATCTATCCATCCATCCATCCATCCATCCATCCATCCATCCATCCATCCGATTGTTAGTTATTTTTTTATCTAGAATTTGCTGGAGTCACTAGGTTACAGCCTCTAATATTCTATTACCAGTGGAACCATACTGGACTTAATCTAGAACATATCCGTCGAAATTGTTTCTTCACCCTCGGTTAGGTCTTCTTGTGCTCCATTTTTGTGATGTTACTGTTAGCTGGCATTGCCGCATCTATCACAATTGCCTTGTTCTGATCCTTGTCAGCCCCCGCTATGTCTGATGGGATAGCCAACAACTGCTTGTCATTGTAGAACTTGAAGTCCCACAGGATCTTAGGTCTGATGTTCTCAACCATAGCGTATATTCCATCTGGACTGGGAAATTTCTAATCCATAAACAGCACAGATGTTTCTATACACTATGCCAGCCACTTTGTTATGGTTCTCAGTGTATGCTATCCCAGCTTGTAACTTACATTCTACTGCTATGTGCTGGGCTGTCCCCAGGGCACCTTTGGACAGCCTGCAACTTGGGTCCCGTCAGCTGTAGTAGACTCCTGCCTCTGTGGATCTAGTGTTTAGGGCCTATTCTTGTGCTTCCATAATCAGAGTCTCTGTGCTGTCCTTCTAGCCTGGCATTTCTTGCCACTTGTAGGATTTAATTATACTAGCCACTTTCTCTATCTGCCAATGAGAGAACCGTAAAGGGCATTGATCTTCAGTGATATTTCTTCTTCCTCACCACTGTCCAATGCGTATATATTCTACAGTGTATGTCTAATCAGTACCAGTTACTGAAAGAGAATAATTGGAGGTGATAAGTTTGAGTTCATTATTTGAATGTGCAAGAATTCTAAATCGCAATTAATTCTGAGTAGGTTTTTCTTTTGTGATTTGCACTTGACTTTTTTCCCTGTTAACGTTTGATTCTCCAACAGGGGTAACAGAGCAAGAAACATTGAAAAAAAAGAAATTGCCAAAAGTTACAATTTGTTCTTGTATAAAGTACAGACAAGGCAAGAGTGAGACACAATGTAAGGACAATTAACAAAGGGCACATTAGAGGCATTTACGTCAGTTATGTCACTTCTTTGGCACTGCTCATCATGTCTTTCACTGCTCGTGCATATTTTATTTTAGCTGAAGTACACTTCTCATTTAGAGTCATGTAATTGCCTCAAAAGTTAAAATATTCATCACACTCATAAAAACATTACCATTTTTCTGCAGGGAGATGATCAGATATGCAAAAGCCTTCTGCTCCCCTCTAAAATTGTACATGTTTAATAGGGATAACACTCTCTGTGAAACTTAGTGGCTTTTCATGTTTTTGGGAAAATTGTCACGTCATGTTGCTAAATTCTCCAAGCGACCAAAGCGGCATTTGTAAATTACAAGACAAGCAGAGTGGAAATGGTAGACATGGCCACAGGAAATTTTTCAGCAAAGAGGTTAGTTTTTGAGAAAACAGTCAGTGTGAAAGTAATTAAATATGAACCCGGAGAACACATTTTGTATTGGTGTATTCACTGTGTATATTGGTTGACTGCCGATTTTATTTATAAGGGCACCTTTCAGAAGGAATACTGTATGTCTTGGGCACTCAATCAATCCAATATTCAAGACACAAGAATAAAACATATTAATAACATTAATAACATTGCAACAAATGAAGCAGTAGGATACACTTTCACACACATGTCTAATAGCCTAAAGTTGTAAGATTTTACTTTAAAAGTTAAATCTTGACAAACATTGATGTGATCTGAACTTGATTGGTTTGCAGAGGAATTTAGCTGTGATGTGCTAACTCTAATTTAACTGAACTAATATGGATGGCATAGGTCAAACAGAGATCACAGTTACATTCAGTTGAGAGTTGAAGATATGAACCGTGAAAGTCATTTAGTTTTAATTAGAAGTCTATTTTACTATGTCTGAAACAGAATGAAACTGAACTTACAAACACTGCATGAGATTTGTATTACAAAAGCTTAAATGTTACAGGGAGTGGTTTGGGAGGGGGTGCATAATGTTATGAAGGTGACAGGGAGAAAAAAGATGACTAGCATAAAAGAGGATGACTACAATTATGATTAGTAATTACAAGAAGTAACTTGTAGAAATGATTATATTTCATACTATGGGGAGAAAAGCATCTACATGTGATTGCACTTATGAAAATGATGACGCTTTCAGTGGCAATGAGAGCCGTAACAACGGCAGAGATAATGAGGGCACACAGCACTAACAGTAAAGTTGAACTGCGGCAGCCACTGCCAAGCATTACTCATCTTATAATGTAATGAGACTGCCTGGTTCTAATGCTCTGCGCTTAACCTCGCCATGAGGCAAGGGCAGTGTGCAGGCAACAACTGACTAACCAGAACAAAACTGTGCGTGCACAGGTTCACTAACACATCACTGCTATGCCAATATTGATGTATTTGAATGCATATGTACGTATCTCTCTGTGCAAATACATTCTTTTGCAAATGTATGCAAATAAACAAAATAAGCATTGCCTTTCTCTCTGTTCCCCCCCCATTCTGTTGCTTTTTCCGTCTTCATAATGCACATCTACATGCATTAAACATTGCAAACTAATCTATTTTAGGCTGGGGCATGCAAGGTTAAAAGATGCACAGCAGATGGGAAATCCACAGTGGTTCCCATCAGGGACTAATCTTCTCTTTCAATTTGCCCCTCAGTTTCTCCCTTTTACCCATCCTTAATTCAAACCACCCTTCCTATCTATCCATCCATCCAGTAATTTAACCATTCCTCACGAACATTGTCCCCATTAATCCCTCCAGTCAATTTCTCAACTAAATCAGCCTTATCATCGAGTTTTCATAAGCAAAAACCACAAAATGTTAGGTTTAAGTTAACATTAATGTTATCTTATATAGGGAGCAATGCACTAGGACAAGGGTTTGTACACGACAACTATACAGATGCATTTTAAAGACTATAAGTACTATTTAAAAAAAAAAATCACTGCTAAATGTGTTTATATAGATATAATATGCGAAAATATTGTTGCAAGAAAATAAGGGCTAAAATTACTTCAGCATATTTAAAAGGTAATTTGACAAAATTGAGACCATTAACAATTTCATAGTGTTTGGTCACTAAATGGGACCAGAGACGTCCAGTTCCAAGGTTAAATCTGAAATACTGAAATATATACTCTGGGAACTTTAAATGTGCTCTGTTTTTAGAGAAGAATAGTAAACATATCAGATTACATTAGATGAAACTTTATTAATCCCTCGGGTGGGTTCCTTCGGGAAATTCAGTTTCCAGTAGCACAGCACCAACAGAAATTGCATGTTACAGATACAATAAGGGTGAATGAGAGTAAGGATATGAGCATAAATATACCATATATACATATATACACATATATAAATACAGAATATATAATAGGGATAAATTGTCACACTCTATTCACTTACTTTTAGCTTACTCTCTACCTAACTCTAATAGGCAATTATTCACACATTACAGAGACATTTATTCATCATTTTAGTTGTGGGATTCATTCGGTGATCAGACTAGATAATTCTGTTTTGTCTCAGACATTATCCACCTGATATTATGGCATCATTATATTATATGAATAATGCAGGCTGTTGACGCTGGCATGTGCTTGAAAGTAGCTAATATTAGACTAAGTGAATGGCATCATTTGTTTATCCTCATTTCAACTTGGCTAGTGGAACTGTCCATCTTTCTGTCAGAGCACAGATAGGGGAACAAGCTTGATGCTGTGGATTTGATGAGCTCAGATTTCTGCTTTGTGTGGAGATTGTGATATTCATCTCGAGAGCCTTGAGATAGGCTAGTTGCATTTGAGTCATTGCTCATCGACAGCTGGACCGGTACTGGTCGAATGTTTGTGTGCATTTATATATGTATGCGTATATCCTCCCATGCCTAGGCTTTGGTTCTTTGGCTAGCTTTGGCTGGCAATCTGCAACTGTCACTCTGCATGGAATGGGATAGTGACTGACAACCACAAGTGTGTGAGCATGTGTGTATAAACATTGCTTTTTTTGGGATCACTTAGAGTGTGCGCATCTCATGGTGGGTGGGAGGGGGAAGAGTAGAAACTGCGTCTGTGAGAGAGAGAGAGTGTGTATAAGTGTACCTGCTGCAGGACACAGCAGGATGGTAGTGAGCAGATGGAATGTTTGATCCAGAACATAGCTAAAGGCAGGTGGGGTGTGGGATAGCCACTCTCTCTTACTCCTAAAACACACTCTAACACAACAAACAGATACACCAAATATGCACACACTGGCATAAACTAAAGCCAAGTTTTCCATCACTTACACTCGGCACAGAGAGAGAGAGAGAGAGAGAGAGAGAGAGAGAGAGAGTAAAAACAAGTGGAATGCATAATCACAGCAAAATCCACAATATAAATGTTAAAAATGTAATCAAAAAGTGTTTATGCTACAAGTCTTCTAGAAGCATTCCCATAATTCAGTGGTGACCTTAGCCCCGTATAGTGTATAATAGTCTTTGCTTCTAAATAACATAACTATGTAAGCAAGTTTAGCTTCTATCATAGTCTCCCACTGTCTGTGCGTTTTCCCCTCAGCCAAGATGGGTTAAGTAGGTCTTCTCCACCCCTCTGGGTGGAGCTTGAAGCCTTTCCAGATTCCAGGCCATATCACCTGCGTCTCATCAATCTCATCATCAGCAATATAAATAGAGCAGCTCTGCCATCTAGTCTCTGCCAGATTACCTGCCTCTATAGAGTGGTAACCAGGCTCAGTTTAGTTGCTTGTGCTCCTTGATTCCCCTGTGTACTAATGTCATCTTTACTGGTGTTCCAAGTGTGGATTCTTCCCTTGGCTGCAAGAAGTGGATTCCTGTACCTCAATTCTTCACCTGCTTTTATTAGAGCTGGTCAAATACTCTTTGGTTACTCACCTCATCGACCTGCCTGCTTATCCTCTAATGGCTCCTTTCTCCATGGTAACACAGACCAGTGGACCTCATTGGCCCCCCTCTGAGAATTTTTTCCTGTCAGACATTGAATAACCACCCGCAATTCTCTCTTTGCAGACAGATTCTCGTTGCAATCCTCTAGAAAATCTTATCTGGACTAATTCTCATCTATCCCCTCTTTCTAAATAATAGACTTCAAGAATAATCATTCTCTGTGATTCTTGTTTGGTTTTGCTCTTGAGTTGATTTTATCACCAGTTGAGCTGGTTTATGATAGCTTCATCTGAGATTACATCTGAGTGAATCAGTTGAAAATACCCATACATCAAAAAGGAAATAGGACAAGGAGACTTGGTAGTGGAGTAAGGAAGTACAGGAAGGTATTCAAAATTAGTAAAGAAAAAGTGGAGCTAGCCTCCCAGTACTCCTGTCTACATTTTTCATCTCTCTGACTAAGTGTGCAGCCTAGAGAGGTGGCAAAGGAAAATGCTTATAGTTGTATGTAAGGGTGGACACTAAGGAAGAAGAAATGGACTTGAATCCATTGGGTAGCCAGGACGATTGACCTGGAAAGGATGTACAGCAGGTCAGGGTGGTTAAGGATAGAGATGGTAATGACGAGTGTGAGAAGTTGGAAGGAGTACTTTGAGAAGAAGAGAGGGAAAAAAATACACTGGAAGAGAGCATATTCAATATACTATATAAAGATGGAAGTACCCTATGGTAGCCCTTGCAAGAAAAGGCCCAATCCAGTGTCTGGGAATAAAGGCCAAAAAGATCGGTGGCCATGTGGCACCAGGGTTTATGGTCAAAGTAAGTGTGATTTCTGTGCTCTGGAAGAGGCTCCCTAGAGGAAATTTCCTAATAGGTCTCACTACTGGCAACATGACCAGGTGCTAGTGTTTCCTTGCTGATATTATCTCCAAAGCTATGTTCAAGAGCAAACATGGAGTTAGGAGGAGGAGGAGTTACTTCAACAATTGCACAGGGCAGCAGCTAGGTGGTCATATCAGCATCAGACTGGGATTGTTAAGTCAATCTGAGGAGGCAGATCAAGTTAAACCATGTTATAGAAAGTGGAGGTCAGCCATGGTGTTCACATTAATCAACACTTAGAGTGGAGAGGGTCACATCATAACACAGCCATCTGTCCCGTCACTTTCTCCACAAAAGTCACTACTTTCCAGGGTCGAGCGCCGGAGCTGTTTATAAAACACCTAGACTTCAGGCAAACACCAAGAAAAGCAGTTAAGCTAACTTCAATTTGGCCGACAACAAAGCTAACAAGCAGTATTTAGCTAGCCCAACTCTCAGAGGTGTTCTTAGCAACGTTAAGAACGTAAGAACTGAGGGATGGCTGCGATAACAGGGATTTATAGGCGAGTTGGGTTGCACATATATCATCACAGGTCATATGCGTGAATAGAGGTGTCTTCAGCCAGGACACACAGGGGTGTGATATCCCATAATATATGCGTTGTACAGAGTGAATCGACTGAAATGGAACAGAAGTTTTGGACATACTGTATACAGACTGTAAGACAGGCAGTAAGACAACACTGTTACTAAAAACAATCAAAATAGAAATGACAACATTGCCCTCTACAATGTAATTCAGCTTATTTATAATTTATAGTTTAATTTATATAATTTATTAAAAAAAAAAACTTATGTTAGTGGATGCAATCTAAGAGTGCCTGCTATAAACAAAACTCTTTTTTTCATTGCTAGCATTTTAAAACAAGATTTTTGTTAAAGAAAGAATATGAGAAATACCAAGGTGATGAGTGCATAATTGAATTTTAAACTGTGTAATGCAGTCCCAGGTTGACCTGAGACCCTGTGTAGTTGGAAGATTTTAAACCTTGATGTCCTCCAATAGAAGGCAGATAGCTGTGCTGTTTATATATTCATATGCTTTACACTTATGAACCTGTTCTTCTGTGGTTGTCACACATAGTCTGTATATAGCAAAACATGGCGGTTGAGGGTACATTGTTATTGCAGAGAGTCGCTGGGAGAGAGTGAAAGGCTAGCAGTCATTAAGAAAAGCAATATGCTACTGAAATTGCATCATTCTTCGTGCATAACAAATGCCTTTCTGTTTGTTTTTACAGTGAAATGGAATCTATAGCATATTCGGTATATGTACTATATAAAGATGAACCCTATGGTATTCTGCAAATGTGCCATGCATTTTAATATGAAATGTAATTAGTTTTACCAATAAAGAATAATTCCATGAAGAAAGTGAAGGTACTCTTTGAGAGATAATTTGGACCAAATAATTTAACCTTTGACTATCACAGTATGACAAAGAAAGCAGATTGATTTATTTTTTGTTTTCTTTGTCTTTCTCATTGGGAGAACGTAAGAACATATGAAATGAAAGATGACATCTCATATGATTTTTTATATATATTTACAATAATAACAATAATTTCAATATAGAAGAATAAGGACACACACACACAAAATATATTATATATATGCAAATGTATGTATAAAACACAGAACTTCTGCTTAATAAGCATTAGCCAACCGAAGTACAAAAGACAAGAGCTCCACAGCACATTCATTTGATAGTAAAACAAAATTTCAATCCCAAGAGGGAACTTCCCTCAGCATTGGTTTAGCAGCTTAGTGCCAGCTTAGACCTCTGTGAAGCCAACTCTAGCCTGTGCCCACTGTTCACCATGCTGCCAGAGACACAGCTGTTGAGCCAGACATACACCTGAGAGCAATGGGATCCAGCCAACAGGCTGCAGCATCTGCCCTACTGCAACCCTCTAATGAACACTACTGCATGTGGGTAATGTCTATCCATCGTATATTGCCACTGAACAACATATTTTTCACTTAAATAATTTATTTTTGAAATTGCTGATGGTGTCACTCAAATTTTAGTGTCTTAATTTGCATATGTGTTTGTGTACGCTACCGGTCAAAACTTTTATAACACCCCAATTTTTCCAGTTTTTTATTTAAAATTATGCAATTTAATGTCTCATTGCACTCTGAAATGAAAGCATAGCACAAATAAGCAATTGGAGTTAAAAAAGAAATCACAGAATCAATTTATAGACCAAAATGTATTCTAAATTTTTGACACATCAAAGTGGCCATCTTTGGCAGATATAACAGCCTGAACACACCAGTGGCATTCTTTCTACAATAGAAATCAAATATTCTTCAGAAAATTCTTCCCAAATCTGTTACAGAAATTCCCAGAAATGTGTGGCACTAGGTTGCTTTGCTTTCACTCATAGTGCCTTTTGATGGTGAAGGAAACTGTACTCACTGACACCTTGACTTTCTTTGCAGTTCCAGTGTACAAAAGACCCACATTTTTAAGTGTTATGATGTCTCTCTTCCGTTGTTAATTGCCTTTTTCTCACCATTTTTGTAGCAACATACTACTTTCTGCAACACAACACTGTTCAACTGTTGCTCACGAGGGTATGGTATAGTGATGCGCGAATCATGAACGAATCATTCAATACTCGAGAATCACTTCACTGACTCATGAATCATGATTCACAAGCCCAACTGACTCATCCCTGTTGCTGTTAGCAGCAATATATCTAGCTTATAATTAAAATTGTGGAGAAAAACACAACATCCAGTATCTTAACAAAAACATTTCTGCTCTGAACTGGAAGAAAAAACCCTGAGTAGAAGCTCACATCAAGACAATAGCTCCTCGGTTCACAGTAGCATCGCTCTGCTAACATGCTAACAGCACATTTGAGCTACTCACCCCCTCCTTTCCTGTGCTGAATCGTAGAGCCAGCGAGTCACTCAGGACTCGCTAACCCCCTCCCTCCTGTGCTGAATCATAGAGCCAGCGAGTCACTCAGGACTCGCTAACCCCCTCCCTCCTGTGCTGAATCGTAGAGCCAGCAAGTCACTCAGAACTCGCTAACCCCCTCCCTCCTGTGCTGAATAGTAGAGCCAGCGAGTCACTCAGGACTCGCTCACCCCCTCCCTCCTGTGCTGAATCGTAGAGCCAGCGAGTCACTCAGGACTCGCTAACCCCCTCCCTCCTGTGCTGAATCATAGAGCGAACGAATCACTCACTCACTCACCCCCTCCCTCCGGGCTCACAGCTTCTTCTTCTTGGTTGGCAACCAATGTTAAGGCGCATTACCGCCCCCTGGCTCACGGCTCAGTGGACATTTAGATGAGAAAATATATACTTGACACATTTAAGGAAAATACTAATAAAATAAAAATAAACAAGATAAATGTTCCCTTTAGAAATTTTTTTGCTCTTTTT
Organism: Pelmatolapia mariae; assembly: GCF_036321145.2. Classification (NCBI taxonomy): domain Eukaryota; kingdom Metazoa; phylum Chordata; class Actinopteri; order Cichliformes; family Cichlidae; genus Pelmatolapia; species Pelmatolapia mariae. Next base: position 14,009,859 of record NC_086239.1, on the reverse strand, counting down.
TGCTTTATAAAATAGTTGTTTTCTTTTAGAATCACTCATCTTAGCAGTAGGATTTACATGAAAAGAGAAAAGAAATTACGTTTGAGTGAAAATGTAAATTTTTTGCACTCTCTGGTCAACTGACTCAGTGAATCAAATGACTCAAAAAACCCGATTCACTTTGGTGAGTGACTCATTAAAACTCGATTCAGTAAAAAGAATCAAATTTACCATCACTAGTATGGTACCACAGTGTGTTCCAACACTGCTTTTATGCAGACTAGTAATGGGAATTCCGGCTCTTTTTAGAGAACCGGCTCTTTCGGCTCGGCTCACTAAAAAGAGCCGGCTCTTTCAGCTCCCAACCGGCTCTTCAGGTTGTTTTGTTGCTTTAATTCATTTATTATTAACAACAATATAAAATTATGCACAAAAGGAATTACTAATGTAAAAAAACCCGTGGTTTTATTTATATATGTTTATATATAAATATATACGGTGGCCCCTTGAGACAAAGCACGTACAAACTCCAAATCACGTACAAACTCCAAAACACATTTCTAGCATTAACTTAACTTCCAAAACAGAGCTACCTAGATGACTTAAATTATACAATTGAAAGCATATGGGCATTGTTTGTGTATTTATACACAAGCACTCATATATATTCAAATAATTTGAAAAAATTTTCATTTACCTGTTACTACCACACACCAAATCCGGTCGTTGGTACTTCCTGGCTTGTGTAGCCACTAGGTAACAAAAGCTCAACACTGCCCCTAGCATCCTGGAGCACTTCCGTTGTGTTTTGTACGTGTTTTGGAGTTTGTACGTGCTTCGGGGTTTGTACGTGCTTCAGAGTTCGTACGTGTTTTGGAGTTTGTACGTGCTTTGTCTCTAGGGGCCGCCGTAAATATACTTTTATTTATTCACTCCACATAAAATGTAATAAATACATATAATGCAATAACCAAGTATTTACATTTCAACTTTTAACTATTTAAATTTTCATCTTTTTCCTTTTAAACAAATTTAAAGTGAAACAACAGAAAACACTGCAAACCACAACACAATTAAATATAAATTAAAATATGAAAACAAAAAGAAGATGCACATTCTCTGTCATATGGGCCTGCATGAATTAACTTTCTGAATCCTTTATCATCCGCAACTGAAAATAGTTGTGGATGATTACTATACCTTTCTAATGTGACGTTGTTGTCCCTGGCTCTCTTTGTCTTTCCCTCTGGCTCTGTTCCTGTGCTACTGCGAGTATAACTACCGCCCCTCCCCCCTCTTCCCAGCGCAAGTACAAGGCTCGTGTGCGGAGTGAAGTGAAAAAAGTGCGAGAGAGAGGGTGAGAGAAAGGGGAAAAAAAAGAAAACAACCCACGGCTTCCAATAGGGAGCCGGCTCACGTCGTTCACTTCAAAGAGTCGACTCTAAGAGCCGTTTCGTTCGCAACCGACACATCACTAATGCAGATTGAGGGGGTTGTAAGTAATTCAAAAAAGTTGGAACACCTGTAGGAATTAGTAGCACCAGCTTTCAAGGCCCGATCAACCTCATTGCTGCAGAACAGCTTTAAATTGTTAACCCCTTGTGTGTTCCCTGAAAAAATCCTCATTGTATATTTCTGAAATGTATATTATTTTTCAGTTTTGGGTAACCTTACCTTTTTTTAACCTGTGCCAGTTCACCACTTATCTTTGTACCAGTGTACATTGTAGATTCTCACTGAAGGCATCAAAACTATAAATGAACACATATGGAATTATGTAGTAAACAAAAAAGTGTGAAATAACTAACAGCATGTTTTATATTTTAGATTAATTGAATCAGCCACCCTTTTTCTTTGATTACTGCTTTGTACACTCTTGGCATTCTCCCAATGAGCTCCATGAGTCTTGAAGGAGTTTGCACAGATCCTGAGCAGTTGCTGGCCATTTTGCCTTCACTCTGCGGTCCATCTCATCCCAGACCATCTAGATTGGGTTTAGGTCAGGTGACTGTGGAGGCCAGGTCAGGTGACTGCGGAGGCCAGGCCATCTGGCGCAGATAACTCTCCCTCTAGAGACCATCCATTTACCTCTTCTGTGTTGCACAAAGACAAGGAACTCAAATTTGGTTTCTGAGCAGCTTTTTGACCATAAAGGCCTGATTCGCACAGTCTCCTCTGAACAGCTGATGTAGAGATTTGTCTGCTAATGGAACTCTGTGTGGCATTTATTTGGGCTCTAATCTCTGGAAGCCTGTTTCCGCCACTAAAAAAAAGAAAAAAGTATCCATAACTCGAAATTTCGACTTATTAACTCTAAATTTCGAGAAAAGCAGCTCGAAATGTTGACTTACTTTTCTCAAAATTTTGAGTTAATAACTCGAAATTTTGAGTTAGTGCTGCCAATCAGTAATCTACGTGAATGACGTCATTTCCTTGTTACCCGGAAGCTGAAGCGTTTAGCTACAAATGCTACAGCTAAGCTACCAGTATTATAGCCAGTCATGAATGCACAAATTGCTGATTATTTTCAGTGTGGCTTCACAAATAATGAAATCCTTGTGTTATTAGCTGAATCACATGGCTTTACTATCAGCAAACGTACTCTCGAAAGTGCCAATTTGTTGTGATCAAGTTTTGAGTGACCATTCCATGCAGATTATTGACTGGAAGAGCCAACTTGAAATTTCGAGTTACTTTTCTCAAAATTTCGAGTTAATAAGATGAAATTTGGAGTTAATAAGTCGAAATTTCGGGTTATGGATATTTTTTTTTGTGTGACGGAAACTAATCTGATGTGCTTTAAATTTGCGATTTCTGAGGCTGGTGATATTTGATGTCTTCAGTATGTATGTACAATGTACACAGTAGTAAAAATAAAGAAAAAACATTAAATGAGAAGGTGTGTCCAAACTTTTGATTGCCAGCGTAGATACTGTGTGTATACACACACACACACACACGTGCACACACACACGCACACCTACAACTATACATACATATAGAAGGTCCACAGTATAGCTCCACAATATGCATGAAAGAATGTTGACATATATTGAGTCATGAAACATATCAAGCAGCAGAAGACCACGCTGTCACGAAACTTCAGACTCTCTGCAATTTGGATAGTCTTGATCTCTGTTTTGAGTCAAATTTTGATATAAACTGACAAGGCTCATCTCACATTTGCCTTTTTTGGCAAATGACTCAAATAGCTCACCTCAGTATTACTGTCATTGGACAGGTGTGTGGGTCACTGACCAATCGACTTTAATCAGACTTCTTTCACACAGTTTTACGGCCTCGTCTGGAATAAATAGTTGTGGACACTCCAAAACCAACATTATTATGCAAACACTTATCCGACAGCCTACACTCACTGCATAAATGCCAGCCAGAGTATTTGAGGTGATTCTGGAATAAACACGTAAAATTTGAAAAACATATTTGTCACATATCCATTTCTTTATTGCTGATTCACTGCTAAGCATTGATATTATTAAAAAAGTTAAAATGTAGTGTGTACAAGAACATTTTCATACACAAACAGTAGTAGAAAGATGCCTGCCGGCCACGGCTGTTATGGAAAAATGCAAGGCAGCTGTGGGGTACGGAGGGTTAAATAGGGTGTTCATGCTCGAAAACCTTCCAATGTGGCTGAATTAAAGCAATTCTGCAAATAAAAGTGGGCCAAAATTCCTCCACAGAGATGTGAAAGAGTCATTGCCAGTTCTCGCAAATGCTTGATTGCAGTTCTTGCTGCCAAGGGTGGCACAACTAGTTATTAGATTCTTCTATCTATCTATGCACACACACACCTATGCACACACACTAGAAATGGAGCCCATTTGCCCTCACCTTTTTAATCCACTGGATTCAGGCACAATTTTTACTTTGAATCTGAATATTCCTTGCTTCTAGTTCTTCCAAGTTTGACTTCCACATGGTGGTTAGTTAGCACATGTTTTCAGACAAGTGGGTGTCTTCCATGCGAACTACAAGTGAGTGTGATAATCTACTAGCAACCAAAGAAATCACAAGTGACAAGGTTTTTGATGTAGCCTTTTTTGCAACTGATTTCGACAGCCAGCAACAATTTGCCAAGAAACCGAGTACACATTTTTCCCTCGAGATGAGAGGTTGCCAATGGGTTACCAACTGATCTGCAGCCCTGTGTGTCTGAGACCTTAGAGATCAAAATGATCTGGGTCTTTGCAGTTTTCATTGTTTTTGGGAAATATTCTAACTTGAGATACTAGAAATCTGACTTTAAGTTCGTTTTCATGAGATTAATTTCACAAAAATGTCTTCAAAAAGGCTTCATGTGTGATTAATGTGAAATGTATAAGCATTTGCCTTTTTGAGATAAATTATGAAAAACAAAAACTCTTTCACAGTATTTGAATTTTGGAGTTGCAGTAGGTGTTTCATCTTGTAGCCTTGTTTTCAAACCTACATGTATGTTTGTGCATGTCTGTGCATGTGTTCTCATGTGGTGATACGCGTGTGTAATAGTCTGATCAGGTGTGTAAATGTCAACCTGTCAGAGCAGGCTGACATCGACAGTGTCAATGAGAGCAGGTGTGTTTTGTGACAGACAGGTGTGACATTTAACTTAAGATTTTATTCCAGAAACTCCATTCATGTCTGTCTGTCTGCGTGTCTGTATATCGCTGTCCCCGTCTCTCTCTCTATCTCTTTCTGGCAAACACAAATGTTAGCTAATTACAGAAATCGTTTTTTTCATTACAGGGTCAAAGTAATGATTGCCATAATGATCACATAAATTTTAGCCGCACAGTCTGTAAACTGTAAAATTACTTTACCATTCATACCTATTTGAACTTAGAGGAGGGTTAGAGAGCGGGAGGTGGGGGCTGGGAAACAGACATACACAATAGCTAAAAGTGAACAACAGTAGTTCAAATTTAATAGACAGTCCCCCAAAATTCAGTTCACTATACTTTGATGCCATTCATGTCTACCTTTTACCCCTACTTTAAGGAGTAACCACTGATCCATTTCAAAGTGAAAGAAATAAGCAGTAGAAAGAAGTGGGATATTTGTTTCTATTATTTTGGCCAGATGTGATGAAAGGAGGTGGGTGTGGCAGTGAAACCTCATGCTCACTGGCTGATGATTTCTCAGTCACAAATCATTAACAAATGAGTATATCCCACATAATCTCCTTTCTGACAGTGGTGTTCTATCAGGATATGCTTGTCAAGTGAATTATAAAAGCATACATCAATTAAAATTTACCAAAGAGATTGAAAGCTCTCCTTTTATCTCAGAGGCGTTCTACCATAAAGTGTTTCCCCGGTTTACATCCATCCTTTTAATTACTGCAATTACTGCCATATTTTGGCTGAAGTTAGCTAGCTGTCTCTGGAAGCAGGTTTAACTTTGCTTGACTGCGATCCAATGGACTAAATATGGGGTTAGCATTTTCATGTTATGTCTGTGTCCCTTTAACAATGGCTTAAGCTGGGCAAGCTAAGAGACCAGAAGCTTTTTCTGGTCGTTTGTGCATGTGCATTGTGGATAAACGTCACTGAGGAGAGACTTATGGAAGGATAGCATGCTAGGGAAGCTGCCACTGACTCTGCTTTAACTGCTCTGAGATCAGTTGTGGGAAAACAGAGTCAACATGTAAAACAGGTAAGCTAGTTAATGAATGACCCATCTGTGATTTATCAATTCGGAACCTTTTTCACACATATTTTCAACCAATCCTACATGCAAGCTCAAAAAAAAAAGACTTAATAGCCATACAGGTCAGCTACTACAAGAACGAAAGTATACTTTATTGATCCCCATGGGGAAATTCCTCTCTGCATTTAACCCATTCACTCAGTAAGGCAGTGGGCAGCCATTGGGCACCTGGGGAGCAGTGTATAGGGACAGTACCTTACTCAGGGGTACCACCGGGTAGGCGTTCAGTGGATTTAAACCACTGACCTTCTGATTATGGGGCCACCACTCTACCTACTGAGCTATCCCCCCCAACAAGACCACCTGGTCCTGAACATTGCAGTACACAGGGCCAAATGTTAAGATAAGTTACTGTCAACAATCTCAGCTCTTGCCCTGCTTGACGACAGAAAATGGTGTAAAGTGTAGAACATCCATCTTTCAGGCCTTTCTGGTGTTGCCTCAGCTATGTCTTAGCAGATAAGGGTGGGAAAAAATATTATTTTTAGCCACAACAAATAAGATGGAGTAACCTACATCTCACAAGAGGGCTTACATAAGCAGATTGTCACGGCCCGGCGGCACGAAGTAACTGAGATGGACACAAGCGCAGGAACCAAACCGGAAACGAGACGGCAAGTGAACAAAGGATTTATTTCACCCATAAGAAAACAAAACCAAAACAAAACTACGCCACCACACAAGCGGCGCGCAGAAAAGCCCGAGGTAACTGAAATGGCCTTGACAACCTTAGGATGCTGCAGAGCAACAGAGGCAGAGGGAGCTGAGCTAGGTAGTGGCCGGGGCATTGGTTTCAGGTGAAGGGGACAGAAAGGGCAGATGGCCTGGTCGTGGTCGTAACGTGGGGAGGCAGGCAGGTGAGTTGTGGCCCAGCTGGCCACGTCGTGTCAGCAGCAGGTGGCCCAGGTCCAGGACAGCAGGAATGAGGGAGGCGAGACCTCCACTCCAGGAGCTACCTATGGGATTGCAGATACTCAGGCGAGGAATGGTTGAGAGCGCAGGTCTAATATGCTGCTGGAATAATTGCCCACAGGTGGTCAGCCAGGGAGGAGCAACCATTCTCCGCCCGAAGAGGAGGAGCCACTGTGGAGGCCTGCAGGTACCCACCCAGATCATGACACCACCCCCCCCTCAAGGGTCGCCACCCGGCGACTGGCCCCTGTAGAAGTCCGAAAGCAAGGCGGGGTCCAGAATCAGGGACCTGGGAACCCAGGACCGCTCCTCCGGCCCATACCCCTCCCAGTCAACCAGAAACTGTCTGCCCCTCCCCCGCCGGCGAACAGCCAGGATGCGGCGGACCGTGAAGGCGGGATGTCCGTCGATGAGCCGGGCAGGCGGTGGGGCCTCCGCGGGCGGGCACAGCGGACTCACGACAACCGGCTTGACTTGGGAAACGTGGAAGGTCGGGTGGATCCGTAACGTGGAGGGCAACCTCAGCCTGACTGCGGTGCGGCCAATCACCCGTTCCACTTCAAAAGGACCGATGTAGCGCGGGGCCAGCTTACGGGAGTCCGTCCTGAGGGGGATGTCCCTCGCCAAAAGCCACACTTTCTGTCCCTGGGCGTAAGTAGGGGCCGCCCTGCGACGGCGGTCCGCGTAGTGGCGCTGACGGGCGACAGACTGGCACAAGGCCTGGCGGGTGCGTGTCCACACTCGTCGACAGCGTTGTAGATGATGCTGGACGGAGGGGACCTCAAGCTCGGTCTCCCGCTCTGGGAAAAGGGGCGGCTGGTAGCCGAGTGAGGCCTCAAAGGGTGAGAGACCTGTCGCCGACGAAGTGTGGGAGTTGTGAGCATACTCCGCCCATGGCAATAACGAAGACCAGGAAGCAGGGTTGGAGGCAGTGACGCAGCGGAGGGTGGCCTCCAATTCCTGGTTAACACGTTCTGTCTGGCCATTGGTCTGTGGATGGTGTCCCGAGCTCAAACACGGTTTTGCTCCCAAGGAAGTGCAGAAGGCCCTCCAGACCTGCGACGTGAACTGCGGTCCTCTGTCAGAGACGATCTCCGTGGGTATCCCGTGTAACCTAAACACATGTTCAACTAGTAGATTAGCAGTCTCAGTGGATGTGGGGAGTTTATCGAGCGCAATGAAGTGGGCTGCTTTGGAAAACCTGTCAACCACAGTGAGGATGGTGGTCTTACCAGAAGACACCGGCAGGCCAGTAACAAAATCCAAAGAAATGTGCGACCAAGGGCGCCGTGGAACACAGAGGGGCTGCAACAGCCCAGCAGGGCGCTGCGTGTTGGATTTACCCCTAGCACAAATGGAGCAGGCGGCCACATACTCTTTGACATCTTTATCAATTGTCCCCCACCAGAAATACCTTTTGATGAGCGCACTCGTCCGCGCGCCTCCTGGATGGCAGGAAAACCGCCCCTTGTGGACCCAGTCGATCACTTTGGCGCGGGCCGTTCGTGGAACAAAGCGGCGGTTTGGGGGCCCTGTGCCAGGGTCCGGCTCGGTCTCCAGTGCCCGGCGGAGGTCCTCCTCCACCTCCCACGTGAGGGCCCCCACCTTGACGCTGGCAGGGAGGATGGTGGGTGGTGCATCGGGTGACGCCCCTGCGATGTCAAACTGCCGGGAAAGGGCGTCCGGTTTCACGTTGCGGGACCCTGGGCGGTAAGAGATAGAGAAGTTGAATCTATTGAAAAACATGGACCAGCGAGCCTGGCGTGAATTCAGTCTCTTGGCTGTGCGGAGGTAAGTCAGGTTTTTGTGGTCAGTCCACACTATGAATGGGTGCTCCGCCCCTTCGAGGTAGTGCCGCCACTCCTCTAACGCCAGTTTCACGGCTAGCAGTTCCCTATCACCCACGTCGTAATTCCTCTCGGCGGGCGATAAGCGACGGGAAAAAAAGGCGCACGGGTGAAGCTTGGACGCCGCGCCAGAGCGCTGTGACAACACCGCCCCCACCCCAATGTCAGACGCATCCACCTCAACCACAAACGGTGCCTCGGGGTTGGGGTGAACCAAAACCGGCGCCGAGGTAAACAGCGCCTTTAACTTGGAGAAAGCAGCTCCTGCCTCCGGGCTCCAAACGAAAGGGAGCTTAGGGGACGTTAGGCGGGTCAGCGGTGCCGCTATCTGACTATAGTTTCTGACGAAGCGGCGGTAAAAGTTCGCGAAGCCCAAGAAGCGTTGCAGAAGCTTCCGGGATGTTGGAACGGGCCATTGCACGACTGCCTTAATTTTCGCTGGATCAGTCTTCACCTGCCCCCCCGCAAGAATGTAGCCCAGGAACGAGACAGAAGGGGAGTGGAATTCGCATTTCTCCGCCTTGACGTACAGCTTATTCTCCAGCAACCGCTGTAACACAGCCCGGACATGCGTTTGGTGCTCCTCCAGGTTCTTGGAGAAAATAAGGATGTCGTCGAGATAAACGAAGACGAAGCGGTCTAGGAAATCTCGCAGTACGTCGTTTACCAGGTTTTGGAAAACCGCTGGGGCGTTAGTGAGGCCGAAGGGCATCACGAGATATTCAAAGTGCCCTACGTGAGTGTTAAAAGCGGTTTTCCACTCATCGCCGTCCCTGATTCTGACGAGGTGGTATGCATTTCTGAGGTCTAATTTAGTGAAAATAGTAGAACCATGGAGTGGCTCAAAGGCAGAACTGATCAGTGGCAAGGGGTATTTGTTCTTTATTGTTATGTCGTTTAGCCTCCTGAAATCAATACAGGGACGGAGTGAGCCGTCCTTCTTACCGACAAAGAAGAATCCGGCCCCCACAGGAGAAGAGGAGGGTCTGATGAGGCCCGCTGCCAGGGACTCCTTGACGTATTTCTCCATGGCTGTCTTCTCAGGGCGTGTCAGGTTGTAGAGGCGGCTTGAGGGTAGGGTGGAGCCCGGTAACAAGTCTATGGCGCAATCGTACGGTCTGTGCGGGGGTAGTGCCTGCGCTTTGTCCTTGTTAAACACCTCCAGTAAGTCGTGATATGCCAAAGGCACAGCAGAAAGGTCCACATTGCTGCTCTCCGCACGTGCGGGGTCGCCATGGACAGACGGCGGGGCTGAGACAAGGCAATTGGCATGGCAAAACGGGCTCCAACCCATAACTTTCCGCCCTGCCCAGTCCAGATGAGGGTTATGTAGCTTTAGCCAGGTGAAACCAAGGATAATGGCTGCACTGGGGGAGTGGAAAGCTAAGAAGGGGAGTCTCTCTCTATGGTTTCCTGAGGTGACTATAGTGACAGGTGCGGTCCGGTGAGTGATGTGTGAGAAAACCTGGTTGTCTAGTGCTTTAACTGGGATGCTAGACTCCAACTCATAAAGGGGAATATTTAACCGTTTGGCTAACTCCTTATCGATAAGGCTCTGCTCCGCGCCTGAATCGACTAATGCCTGAAACGTGTGGGTCGCGGTGCCGAGCAAGAGCGTAACCGGCAACAAAAAACGGGGCTTAAAACCAATATTAGTACCGCCCACCCGTATCCCCGGACTTACCGGCGGGCGTTCCCGTTTCCCTTCTCGGGACAGGTGGAAATGAAATGCCCCGCGGAGCCACAATAGAAACACGAGCGTGAGCGACGACGCCTCTCCCTCTCTTGCGGGGATAATCGGGACCGCCCGAGCTGCATGGGCTCCGGCTCTGTCTCGGTCCTCTCCGCGGCGACTGCGGCCGGGGGCAGAACCGGAAGCGGCGACGGGGGAACGAAAACCGGGGACGCACGCCGCACTGGCCGACGGGTAATGGAGTTCTTCTCCCGCTCCCGCTCCCGCAGTCTGTTGTCAACGCGAAGCGTGAGCGAGGCTAACTCCTCGAAAGTACCCGGTTCGTCTCGGGACGCTAGCTGATCCTTCATATCCTCATTCAGCGACTGCGAATAGACTCCCTGAAGGGCCTTATCTGGCCAGCCAACTGCCGCTGCGGCAGTGCGGAAGTCTATCAAATAATCCGCGATGCTACGGCGGCCCTGACGGAGATTCAACAGCCGCCGAACCGCGCTGTCTACCGAGACGGGGTGAGCGAACGTCCTCTTGAACTCGCCAAGAAAGGCATCATAGCTACAAGACGGCAACGGGTGTGCGCTCAGGTAGGCCTCGGCCCAATTCAGGGCTCGATCGCGTAGTTTACCAATGATGTACGAAATTCGAACTGTGTCTGCAATGAACGAGCGGGGCGAACGCCCGAACGCCAGCTCGCACTGCAAAAGAAAACCGCTACAGGCCCCCGGGTCGCCTGCGTACGCCTCCGGCTCCGGGGAAGCTGCGTCACGGAACAGCTGAGCGCGCTGGGGCTCGGAATCAGCCACAGGCTGAGGTGCAGGCGCCATCGGGGCGGCCTGAGCCGAGCTACCGGCGGCGGAGTCCGACTCCGCCGGAGAATGAAGGGCCTGAATGTCGGACTGCATTGTAGCCTGCTCGTCTGTGATCGCGCGCACCTGGGCTAACAGATACTGCAGCGTCTGTTCGTGACTACCGATGATAGCCCCCTGCTTACTAATCGCTACACGGGTTGGGTCCGCTGTGTCCATACAACTGGCCTGAGTATACTGTCACGGCCCGGCGGCACGAAGTAACTGAGATGGACACAAGCGCAGGAACCAAACCGGAAACGAGACGGCAAGTGAACAAAGGATTTATTTCACCCATAAGAAAACAAAACCAAAACAAAACTACGCCACCACACAAGCGGCGCGCAGAAAAGCCCGAGGTAACTGAAATGGCCTTGACAACCCTAGGATGCTGCAGAGCAACAGAGGCAGAGGGAGCTGAGCTAGGTAGTGGCCGGGGCATTGGTTTCAGGTGAAGGGGACAGAAAGGGCAGATGGCCCGGTCGTGGTCGTAACGTGGGGAGGCAGGCAGGTGAGTTGTGGCCCAGCTGGCCACGTCGTGTCAGCAGCAGGTGGCCCAGGTCCAGGACAGCAGGAATGAGGGAGGCGAGACCTCCACTCCAGGAGCTACCTATGGGATTGCAGATACTCAGGCGAGGAATGGTTGAGAGCGCAGGTCTAATATGCTGCTGGAATAATTGCCCACAGGTGGTCAGCCAGGGAGGAGCAACCATTCTCCGCCCGAAGAGGAGGAGCCACTGTGGAGGCCTGCAGGTACCCACCCAGATCATGACACAGATGAGGAAAAGTGACACTCTGGACAATTTTGTTGGAATTTTCTATATATTTATACATTTTTTGATTATAAATTTAACTCTGTCTGGTAATCAGTCCTCCAAATACAAAAATATAATGTAAAAGTATACTGACAAAGCCACCATGTTGTCCCTCATGCTGCGATAAACTTTAAGCTTAAAGTCTTTTCTTCATCTTGGAAACAGCAGTGATTAAGGCAATCTTAAGTCTAGGTCTTCTGCTTAGTTGTTTTGGAACATTTGTGGTGGACAGTCAGCAGAATATTAATGTATGACATAATTTAAAACTCAAAAATAACTTCTAATGGGGCATAAAGCTGTGGAAGCGAAGAAACAACCATAGAAAATAAATGATATTCCATTCAAGCCACTATGGGCAAAGTTCCCACAGGTGATCGGAACTGGATGGGGCATAAGATAACCTGTTCTCTACTACCAAGCAAGAAACTGAAATGAATACCAGTGAGAGTGATGGTGTGACATATATTATAATTACCTAGGCACCTGGAACTTGGAATGTCCTAGAACTGGATATCAGGTTCAAAGCAGTGTGCAACTAGCAAATCGTATCTATTGTGGTCGCAGATTAAGGAATGAGTGAGCTTTCAGTCATTAGAGCCTACAGAATAATGCAATAAATTTCCTTTGTGTATTATATAAATTCAGAAATCACTAAATCCTGAAACTAAACATATTTCTTTTGGCTAAAACTATAACCATGTTCCAATCTAAGTATTGATCTGTAAATGTATTGCCAAACTAAACCAAACCAAACCAAACTTATTTAGTTAATGTAACAGATCGCTTGTTAGATAGTGGCTGAAACACCCGCCGTGTACAAGTCAGTCCATATAAAACTGTCATGGTCCCCGCACCTCACCAGCTGACATCAGTCAGACGCTATGTTTTGTTTTGTTTATTTTCCTCTCTCGCCTCTGCTCTCTCGTTCTCTCCCACTCTCTCTTTCTCCTGCCGGGGCGGAGCTCAGTATCGTGAGTACGCCTGAACCTGGAGATTAACTGTTAACTGTTTGTGTGTAGATTCTCCCCGGACCCGTTCCCTGTGCACCGTGACTGAGCGTGAGCGAGAGTGGTGGTGGAAAGAAGAGGAGCTGTTTGTGGTTGCGAGAGCTGTGTGGAAGTCTTCCCTCCCTGGACTCCTGCCCCTTTCACTCCCGGACCCTGGAACCCCGGACCCTTTTCCCCAAACACCGTTGTGTATATATATATTTCACTGTGGAGAACACTGTAAATAAATTCACTCTTGTTTGAAGGAACTTGTGGTCTGCGCCTGAGTCCGCTTCACTAGTCGTGACAAAAACAGGGCTGTTCTGGGAGAGAAACAGCAAAGTTTGGAATTCTGCCGCTAAGACAGCTAAGCCACTCAGATGCTACAAACCAAACCTGACACCACTATAATAGAAGTTATGGAGGGATACCACACAAATCTGGACTTAGAAAAACAGCACTAAGAAAGTGTATGTGCGTATTTTTGTATGGAATCTGAATAAAATGTGTGTGTGTGTGTGTGAGATAAGGAAAATGTGTGTTTGAAACTGTATTTTTCTAATTCTCTTTTCTTTCCATTTCATTTTCTTTAGCACACTGAGACTGAAGTGCATAATGTACCTGTCTCAGATGTTATGAGCGCACTCAATGGCTGTTGTCAGTTGATATTGCTCTAGCTAGTAAGCTGCATTCTCCACCAGCTAGCCAGTGTTGCCAACTCCTCAGTAAGGAAAATCGCTATTGGTTGTTCTAAAAGTCGCTAGAAGTCGCTAAATGACGTCATCGCCTAATTTGCATAATTGGTCATGCTAATGTAATTGTAACCTGCGTTGTTGGAGAGAGAAATAACATCGTGGAAGAGACATAAAGTGAGTAAAAAACGTCCTAAATGCATTTAGAGTTTATTTAGAACTACAAATTAAATTTCTTTTAGCAATTATTGTTTTTTTTAATGTCACAATTCCAACCCTGCTCCTTTACCCGGGCTTGGACAGGCAAAAGTGACCCGAAATAGGCACTCTGGTGGAGTTACTTTGTGTGTGGGTGTTTATAAGTAGTTTTAAACCTTGTGATCCACAAAACAGCATAAGAGTAAAAGAAGAACTGACTGCCTTGCAGTCAGTGCGGAGCAGCAGCTTCGCTCATGCGCGATTCATTTGCAGTTTGGACGCATAGGTGTGAACATCTTCTGCCCTGATAGCAGCTGGGGGGGGACTATCCTCCGCCCGTGAGCGCTTTGGAACGGGCGAGGTGCCCACGGCAGCACCCGCTGCTTGTTGAGAGTAAAAGCGATACGCGCTTTCATGTCAAAAAGTCGTCATAAATAAGTCTCCAACAACACCAGAAAAAGTCGCCAGATTTGTCGCTAGTCGCTTTTTAGAAAAAAAGTCGCTAAGGGGGTCTGAAAACTCGCTAAATATAGCGACAAAGTCGCTAAGTTGGCAACACTGCAGCTAGCAGGCTCAGTAGGCTTTTATTACCTCATTTAAAGGGCTTCATGCTGTCTTACAGAACAGAAATAATTGGAAGAGCATTAACACTTTAAAACAGCAGTTAAAGTATGCTTGAGCAGTAATTTGACTTTTATTTTTGATATCATTCTTTTATACTGGATATTTTTTTGACTTTCTGCTTATAGCTGGTTATAGTAACTAGACTTGTGTTTTTCACTATTGGCGTTATTTTAGTAACCAAAGCTATTTAGGCATAATAAAAAAAAGTTTCAGGTTTAAATACATAATTTCCCAAAGTTTCTACACAGTTGGAGAAAGACTGTCAGGGATTTTGCTATAAAGCAGTTCCTACTGACCATATGCATAGGATATGAACTCCAGCATTTTAATATAATAAGAAAACAAATTTTCAGTTCCAAGAGGCAACCTGAAGAATGCTGCAGTAATGTGTGTGATATCCTGTAGCTAGAGGGCAAGAAGGTGAAGCTGCTGGTATTGCAAGTTGCTTCTGGCTTGTTACTTTGCAGTCTACGCTTAAGGAGTTAATATTTCCAGACAGATGACAAGCTGTGGCATGAAGCAGATTTAATTGGTTTTGGTGTTGCTATTCTTCACATCCCAAGCCAGCAGAATTTGTTTGGAATCAACTCAACCAAGATTTACAAAGTGATGCAATTGCAGGGGGTACCTAGATACACATATCTGTCATGTTCCGGAGCACAGCATGCTGAAGTAGTTAGCCAAATTTCACATCTGTTTCAACGGGAAGTGTCAAAGAAAGATAAATGATGGATCAGAGCACTGCTGTATGAGGTACAGGCACATGTATTACACCTTAATAATTTAAATTGCCCTTAACTGTAAAGGTCAGCGGAATAAAACTCCTAGGATTGATTAATTGATGGGAACTCTTTGAGAAGGTGACATTTAAGAGAATTGTTTTTTATCTGCAGATGAACACTCCTTCTGCAGTTAGGATCCAGATAAAAAAGGAGAGAGATATTATGATGATCGTTATGCAGTTTTAACACACCATATTGAAATACTGTGCTTCTGAATTTTTTGGTATATGTTATCCTTTTCATTTTTAGCATCCACATAGATGTGCACTCTTTACATTAGTTAAACTGACCACAAAATCGAGTCTTATTGTGTGTCATGTCAGAACTATTTAAACTGTTTTCCAGCTGACTGATCTATTATATGCATTCACACAGACATAAACACTTTCTAAATACCAACTGTTTTCATAGTTGAGCATTTTATACTGAACATTCCTAGAGAGAAAAGAAGGAGACGCACCAGAAGTCTTTTCATATCTCAGTCTAGTATTTACAGTACACTTGGAGACAAAATCAGTGCTGCTGTTTATTAAAGGATAGCTTTATAGCTTATAGAGTTCTCAGTGTTGTTTATAATACCCTGCTGTTGAAACAAATTATATATTTGATTGTTTTTGCGTTCTAATGTAAGTCAGCTAGCTATCAACTTAAGGTGGGTTGCTGTATTCACACAATATAATGTTGACGCGAAATACTAATATATCCTACAGTCCATTTTAAGGCTTTGACATGAATTTATTGCACCCGCTCTGCCATTCATTATTAAAAACACTGTTGAATTGCTGATGCTCACTTAACATTTCATCAGCCTGACTTGAAACCTATCATCCACCTGTTGGCACTGGCTCCAAGTTCCCCTGGGGTATAATTATCCAAACTAACAGCTTAGTGTAAAGCCAGACATACAGTATGGGCAAAATCAAACTTTGTGTAAATGTGTCTGCAGATGTCACGTTATAAAAGCCTTTACAGAACTGGGTTCATGCAACATTGTTGTTCTATCTGTTTATTCAAAAACAAGACCATTCTTAACTTCTTATGAGTATAACAGGTGAATTACGTGAAAAGGATTTTTCTTCCTCTGAAAATAAGACAAAGCTTTCACATGCTTAAAAGAAGTCTATGGCAAACTTAAACATACTTTTACCAAGAATATGCCTGGATTGGTCATTTGCTGTCTCCTTAAAGACTGGAGCAGCTGAGCTGGGGTCGCATACTATGGCTATGTCCACATGTACACGGGTATTTTTGAAAACGGAGATTTTCCGTTTTCGTTTTAAAAAATAATCCCGTCCACACGTAAACGCAAAAATGAAGGAAAACGCCGCTAGGAACATGCCAAAGCAACAGGTGGCGATATATTCCTAACCGTGTAGAAATGTTGGCCAATCAGAAGTCTAGAAGCCTCGGTGGGAAATAGTAAACAAAGATGGGGCATAGAAGCAGAACTGAGTCCTATGTGTGGAGGGACAGTAACTGTGTGTGTATATGTAAGCATTTAAACACTGCAGAGAGTACAATTAACAGTAACAGTATTGTAGAAATTCATTTCACCGAAACAATAACGTGGCGCACATTGACATTTTACATGGGCTTACTATGATGAACTATGGAAGTTAAAAGTTATTAGAAGTGTTACCATCAATGAAGAGGAAACTAACAGGTAAAACACCAGTTCTATGCTTCATGTGAAGTGGAAAACACTATAACAAATCTTTTAAAATACTACAAGACAAATTTTCCCTATATATTCTCAACAATACAGATTCATCTGACTAAAATTTACATTTCGAATAATGATTTATCCACTTCACCTTCATATTGTCCGACCAGGTCAAAATAAGATGGCCTGAATTGCTTCAAAGGTATAACTCATCTGCTTTGGATAATCAATGTTGAGGGCATACAGAAGGCCAAAGAGGTATGCCAAGGCAGTAGAGAGATCTGGAATGTTATGTAGCACGATGTCCCCTTCCAACACAACTGCATGTTCTCGCACAGACGTATCGGCATCGTCATCTTGTAGGATGGTGAGGATGGCAACTGATGCACCGTTCAACACTGGTTCCAAAATGTCAGTGTCCTGAAGAAAAGTAAAATATGAATTATTGAAAGCTAAGAAAAACTAAAGACAAAACAAATTTCTAAAGATTTTAACTTTAACCTCTAAACCATGCTGGTCGTTTGACTCATGGAGGTTTTAAGAAGAAAAAGCTTATTTTCCTTTAATTAATGCCACCTTGTGAGTTTTGTACAAAAATATTTTCTGCTATGGAACAACCACTAACAATGCCCAGCTGCTGCTCAGCAGAAAAAAACAGGAGTTATGACAACTGCAATCCCCACTATAAAATTATCTGGACTGCACTGAGGAAGTGTACATTTCCATTTTGGATTAACTCATCCTTTAAAAACATCTCATAGCAATTAGTTTTACTTGCATTACTTTTTTGTACTTACTAAGCACTTCAGGAAAACCTCTGTTGCATCCTCTCTTGAGGAAAATGGGCAAGCCTCTCAGTGCCGGTGGGACACAATGTTGGATGTCTAAAGAGTATTCAGTGGAAAACAAGAATTTCAATTAGTGTAGTAACATGGTGTACTATACACAATGCAAAATCAGAACTCTCATAGTAATGAAAATAAAGCACAGGTCAGACCCAGCAACACGCAAAACTTACCAAAAAAAACCAAACAAAAAAAAACAAAAAACAACAACAACACCATGTTAACAATTTTACTTTTTTTTTTTTTTACAAATTAAATAAAATACTGCAAAATAAGAACAAAGCAATGACTGATGACATTAATTTTTACTGACATGTCCACTAATGTGTTTTGTTTGAAGCCAACATCTTTTTCAGTTTCTGTTAAGAGAAAAGTATACTCTCTTCTACAAATGTCAGATAAAGGAGCACTTCACTCACCTGTTTATCAAGTTTATCCAGGAGGTCTTCCATCTCCTCACAAAGAGCTCCCTTCTTAGACCGGTACAGTTTCAGCAGGCCAGGCACAAATTTGTCAAGGGATGCATTGAAGGTCCCCAGGAGGTCTTTGCTTGTGATCCGATGAAATTTTTCAGATATCTAAACAATACATTCACCAAAATATTATCATTTATTCAGCACAGAAAATTCCTGGGTAGCTGTCTTGGACAGTCTGCGCCATGTTATATGCCTGATTGTGTTATCAACAGCAAAACCTACTTCAAAAATCTCTCATGAATACATCTTTTGCACAGGAATAGAAATACCCTCCACAAAACCCAGTATCAATATGCAAATACATATTATGTTCTAAGTTGCACCAAAATCTGTGACCAATCAGATTCTGTGACCTGCCTTAGTATTCTTTCCCTAACCATCTCAGTCTATAGAAGTCCTATTTCTAGCACAAAAAGAAAAAAAAACACATGCTAAGTCAAAATTATGAGATTGCCTTTCTGTTTCACAATTTCGATTTAGCATGGGGACTCTTGTACTGGCAGAAATGTTCAGGGTAAGGATTTCAATGTAACACTGGGAAGGGCCTTGACTGGAGTGGTAGCACAAGATAATAAAGTTGGCCAATGCATTACCCCAGCAAATACTGTACTACTTCAATATAGTCAATTTAGTATAAATCATTCCCAATTTGAATAATAATTAAATTATAAATAAATTAGGACAGTCTTACCTCCTCAGAGGAAAACAGCGCAGGTCATCTCTCCTGGACCTCAGATACCATAGGCTGACACTCCACGACCTCTCTCCACCTGAGAGAAAATGTTTACAATAATGAAACATTTCAATATAATGTAGAAAAAAAACAAGAAAAAAAAAGAGTTACGGATCGGACTCCCCGATCCTTACTGCGCATGTGCAAAGTCGGACCGTACAGATCGCGTCTACCCGTGGAATTGTACATAAAATCAATACTCCACCAACAAAAAGGCTCTCAAAACAATACAATACTTTCCACAGCTTTGAAGGATGGGTTAGGTGTATCCTTCGTGGCCCACCCTATGCCAGAATTCATAGCGCGGCCCAGCCGATTCTAGTTTCCAACAATGGCGGCAGCCACTTAGTTTTAATATTACTCTTATTACTCTTTCTGGGTCGCAAAGTAAACTTTTAAGATATTTTCAGGCGAGAATGTAGCTGTGTAAATTTCAAATATCTGCTCAGTTTATTAAGACAACACATAGTTTATTAAGACAACACATATTTGCAAAAATGCTTCTATGTTTTCGGAGACGTCTGTTACCACCAGCTTCGATAGCTAGTTAGGGATTCAAGGCTCGCTAGAGCTGGCGAGAACAGCGAACTCCTGGCATATCATTTTCAATCCCCCCCGTGGTCCTTCGCTAGCTTAAACATGATATATAAGTCCCTTAGATCAGCGGTCCCCAACCTTTTTTGCGCCACGGACCGGTTTATGCCCGACAATATTTTCACGGACCGGCCTTTAAGGTGTCGCGGATAAATACAACAAAATAAAACTAGTACCGGTACCGAAAAAAGAAGATTTATTCATAATACACGTGAAAAGACCCAGGAAAACTGTGTTAACGATAAAAAACGATAACAAAATAACTCTGAAAACCGATAAAAACCCTGAAAACCATACATTTCACACCCAAGCCTCAACTCTCGCGGCCCGGTACCAAACGACTCACGGACCGGTACCGGTCCGAGGCCCGGGGGTTGGGGACAGCTGCCTTAGATGACTTAAATATGTTATTGTTTGGCTTTTTTTCAGTGTTTTACTCGTTCCACCCTCCTGGGTCCTCAGGAGGATGCAGCCTAGGCGCTTGTAGAAAATCCTAATAACAGATGTTGTTAGCTTACCTGCTAGGGCAGCTCCCGCACCTGTCCAAAAGATGGTCAAATAATACACTCCAACTTCAGACCAGGTAAAATCCGTAATGGTCGAAAAATTGTAATTTTCATCCAAATTTGGCCACGTTTGTTCAAATTTTCTTAGCAGGTTTTCAGTCCAGAACACATCGACAAACCACTAACTATCACACAGCTCAGGTCTGCTCAGGCTCGTTTGGTCTAGTTCAAACTTGTTCAGACCACGTGTGCCAGTCATCTACGGAGTTTCCCACTGGTTCCCAACTTGACTCAAACAATCTACTCAAAAGTTGATAATCTTTGTTATGCCCTCTAGAAAATCTTAGTTAGGACAACAATGGAAGAAATTTGTTGGGCAGACAAGCTTTTTTAGGTTGTAAATGGAAAGTTTTATTTCTAAGTCAGTTTAATTTGAAAACTTTAATCAAATCAACAATTACTAGTTATCATTTTTACAGTGTGGTTGTGATGCCACAGGAAACATGAATATAGTGCTATGTGCATTTAACTTTAGCAGTGACAGAAGTACATCCAAACCATAAATTCTCAGTTGCAGAATCCAGCTCTGGCTAGAGAAGATACTATATAATCGTAATCGTCACGTCCACATTATTCCTAACTTGATATTTGATTATATCCCAAATCTTTAGGATGTTGCAGTACATATTTAATTATATTAATATTTATATTATATTCTATTACATTATACATTTAAATTATATTTAAACCAGCACTTTTTTTGGGACCATGTTCTTGCTGCTTCAGTGAATTTCACAGCAGTATTAACTGTCCCCAAAGAAATAATATATCAACATTTCTTCAGGGCCTAGTGACCTTTTTTGTAATACTATTAGCTGAAAGGATTTCCACTTATTGTATAGTCTGGTGAAATTCAATTGTTATTGAACACATCAGTACATCCTGAAGGATGATCTGTGACATTATCATGTTGGCACTGGTAGTACAGTCCCAGGACAGTGATTCACACCTCATTTCTCTTGATGGGGTAGACACTGAACACAATATGTATCATTGGGGAAATCATGGAGGAATACAGAATACTGCCGAAAATTTTCAAAGAAATTTTACTTTCTTTCTTAAAAGCAGACATCTCCATTTGGTAAAGCCTCAAAGGTCGTAATGACCCAGTGACTTGAAAGATCAGTTTCTTTTAATCTGTACCAAAATTATGTCTTTTCTAACTCATCTTATGGATGTGCCAGTTATATTAGGAATAGTTATATTAGGAATTTCTAGACAGAAAAGCTGACATGCTAATTTTGCATACGTTCCGTTAGGGAGGACGAATATGAGAAAATGCATCTTGTAAACACTTGTGTACATATTTGTTCCCCTTTAATTCGAGCTGCTGCAAGAGATGAGTCTCCTAAATGTTTTTTCCTGCTTGAGTAAATCTGGTTTTACAAGATTTCCATGGCAATAAGGGGAAAACAAGAATAGAGATATTTTATAGAGGTAGAGAGAGAAGGTAAGGGTGACCAGTGAATTCTCATTGGGGTTCTATAATTACTCCATGCCATTAGACTGCAGTCTATAATTAACTACCTGTTGGGATTAGCATGAGCAAAGTCACTGGGTGAGAGGATGGATAGAAAGTTGGAGAGAAAAATGTACGAGAGAAAGACAGAAAGACACAGCAAAAGAGAGAGCAAATAGATATAGGAGAGAAAGAAGACAGGGTAGGATAAGTATAAGTGAATATGAATGTGAGACAATGAAGCAACGAAGGCAAGAAATTATGTGATATTCAAGCAAAGAAAAAAACTAAGAAAAGCTAAGCTACAAATTCTCCTTCATGCTGATGAAGGTACATTATGGAAGCATAATGATAGAGTTCTGATAATCACAAAGGGTCCGTGTTTTTAAAGTTAATAACAAGGCTATAATTTGCTTTAAGAAATTGGATTTCTTACCCATATTTAAAGAAATTGGAACAGCCAAACATTAATTTATGACCTGTGATGATTACAAGTTGTTTGCAGTAATTAATTGTCCATAGCAACCAAGGATAAATGCATCATGCTGGCAAAAAAAAAAAAAAGTGCTAAATGACGGTATACAAATACTACACATTTGAGCCGTTGCATAACTCAAGGCTTTTTCTGAAAGTCACGGAATGGGTTAAATGGACATTAAGTGCTGTATGAGTACTCATATAATTCTGGTCCTTTCAGTTTCCATCTCATTTAAGTAATTCTAAGTGCTTAGTGCATTACTTCCACTTGGTAAGAGAGAGACAGAGAGTGACAGCAAGGGAGAGTGAGAGAGAGAGAGAGAGAGAGTAAGAGAGAGACAGACCAACAAGTAGACAAAAGAAAACAGACAGGGAACGAGGGAAGAGAAAGAGACAGAGGGAATTAGTGTGTGTGTTGAGGTGTGACTGCCCTGCTCTACTTGACTAATGAGCTGGTGTTAACTCAGAGGAAGTCAGAGCTCATTCTGGCTACGCTTGACCCCAGTGCTAACACTAACACTGTGTGACAGCTACATATACACAGACTGCCACCATCGACCCCAATTCATTCTATTTCTATTCTTTTGGACTGAATGTGGTTATATGTTAGTGTGTGTACCTTGCAATAAGTACATGTTACAAACCAATTTTCATGTTTAATTTCATTTTCACGGGTTTAAAACTCTACGTTGTTTAAGAATTAAATCAAAACTCCAAAGTAAACTTTCAGTCTCCCAAGCTGCAGCAGAAAGTACATCCTACCTGGTAGTCATTACATAATTTCCCTTCACAGACCGTACAGTTGTAAACAGTTGGTTATCTCTGGTAAGTACAAAGATATTTCATTTCAACCACATAAATGCTGGGAGCCTGAGTCTAGAGGTACTCTAACCCAGTGTTTCCCAACCACTGTGCCGCGGCACATAGGTGTGCCGTGGAAGATTATCTGGTTCCACCTTATTAGTACTCTAAGCCAGCGGTCCCCAACCTTTTTTGCGCCACAGACTGGTTTGTGTCCGACAATATTTTCACGGACCGGCCTTTAAGGTGTGGTGGATAAATACAACAAAATAAAACCAGTAATGGTACCAAAAAAAGAAGATTTATTCATAACAGACGGGAAAAGATCCAGGGAAACCGAGTTGATGATAAAAACAAATAAAAAAATAGCACTAAAAACTAATAAAAACCCTGGAAACCATTAATGTCACACCCGACCCTCAACTCTCGTGGCCTGGTACCAAACAACCACTGCTCTAAGCGACCGCCGTGAGTAACCGGCAGAACAATTACATTCTCCTCCACTAGAAGGCAGTGCAACTGCCTGATCTAATTAAATGGGTTGCCAACTGCAAGTAAAACAGAAAAAGATGAAGAAGAAATGACATAAAAGTCATGCAAGACAACGCAGTGCGTAATAGCAATAGATAAATATTTGAAAAGAAAAAATAGTCAATCTGAGTCCTGGAGAAAATTCCGACCCAGATGAAGGCCCAGCATCAGTAGTGGTCAGAAGAAAGCAAAAAAGGTATACTGGGGACAAACCGAGCCAATTCCACTGGTGCGCTGGGAAAAGTTATCAATATACTTTTTGTGACATTTTTATTTGGTGAAGTGCCGTGTTATTTTTCTAATGCGAAATATGTGCCTTGGCTCCAAAAGGTTGGGAAACACTGCTCTAACCCACGATTCACTGTTGGATATTTCTTTGAATAAAGACATATCCTTCATTGAAGAAATATTGAAATGAACTGCATTAAAGGTTTACACCCCCCCCCCCCCCCCCCCCCCTCAACATACAGCACATTTAAAACCTGCAAAAATGAAAATACTGAATCCAAATTTTTACGTATGTATTGTTTTCTTATAAATGTCTTATACATACTGTATAAACAGCTAAGCTCCATGACTGAAACCAAGCGGAAGACAAAAGGGGAAGGCAGATATGTATGTAGAGGCATTCATGCAGCAGACCAGCTGCTTAATGATGATTGTGTCAAAGCTTTTTCCATAGGGCTTGTCTTGTCTTTCTCATCTGTACCATGGGACCGCTGTATTGAAGCTACAAGTATATAACTTTCAGGCTATACATATGGGAGCTGTCTGTTATACAGATACCGCATGACAGATCAAAGCTACAGAATTTATTAACTTAACTTTTCAAAGACTTGGATATACTTGATGCATGTGTGGCGATAAGGCAATTAAAGCCTGAAAATATATGTTACATAAACTATGAAAATACTGGTTGTTAATATCAACCAATATTAAATTGACAGTGCAACAATATATCCACAACTTGTAAGTGTTGTACTGCAAACTTCAATGGCAGTTTCCTTAATAGCATTCTTCATTTCTTTATTTCCTTCCCTGCATTCAATTTATCCACCTGTCCCCTCCCTCTACATCACCTGTCTATCAGTTCAAACACACAATTTGTATGCATATTTATTCATAAATTTCCTGCCAATCAAAGACATGCTATGCAAAGTTCAGGAGGAGTAAAATACCACTAATACCCAAACATCTCAAGGCTGCATTTGCATAAAGCCAGAAATAATCTCTGGTGTCAACACATGCCTCACTGGTGACACCTCACTCAATTTGGAAAATGACATTCATTTTATGTGGGATTTTGAAGGCTCTTACAATGTACACACTTTAAATCCATTTAAGATGACCCTGCTTTACAAAAGCATAGTGTTGAGATACCTATAAAATAAGATTCTTATACATGGATGCACACGGGGGTTGTCAAAAAATTGATCAATTTGATATCAATTTAAGATTTTCATTTGCAGCAGTATTGATACCAAACAATGTCATCTTTGCCTCCTCCAGTTCACACATAAGTTCACACAGCACCTCTGCACACTCAGACACACATCCCCTCTTCTCAAGTAGTTAAGATTCATAACACAGAACATTTTAGGAGGAATTTCAAGAGGTTAGTAAAGCTCCTGTTCCAAAATTGAAGTATTAAATAGTTATCAGAAATGTTAATCTGTCTGGTCCACATGTTAGCATTAGGGATATAACTTTTATCAGTTACCCGATAGCCACATTAGCCAGCTGTTATCATTAATGTAGTGGCTGGTATACTGCAGTTAGATGAAAGATGAAAAATAATTGCAGGTTGAATGGGTCATGCATGGAAGATTGACCTGTGGCAGAGTGGATGCCGGGCACATTTTCGAGTGGATTATGGGTGGGTTCCTGGCTGTGCAAAGGAGCGGGGAAACCATAGCTGAACTGCACAGGGAGTCCAGAGTGTGGAGAACTAATCTGAGCAAATAAAAACCTCACAATGCACCTGCTCGTTAGATGGCATGTATGTGTGTGTATATATATGTAAGCGTGTATGTGGAAATATGTGTGTGTATGTATGTACACATGCATATATGTATGTATGTGCGTGTATGTATGCATGGGTGTATCTGTACGTATGTATGTGTATGTATAACTTGTACATATCTTTCTTGTGTAAATGTAAATTTGTTTGTGTTATTGTGTAAATACCTACGCTATCGTGTACTTCACACACATGGAGAGATGCCAAACTGCCTTTCATTGTTTTTGTAACAATAACAATAAAGAGCTATTCTATTCTAAAAAGTGAAAGCTAGAACAGCAGCTACATCAGAGATGTTTCAGATTTGAGGAGAAAAACATGAACTTTTCTTCCTTTACAACAATTTATTAAAACGTGTTTCTTATTTTGCTGTAGCTATGTGCGTGATCAACTTTAAAATGAAGGCAATTACCTGTTCAATCTTTCACAATTACCACTTTTTTAAAATATCCTCTTTAGTTTAGCATAACTAATACCATGCCTTATCCAAAGTTCATTTGTAAGTACTTCATGGTGGTCTTCTTCTGCAATAATTTGATGTTAGATATTGTGTTGTTTTTTGTACCCTTGATTTAATGGTAGGTTGTAAAATATATTTTACCTTCATGATTTGTAAAAAAAAAAAAAATCAAAATAATTTACTAAATTAATAAAATCTCTAAATTTAATCTTATATCATACTTATTTTGTTAAATCTAATTCATAATGCATTTAGTTGAAAATTAAAACGTTAATTTTTACGAGATTCCGCATTATTTCTGTTGTTTCAAAATGGGGTCAAAATCTTCCCTGTGGCATCAAAAATGGCCTTAAGTTTGGAATCAACTTTGAAATTCTAGTGTTCTGACAACCCCAAAAGACACATATCCATACGTACATACAATATATACCAATTTTCACAAAAAAATCAAAATATCAGCTGAGCTTTTCCTCATTTTTGGATCTAATTGTACAAATAACTACAGAACAAATTCTTTAAAAAAAAAATCAAAATAACAGTTAGAATCTGCAAACTTAATTTTTCATGTGCTCAGTGTCTTGTATGCATATTTCATAGTAATCTGAGATCAATGGCTAATTATATTCTATTTAAACACTAGTTTTACTTGCTCTCACAGTTCCTCACAGTTGGAAGCAGTTTCCTGTCCTGCAATTAAATGCATTAATTGGGTTAACTTAGTCGGATAAAAGAACCCTTATCCCTGAAGTAGTGTGACAGTAACATGACTCTACAGCACAGTCCCACACACATACAGATATTGAAAAGCACATGTATCTGTTACAGAACATTTGAAATGTATAAAGCTAGTTCAGAGACCTCAATCAAACGGCTGCCCAAAGTTGTGTTAAACTGATCACTGTGTAGGATAGGTGATTGTGAACAGTATTTACCCATATATGTTCAGTTGCATTGCAAGGAGTCAATTTAAGAAAAGGTCTGTAGCTTTTAAATAACCTTAAATTAGGTGCAAGTAAAACTCATAAACTGCATTTTAATGCTTAAAATGTTGTTGCCATAGTTAGGTAACAAGACTTATATAAAGAGTAAGCTCATATAAATTGTGCAGAGAGTGCATGGCAGAGAACAAAAACATGGCTCACAAAACCATTTACACAAAGTTAAATGAGTACTGGGAAACCTACAATGTCTATGTGCTCTGTAAAGGGGCAAGTGCATGTGGAGGTAATGCTACAGTGGTATGTATCACTTGTTGCATATGTCTCCACATCTTGTCTCCATGTCTCACCATTTAATTGTACCAAATGCTGTTAATAGCTTCTTCTATAATGTATTGGCGATGAAATTGGTCCACTTCTTTAAACAACTTATAACACAATTCATTCACTTTAATTTTCTTTTTCTAATTAAGAAAAATAAAATGCTATAGTTGTTGATTAAAATTTTGTTGCTACTGGATAAAGTTTAGGCATTAAAAACTGGGTTAGGTTTACAAAAATGTCATGGTTTTGGTTGAAATAAAGTTTTAACACATCTTTTAAAGTTTATTTTTCCTGGTTGCCATGGTGACAGACATTTTCCATCAGTCATGGTCGAAAACCCTCATTTTATGTCATGAATATTAGACTTCCTTTTAATGAGGGATGTTATGTAGGTGTCACAGCAAGGGTTAAGCCCTTTGCACCTATTCAGGACAGAGAATGTAACCTTGACAGCATGCAGTATAATTTAATTTTTATTGGCATAAGTTTCTAACTAACAAAATTGAATGCTTTCACAAATATCTGCTACAACTCTACAAAATATTAGTGACAGAAGTGTTGTTACAGTATGTTTCCTTTGATTTTACCAGTATAGTGCGTGCACTTCTCTTTTCTGTTGTTGTTGTTGGGGTTTTTTTTTTCATGTTGTCGCTTCTTTTACATTTTTGTTACATGTTTTTCTTTTTGTCACACAAGCATGCCTAAATATACTGATCAGACAATGCTCAAAGTAACTAAACACCTCTTTTATCTCTATCCCCCATTCTCTACTCTGTCCTCACCCCATCCTCCTATCCCTCCCATTGCCCCTGTACCTGCTGTGCATCCATGTGTGATTGATAGAGGGGTGCACATCTCCCTTCTTCCACCATTCAGCACTCCTGTATCCCCAGAGCCCCCCCATCCCTCTCTCTTACCTGCCATCACCAGATGGCTCACCACCTGCCTCCAGCAGTCAACAAAAGCTGCAATTACCCTTCATGTCCAACAAAGGAAAACTCACACTCACAAATATCCACTGCATACACATCCCTATACAAATGTGCAGTTATAACCAAATAAGTGGCATACACAGAAAAGTGTCTGATCGTGTGCATCATTACATACCTAATCTTATGCATTTATTTTTAATCATATTTCAGTGTGGGGAAAAAAAGAACACAGTTTGTTTAGTAAATACAGAATGACAGTGATAAGATTTTTTTTTTTTGCTGTTTTTAAATTTTGGTCATTGTTTACAGTTTTTTGAAAACATCAGCCAACACTATGTTATCACAATATTGACAAAAATGATTTTATTAAATGGGAAGAACACAAATTCAGGACTAAAATGGTTTAGCCAAAAACTTAAATGCTTATTACAGATATCATTTTTAACTATATTTCACCACATAAAAAAAAAGAATTTAAAAAATAATCAGTTAAGTAAAAATATATAAGCGCAATTTTAAAAAAAACTTAGTTTATTCAGTTACACAGTCATAATTCCTTGTCACAATTTCTCCACAGTTTTAGCCCTTTGGCAGAAACATCCTCTATGATGTTTGCATTGCCCCAGGCTTTTGGGAACATTACTTTCCCATTAAGTTCATACTGTAGCTCTTTTATTTCAAACAACCTTGTAATACATGTCAGTTCAATGGCTTTTTGACTCTGGAACATGAATTTTCTTGTTACATGAGATACAATATTCAAACTAATTACAATAATCCTAAATTATATATTCCTTTAAGTGGACAGATTTCACATTTACATTTCCATGATGTTAACACAAGATTTTACGGTTCCTTATTTGTATTTATCCAAGTCTTTGAGTTATCTTTGTTTACATTGTTTAGATGTTTATTTGGAAAAACTTCAGGTTCTTTAACTATCTGAGTAGTTCAGTCTTGTGCTTTACCTTCACAAACCTCACTATTTTTGCGAGCTTTGTCTTCCTAACTTTTTGCATTAGGTGTAACAGGCTGCTGCATTGTTGCTGTGATTTCAATGTTCTTGTTTTCAAATAACTTACTGATATGCTTTTCTGGTCCAGTGTGCGCACATCTCCACTTTTATTCATTGGACTAGCATAAGTTGTGTGCTCTCCAGTCTGCTTATGGCTACATCTCTCTTGTAAACTATTCCAGACTGTCAGTTCTTCACAACAATCAAGTAATTATCTTGTCATTTTCTTCAACAAAATTGTTTATTTAATGCTTTATTGTTATATACATTATTGACCACTTATTTCAGCTAATCTGACATAAAGTTCAGAGATTTTCTGACTGTATCTATCAATATGTGAGGAATTACCTGATTGATCACACCTTCACAAGTATTTCCTTAATAAATGCTGATCCTACATCAGCAGAGGAAGTAGTTGGCAAGCTTGTTGTTAGCCAAAAGGCCAACAAATTGGCATTAAGCCGCACCCAACTCACCAGTTCTTGTTAAATGTCATTGAGGTTAAATTATGAGTTAAAAGGGGTTTAACAAATTGACTTGAAAGAAAGTGGTGTGATTGGTGGTGGTTGATATGTTTAACAAGATGCAACCAACCTCCCTGACCTCACAATCTTTTTTTTTCTTCCCTAAGCTGGAGATAGATTGGAGCAGCCAGAGAGCACCATGCTGTGAAGAAGAGGCAGACTAGCCCAAGAACCCCAGGAACAACTTTTATCAGAAGAAAAATTACATTTGTAAGAAAAAGTACAGAAATACAGTATCACAGACTAGTTGCAGCAGAGATGATCACCATCAAGAAAATTAAAATTGTACATTTTCTCAGCTTAAACATTGGATATGATTTCCATGTTGTATTGTGAATAAAACATATTTATGAGATTGTAACAATTGCACTGTTTTTATTTACATTTTACACAGAATCTCAATGTTTTCAGAGTATATATGCATGCTAAGACTTCATCTGTTTAGTGTGTTGATGTTGAATTTCTGAACGTTCTCCCAGACTATATGCACACCTGTACCTATACCATCAGAGACTGGCACACTTGACACCTTAAACACACCTACATGAAATGACCATTACAACACCTCCACTATCTAACACCTCTATACCCATTGAGTCTATCTAAATTATTGCCTTGTGTTAAGAAGTCTGGTCACATCTTATGAATCCTAAGTAGGCACAAGCAAACCACTTATAGTCGGATGCTATGTTTGGCATCTCATATGTGTATTACCAGGAAACTCAACATGAACATAGCTTAATATTGTACTTCATGAAAACACTTCAGCCAAGCCTTTAAATGAAAGCGAAATTATTTCCCTATGTTTCTAAGTCTGTATATTGGAAATAGTGGTTTAAAATGTGTTACTTGCTACTTGCAGGCTTACATTGAAATTTATATGCAATAAAACATGGAATGCACATACAAATATGCACATTTACATACACACCCAAACAGCTAAGTTAATGATGGGTAGAGGAAGTGAGATTTGTTAGAAGTACAAGCCTCTGTCTTTATACCTTAATGATGGTTATTATTCTGTCATACTGTGACTCTCAGAATGCAGACACGTTACCGACTGCTAGATATTTCCTTCTAAACCATAATTACACATGACTGATTATGAGCGTGTCACAGTGTGTGTGTGTGTGTGTGTGTGTGTGTGTGTGTGTGTGTGTGATGGTGTGTGCAGGCAGTTCCCTATTGCTAGTAATTGTAGTGATGACTGGCAGCTGTAATAAACACAATCACTGCTATACCTTTATTCTGTTGCATTGTTTGCTGGAAAGTATTTTCTAATAATATAACATTTTTATTTTTTTACATGATAAAAATGTTCTATAATTCTTTTCTTTTAAATATAAAGTATTTAATAATATAGTTTAAAAATATATACTAGTAATAAATAATAGTTCAAAAACTATATAAAAACTGTATATCGATACCTATCTATCTATCGTTATCTCTTCTGCTTATCCAATTCTGGGTACTGGGGGTGTTGCTGGAGCCCTGGAGCAGACTGGCAACCTATCACAGAGAGACAGACAAGCATTCAAACCTTCACACCTTTGGCCAGTTTACAAATCACCAATGAACCTAATTTCACTAACTTTATGTCTCTGAGCTGTGGGAGGAAGCCTAAGTCAACAGACAAAACCCATGCAGACACAGAGGGAACAGAAAGGCCGCAGGCAGATGGTAATTTCGAATTCAGCACCTTCTGTAAGTTCTAGAATTAAAAAATTTGTCTTAACTGCATTTAGAACTTTTCTTTGTGTTCACATTCATTGCCATATTGATGTTTTCTGATGGGGTTATGTTTGTGAAAGATTATGATGAAGTATTAAAAACATCCTTTATATTTAAAATGATGTTAAATTAAAGCTGAAAGTCTGCACTTCAGTTACATATTTGATCTAAAATCCACTTAGATATTGTACAGAGGTAAACCTCTGCAAATATCACCAACTTCTAATGTTTTTATCCCAGTAAATACTCATTTGAAGTTGTAATCACTGCATAGATATGGTGTTTAAGCAGTATCCTCTTGATACTCATAGCTTAGAACAAGCATGGGCAATTAATTTTTTCCGTGGGGCAAGATGAGGAACTGGGACTGTTGTGGATGTTGCAATTAGTCAAACTGTGAAATAAGAATATTCCCAAAAGCAACTGTGGACAGTTGCAGTTTTGCTAGTAAAGGTTCAGGTGTCCAACACTGTTCTGAATCAGTTCTTGTATTTTTCAGTTCAAACTGTAATCTTTAAACACAACAATCAGCTCTCCACAAACTGAGCCTATGGCTTCACCTGAATTCAATAAGAATACTTAGAAATCTATATCTCTCACACTTTGCATGACTCTTTCTTTTATTACTGTGAGCTGGCATTCTTTTAGGGTTAACCAACTTACATCTTTCATGAACATTAGTTCAAACATGTTTAGTGAAGCTGCATTTGCTTGAACACATGCAGGTATCCAAAAGGAAACAAACAGCTGTTACCATCAAAATAAAAGCAACATAGTTGTATTGTGATTTCTCACAAAACTCCAAAAACAGCAAGCCACTGTCTGATGGGGAATTTATCAAACAGTGTTTGGTGGCAGAAATGGGACAAATTTCTTGATGTATACATATTTACATTTGAATCCTAATTTCCTTTCCTCCTGTAGATTGCTGTCGATTTCAATCCCTAGCAACCACATTAGCTTACTTGTGACAAATGCTGGTTGAAGAAGGAGATGCCATCCCACAGCAGTGTGTGACCGAGCTGGTTATCAGCATGAGGAGGAGGAGGTGCCAGGCTGTTGTGGCTGTGTATGGTTCTTCCAAATGCTACCGAGGCCCTTTGTTAAATAAATTAATTGTTAAATTACCAGTATGTCTTATTTCTTCAGACTTCATCTTCCAATCAAAGAAACAACACCAAACAAGAGTAAGTAGCAGAATAAGCTGTTTGACATTGGCACAGATTCAACCCAAATTTCCTTATAAAATAAACTGGTTCTAAAACTAATCAGAGAGGCTATCCTGCCTGGCTGCCTTCAAAAAATAACTGAAATAAACATGAAAACTTAATGTCAAACGTAGCGTCTTAAAGTCAAAGTTATGCTTTTCAAAATAAAAGTGGAGTGCTGACTGACAGCTTTGTAGAATTTTGCTGCTTTACACAGATTTCTGTAAGGACCCCTAAAGAAGTTGTAAATATCTAAAGACTATCCCCCCCCTCTGTCCCCTTCTGGCTGCCTGTGCCTCAATTTTATCCCACGACTTAGACATTCACATTACTCACACTCTCATTACACATACATATAGGATCTTGGGGGTGGGCACGCTACACAGAGTCCAAATTACCATCAGGGTGTACAACCTCACCCCTGGTGTCGTTGCCCACCTCTCAATTTTAAATACACGTAGACATTGAGGGCTATCAGGAGGGGCTATGCGCTTACCTGCTGCTCTGGCAGGTAGCTCCATGCCCCCAGTCATCGGTGTGTTGGTGGTTCTTTGTGTCCGGGGGTGGGCGTCCAGGTACACACCGGCTCACTCCTTGGCGGCTGCTTATCGGGGCCTGGAGCCTGGGGCTCGCTCGGGCCACTTCGGAGGTGGGGTGCCCTCGGCCCGGGGCTCGGTCACTCTGGCGCAGCCGGCTGCCGGCGGAGCCCACGGGCACGTCACTGCAACCCCCCCTGGCCTCTGCTCCGCGGCTGCTGAGTGACCCCTCATCTGGGACTCTCCTCAGCTCTTTCTGGGACAGTGGCGCGGCTGCCCCTCTGTTGGTCTTCCTTGGTCTCTTGTGTTCTGGGGGCCTCTGGATGTCTGGAGTTTTGATCTCCTCCACACCTGCTTCATGCCCTGGAGGATGGGGCAGTGGCCCCCCACACCCTCTAGCAGATCATTACATGAAGGAACCTTTTAAAAAAAATCAAGCGCGTCCATGTCCACAGGTGTACACACGGGTGATCACACACACAAACTACACCCTTTTTGGCTCCTACCTCAAAGCACACTGTGCGCTGTCGATCTTACGTGCTGCACAACAATGTTTAACATTTAATATTTACTGCCATATTCCCATATATCATTGTGATGTTGTTTATTCTATTACTCTTGTTTTCTTCTGCTTGTTTTCTTTTTTCTTTCTCAACAGGTGATCCAGGTGGTCAATATGTATTTTTTTTTGTCTGCTTATTCTGTTGGTTTTTGTTTTTTTGCCCTTTTTCCCCGTCCTTCTTCCCAGCTGTTTTTCTTTCCCTCTTTCTTTCTCCCCTTTCTTTCCCCCAGTAATGTCTGTCCCGCATACAACAAGTAAAAATAAAATAAACAATTAAAGGTGAATCAAATGGACCATTACGGCAAGGCTGGGATGGTCCATTTGGTAAAGTAAATCCATTGGGCATCTTTCTTCGCCTTTAGACAATAATTCTAATGGCAAAAGATCCAAACGGGACAGGCAAAAAAAAAAAAAAAAAAGACTATTAATGTCTCAAACAGCGTGTGCCTGTAATATGCCCAGTACTTCAAAACTTTCATTTATTTATTAGGCCGTTTAATTTTGCAGTATGCACAAGTACACATCTGTATGTGTCAGTGCTTTTCAATAAACTCTCTTCTTCAAATTTATACCCAAGTGAACATTGATTTGGTTTTATTGACAACAATCCCTTATTTGATGCATGGCCTCAAAATTAATTACAACCATCAATGAAATGTCCATAAACAAACAGAGCAATGAAAATTACAGCTGAGTAAATAAAACGAATGAGGTCCTCATGCATTGTGATGCAAGGCCTTCCTCTGCCTTTATTTAGTTCATTCTTCATTATGATTAATACATCAAATATAATTTCTTTCTTTCTCATATTTCAAATTGCATTTGAATGCATATTACTGCAAAATGATGTTATTAGTCATTACTTCTTGCTGAACTGAAAGAACCGACACACACACATGGCAAGATGATATTTCTTGGAAGACAATCAAATGTTTTCCTGGTGCTTAAATCAGCAGCAAAAGGCATACTATCTGTGAGACAATATTATCTACTAAACCTATGTGCAGAGCTATATCTTCTTTGCATTTTGATTTTCTGTGAATAGGTACTTTTTTTGGGCATGGGCATGTACTGGTACCAGCCATTCTAACTTACATGTTATTTTAAATATTAATTCCACTCAAGAGTTATTATATGATATTTACATTTTTCATAATGACACTATTATTGTTCTTTAAGCTGTTCAGTCTAATACTAAATAAATAATGCAGTTTAGTATTATTTATTTATAATACTATCTATATATACTTTTAGATAGTGAAGTTCAGAGGAATTAATTTTTGCCAGTATTCACCATCCAGAATTATTTTTTGTCATAACATGACAAATTTTATGTCCACATGTTTCCAAGAAAGCAGTACATTCTCTACCCATGACCTATGAAAACTCACTCTTTTCTCTGACAACTCTATTACACACAATCAAGGGTGTGGGTGGAGCATTGGAATGTAAGGAAACCCACCAAGCTGAGATGGCAAACAGTAATTCTACAGAACAAATTTAACTTAGAATCCAATTTTATGGAGTGATTTGATGTGTTTCTTTGACCTGCAGCGGAAATTAATTTGTAGACAGAAAACCTGCAAGTGATGGAACGCAAAACAGGAAAACATTTTAGTTTGTTTGTTTTAGATAAATTTTAAACACTTCATTTTTAATCAATTTTAAATCAATTACATAGTGGTTGAATTGATGTATACAGCATGTGCACATATTGCATGTTACTGTAGAATGCAGTACTCTTGAACTGTCTTACCTATTCCTTGTTTCAAAATCTTTCAGTTAACCAGGTATTTCTACCTGGTTAACTTGTCCAGGCAATTGTTATTTTTTTTTGTTTGTTCGTTCGGTGTAAAGTTCTTGATCAATGTCAATACAATTTTGAATGCAGGGAGATGTAGCCACAACATAACTTCTTTTTATTCATATGACACTGAAATGAAGAGTGTCATAACAAACTAGTTTGGCATACAAATATATGAGCTCACTATGAATATTAATACAAATATTTTAAAATCAACAAAACAAAACAGGGTGCACAGTAGCCATTATATCTATACATATACATAAGGTGATACAACTGTGTATGATCTAACATTTGAGGGATATTGCTCAAAGTTGTGAACACTCTTCTCTTCTTCTATGGTCAACTTGTATACTGTGTATTGAATTCTGTTGCTGTATGCTTGCATCTTTTCTGAGATATTTTCTGTATTTTATTGTGCTCTAGTTAAAAAAAACTCTCCTTTTAGTGTGACTACATCTATTTACTACATTACTGAGAGATCTTTTTGAGCTTTTGCGAATGAGTGGATGCAGGAGCAGGCTTAGTATGGACAGTTAATGCTTTTTCACCTATTTGCATTTGGAGCTTAAATTCAATTAATTGTCCATTGTTTTTGACTAATGAATCAGTTCAAAGTAAAGTGCCCTCTCCACAAGTCAATTAAATCCATTCTAAAGCTCTGTCACTGTCACCTGAAGTGTGCAGATACATGCCCGTGTGCGTGTATGTGTGTTGGTTCTCTGTGGTACATGGACATTTCCATATGATGTTACATTCACCTAAAAAATGTGGTGGTATTTTGTTTTTGGTGAATATACGTGTATGTCTAAAGTCTCCCTTGTGCTATTTATGCATTTGATGGCAAGGATAAATGCCCTGGGAAACTGAGGCTCACAGCAGGTAATACCAATATTTATTAAAACTTTTGGCTGGATATGCATCCACATATTCATAGCCACATAATCAGTACTTCAAACATATAATACACCAGCCTGGCTGTATTTTTGATCTCTTCTGTAGTCAAAGCAGGAGGTAAGATTAGCAAGATGCAAGGAATTTCTGTACTTGGCAAATATTTGTTTAAATGTGGTAATGCATGTAATTTTACTGTGAGTTTTAGAGTGTGTTTATGTGCAGATTCGTATAAGAGGCTACTTTTGTTCTAGTGGCAGAGTAGAATTATTTTGCCTCCTAGTGAGTACACACATTTTACCCTTGGGAGGGCAGCAGAGAAATGTGAAAACTGCTTGATTAAATCTGGGAGAAGAAGTTTTTGGAATTTTTGTCCTGTGGTGCCATATGGACCTGATGGTGCAGCATGACAAGGTTTGGACTTGGCATTTTGAAGCAATAATTTGAGGATGTGTAAACTTTTCCAAGCCTTACTAACAGAATTTAAATAATCAGATGCAACATTTTATCACTTTTCTTTGATAGACTGTTCCCCCATGTCATTTGGGTAATTCAAAGTCAGGCCCGTTTAGACCAAAAAAACATCTCGACGATGAAGGATCACTTAAATCTGGCCAGCTGTTATCCTGAGTCACTCATCTAGGTGTATAATAAGCAGAATAGAATTAAAAACTACTAGCTTTATTTAATTATAATAAATGTGATTATTAATTACAGTTGGTGTGTTAAAGTTGAGAGGGACATGTCTGGTCTGGCTGTGGAGTTAAATCAGAGTTCAGGCATGATGGCAACTGGACCATGAACTAAGATCGCTAAATGCCTGTACAGCATTTTAATAGGCTACCCTGTCACAATTAATACTATTAGAGGCAAACTGACATATGGTTCTGGTAGCATTTTAATTAAATCAACCAAGAAGTGGCTTTGCCCATTCTCTGGCACAGGGTAAAGGCTACAAACATGCAGTCTCGAATTTCGACAAATTCAAGACTACTATTTGATGAAGCACTTTGCTCATTAGTTTATATTTTTTGAAATTATGTAATTATTATATCATCATACCATTATTGTATTATATTACTTGATATGTGAGGGTAAGCTGGCTCCAACTATCAATTCTCTTCCACTTTTCTAATTCAGGGTCATGTGTGGTGTGTTAGGTGTGTGGTGGTGGTGGTGGGATACACCCCAGACAGGTTGCAAGCCCGTTGCAGGGCCAACACAGAGTGACAACTATTCTTACTAACATTCCCACCTATGTACAATTTAGAATCACCAATTAACCTTAACGCCACTAACTGGGGAGTAAAGGAGGAACATGGGGACAACATACAAACTCCACGCAGTAAGGCCCTGCAACATGGTGGATATGAACCCATGATGTGAGGAAACCATTCTAACCACTGTGCCACCATCTAAACTAGTGTTTAGCTATTGCATGTTCACTCATAAGTCTACACTCATGTCTTTCACAAGAATTCTTGAACAGAGACTACATGTACACTTTTTTGAGAATATCACTTTCCCGTTTAAAAAAAAAAAAAAAGAATACATACTTGTCATGGGGTCCAAGATTTACCTATAGTTATTAGGACTGACTGAGAGATGTTTATTTTTAATGAAGGTAATAGCTTGTTGAACTGGACTGGCACTAGTGGAGAAACTTGAAACAGCCTCATACCAGTGGCCAAGACCTTAATGATCTCAGCAAACCATAAGACTTCCACATAAAACAATAATAATTAGAAGTAGGCAGCAAATTGATACTGTGTTTGTGTGTGTGTATGTTATATTATTTGTGTGTGTGTGTGTGCATGCATGCATGTGTTTGCGTGTTGTGCTTGCTTTTGCGGGAGTGTTTGCCTCAGGGGATATAAATCAATGTGTCACGTAATTGCTTGAGTGACCTTTGCTGATAAGAAACGGTAGCCTTTTGAAATCTCTATCTGTCTCTGTCACTTTGGCCATCTTCACCTCTCAACCATTGCCTTCTCCCTGTCACATGCTCTCACATCATTATACTCTCACACACACATAGTCTTTAAGAATCACCTGGCTCGAGGAGACTCTGCATTGATTTGCCTATTGTAAACCGATGGATTTTTTTTTTCTTGTGAAACGTCCAAATTTACATAATAATAATAATAATAATAATAATAATAATAATAATAGATTCCTCCAAGCTTCTCTCTCCTCTGTTTTTTTTGCAACTTGTGCCAAGCTGTGCTCAGTCCTGCATCTTTCATAATTCCTACCCATTGTACATATCTCTTGCTTGAGCTCTTCCTCGCTCCTGTATGTTTTGCTTTCTCTGTCTCATCTGCCAATATATCTAAATCCTCTTTGCAGTTCTGTCTTCCCATCCACCCTTCCTCCAGTTTGTTCTTCTCATGTGTCTGACGTTGTTGTCATTTACAGCGGTGTGTTGTGTTAAATCTCTTCCCTGCTGTGGCAGGAGCCTGTGGAGAATGAAAGAAAAAGGGGGAGGAGGAGAAATGAACAGAGGAGTGATTTGTCGTTTCAGGTAGTTGCTCCTTTGGGAAGTGTAATGGCCAAAAGCTCTTCAAAGTGTCTTCCATCTGTCATAAATGTTCACTGCAAATGGACACATAGAAAAGCTCATTGCCTGGCTGAGGTGCAGCTATGTGTCAAAGATTGAGGCAGCATTTGAGCATGTGAAGGATGTTTGTCTGCCACAGTGTGTGTTAGTACACATACTATATGGGATGTGTAGTTACAGTAAAGCAAAGTAAAAGTGCTTAGATCTCTGTAATAGCTAAATAGCTGAGATGGGAAGCAAGCCTCAGTGAAATCAGTTACAATAACTAGAAACCTCAAGTCACCTTGTTCTATATTCAAACAAGGAAGTGCTTTACAGGTCTGCTGTCACTTAAACTCCTCACTCTTCATACTATGCTGCCAGTCGTTTCTGTCACTCACTTCTTTCTCCTTTTCTCTCTCTTCTTCTTCCTTTTGTCCGCACACTCTCTCTGTCTCGTTATATCATTTCTCTCTCTCTTTTGTACATCTATCTCTGTTTGTTGCTTCACCCAAATTTCCTATTTAAAATTTTTGACCTTATCTTCGAAATATATATATATTTTTGCCTACCGCCTAGTTTTGCTTCCAAGTTTAAAAGACGCCACTGCTGTCGCTGTTTTTTGTAATTTGTACCATTTTGCCAGAGGGCATATAGAAAACTGACTTCTCTGCCCTTCTCTGAGTAGTCAAACAAAAAACTATTGGCAAAGAGCATGTTTTTCTTCAGTGTAACCACAAAACAAGTCCTTGAATCTGCTTTTGCAAACTGGCACTTTTTCGGAATTTATTAGATTTTCAGCTCTCATGCTCATTTTCCTAATTTTCCGTTATATATATATATACATATATTTCAAAAAGAAATACCAGCAGTAGCAAGATTTAGGACAGGTCCTCTGGAGTCTGGACGCTCATAGTGGTGAAGATGAAATCTGAAGCTTGAAAGGAGCACTAACTGAGGTATCTGTGAGGTGGAGAGGAGAAGGTTGCAAGAATGAGAATGTCTGAAGGGAAGAAGCACAGTGAACACAGATTTATACCATGCAGAGTGGAGGCTGATTGGGTCAGAGAAGGTGGGCAAGAAGATGACTGGAGTAGAGTACTGATGTCAGTATTGAGGTTGACAGAGCCTGACAGAGGTCTTGTTACAACAACCATCTCTCAGTGGTTAAAATAATACTGTTTAAATACAGTCATGTGAAACAAAACATAACCCAACAGTGCCAGCCCATGAAGTTAAACTTCATTTACTTGAACAGAACACTGAGGTAAAGTGGTTTAAAGAATTTTGATAGGATGCAGAATTTAGGAAGCAGGAAGCAAGAATGTAGAAAGTACCGAAATGTATTCAAAAGAAGAGATTGTTGAGATGAAGAAAGAAAGAGAGGGGTGGCAAAGGTGAAGGAAAAAGCTTTTAGCTGTATGCAAAGCTGACCATTTAGGAAAGAGGACAGGACTTGAATTGATTGGGTAGACAGAGAGATCTTGCTGGAAAGGATGTGCAGCAGGTTAGGGTTATCAAGGGTAGACATGGAAATATATCAACAGGCGAAGAGAGTGTGTTGAGAAGATGGAAGGAGTACGTTGAGGAACTGATGAACGTAGAAAATGAGAAAGAAAGGAAAACAGATTGAGGGCAGTTAGTGAATCAGGAAGTTCAGAGGATTAGGAAAGAGGAAGTGAGGGTAGCTACTTTATGAAGAGGATGAAAAGGGAAAAGGTGATTGATCCAGATGGCATATCTGAGGAGCTATGGAATTGTCTGTGCAAAAGGTCGTTAGACTTTTTAATGAGGCTATTTACACTATATTGCAAGGTGAAAAGATGCCTTGGGAATGGAGAAGTGTACTGGTACCAGTTTGCAAGAACAAGGGTCATGTGCAGAACGGTAGTAACTACATAGGGATAAAGCTGATGAGTAATGTAATGTAGCTATGAGAAAAGGTTTTTGAAGTTAGGTTAAAAAGAGAAGTGATCAGTGAGCAGCAGCGTGGAGCACTCCAGACGTTTGCTTTGAAAGTATTGATGGAGAAATCCACAGAAGGTCAGAAAGAGTTGTACCGTGTCTTTGTCACTTGAGAAATATCGTACGATAGTGTTCCAAGAGAGCAATTGTGGTACTGCATGAAGAAGTCGGGAGTGACAGAAAATATTTGAGGCTTGTGCAGGACATGTATGAGAACAGTGAGACAGTGGTGAGGTGTGCAGTAGGAGTGACAGGTGGGGGTCTTTGTGTACTGTGACGTTTGAAAGATGACATTATGACCTGTAGCGAGAGCGGGGACAACCTGGAGAGGTGGAGGCATGCTTTGGAGAAAAAGAGTAATAAAAATAAGCAGAAGGAAGACGGAATGTTTATGTGTGAATGGAAAAAGGTTGAATAGTGAAGGTTCAAGAAGCAGAGAAGGTGAAACTGGATGTGTTTGGATGAGCCTGAGGTGGCAGAGCTTAGCATGCTAAGGTTTTCATTGGAGTGACCAAAAAGGACAAGATTAGAAATGAGCACATCAAAGGGAAAGCTTAGGTTGTGTATGTTTTGAAGACAAAGTTCAAGAGGCAAGGTTGAGAGGGTCTGGACATGTGCAGAGGAGGGATAGGGAATTTACTGAATACAGGATGTTGAAGGTGGAGCTGCCAGAGAGAAGGAAAAGAGGAAGACCACAAAAAAGATTTAAGGATGTAGTGAAGGAGGTCATGGAGAGGGGTGGTGTGACAGAATAGGATACTAGGGACAGGGTGAAATGGAGGTAGATTACACACTGTTGTGGCCTCTAATGGGAAGAGCCAAAAGAGGAAGGATGAGAGGAAAGTGATTTATTTTAAATAACTTGCAATAACCTTGTTCATAAGGCTTTAAACACATTTTTTAGTTCTTAGCACGATGAAACATCACACATTGATAGCAAATAAAACAGTAGATCTGAGATCTCAGTGATTTAAATAAGACACTGTTTACTGTTTACTGGCAGATAACCCTTAAATTTATAGATATGGGAGTATAGATTTTCTATGCACATTGTCACTTTTATCAACAATGCACTATTTATCATTTTAAGTAAGAAATAGTGTGTATCCTTATCTAAATATGTCCAAAATATTGCTCTATGAGATCCACTTTTTTACATGACTGTAGCAAAAATGTTGAATTTATTGTGTACTACATATTATGAATGGTAAGCACATAGCACTATGCTTTTAAGAACACTTGTAGGGGGTCTGGAGCTCTCAGATTTATTCCTAAGATGTGTAGGCTTTTTTTCTTGACACATATTGAGAATCGATTTTTTTCAACATTTCCCAACAGTTTTTAATATAAAATAATAATAAAAACCCCTCCATTATTTATGGTTCAAAAATGATGATTTGGTAATACTATACTTATTCATTTATTGCAGCTGCTAGTAGTCTCGGATATGTGAAGGTTTCCTGTAAATTCTTGATGAGGTCTCATTGTAATTGGTGTAAATATTTCATAGGTAGAATAGATGCAGAGAATCTGGGACTGACAACTAGGAAAACAACCTGCTTCTTCAGCCTTGCACACACATACAAACCGAAACTTGCGTGTAAACATACAAACTTTTACTTGATCTTTGTAATGCCAATGTCTCTTTGATATACTGGCACAGAAACAGATGAGATTACCCCCAGTGAAATATTTTAAGTATAATAAATACTTAATATATCAAAACCTTCCTGATAAAAGTCTTATACTTTTTGTGATGTTTATTTATAGAACGTTATTCTATTTTGTATATGTGACTCTGAAATAATGATACAATAAAGATTTTAAAGTATCCAAGGTTTTGAATAAAAAAATTCTTTGATTTTTTTTCTCAGTGTTTTTCAGATGAATATATATTTTTTTCCTTTAGATATTTGTATCTGCTCCCAGTAAAGTTGTAGAAATTGCATAGAAAAAAGGGGAAAAAAATGAATTTGGTGTAGCACTGCGTAACCTTTGGGGCTTGTCTCACATAGAGTTTTAGCTTTCCACACTCTTCTTCATTGTTGCATTTTTTTTGTTTCATGATGCACCAATAGATTTTAATTGGTGAAAGGTCTGGACTGCAGGCATGTCATTACCTGCACTCTACTATGCAGCCACGATGCTGTAATAGCTGCACTGTAAGGTTTAGCATCGTCTTAACGAAAAAATCCCTTCTCTTCCCTGAAAAAAAAACCAAACAAACAAAAAACTCTCCAGAGTCTCTGAACCATTTGATGATATTATACACTGTGGATGAGGCGGCATTCTTTGCAATTTAACATTGAGCCTCGCTAACATTTTATTCTGAAATTGTTCCACAATTTGCATATGCAGTGTTTTACACACCGGTGAACCTCTGCTCATCTTTACTTCTGAGAAACTCAAACTCTCAAAGATGCGCTTGTTATACCCCATCGTGTTTCTGACCTTTTCCCAATTAACCTAATTTCTTCAGCTGTTTCTTTTTAGTACCACTTACTTTTTCTAGGCTTTTGTTTGCCCCGTTTTTTTTCTCATCCCACAAATGCATTTTTCTTACAAATGTGGAGCAATTTAAGGTGAGATAAACATGTTTTCCAATGGTTTAAGATTTATTGCCTAGAAGCATTGTTACAACAAAGAAATAATTGACAAACAAACACAAATTTCTTTACTCTTTGTGCTAGGCCTATATAAATAAGTTTTGTTTTTCTAATGTAGTCAGGCCAAGGGCCATATTTATGAAGCAGAGCAATTTAAAATGATGAGCAAAAGTGCTGTTGGGAATAAAAAAGTTCATCTTCTACTAACCATGCATACATTTATGAAGAGACCCAGTCATTTAATTTCTATAATGATAAACACAAACTAGCAAAAACAAATTAGCAGGTCACAGACAAGCAAAAGTGGTGAGTAGGCTAGTAAAAAACACAGGCAAAGCCTTTTACTTGCAAATTTGCAAATCAGTGCAGTATGGGTTTTACATGTGTTTCTCTCAGGAAACACATGTAAATACATGGAAGAAACAGTGCAAGGATGATCAACGTAATACAATTTAAAAAAAAAAAGAAATGTGAGAGATGTGTCTGTATCTCTCTGAAAACAATTACATTACATTGAATCATTCTCTAATAGCTGATCTAATTTCCGTTGTTAATTTACACATATGGTTTTCCATGGTTTGG
Source organism: Pelmatolapia mariae (assembly GCF_036321145.2). NCBI lineage: Eukaryota > Metazoa > Chordata > Actinopteri > Cichliformes > Cichlidae > Pelmatolapia > Pelmatolapia mariae. The sequence continues at coordinate 13,965,992 of NC_086239.1, read as the reverse complement.
TCCATTTATTCCATTTGCTGGATGCTCAAATTAAACAAAAAGAACAAGACAAAAATAAAGTTTCACAGGGTGATACAGTCTATGACAAGGCCGTCTAAAAATAATAATAATAATACATTTTATTTATAGGCGCCTTTAAGACCCTCAAGGTCACTGTACAATAACACAAGAACAATAGCAGCAATAAAATATAAACATGGCAAAATAAAATTTAGACATAGGGTAAAAAAACAAACAAGAAAAACCACAAGCATAAAAGTATAAAAGCAAGTATAAAAGCTGAGCAAGGTAAAAATGGACTAAGACAGATCAGGTGTATGCAATTCTGAATAGATGGCTTTTGAGACGTGATTTAAAAGTGGCGAGAGGGTGTGTGGTCCGGAGATCTGGTGGAAGTGCATTCTCGGGGCAGAACAACTAAAGGCTAAAAATGTTATCTGTCTAGAAAAAGAGAAGGCAATTATGACTGTTTCTAATTTAAGGCTGCATTTCCTTTCCATTTAAAGTGTTTTAATTCCTTGGAGATCTATTTGCTTTGACTCAGAAAATTTTACTTTAACTTTTTCCTTTAGCAAGGTTAAGTCTCTGGTGGTCCTTCCCCAGTCAAACATATTGATCTGTTGTTAAACACAGCTTTCTCCTTCATTTCACATCTTGCCATCTTTTTTTTTCCACATCCTCCACAGATTGGTTCTTTTCTGGTTTTGTTTGTTTTGTTGTTTTACTAGGCTGTATTTTCCAACCAGCATTTCTTTTAGCAACAGGGAAAGAGTGGGCATTTACGTATTTTTCCACATTTGCTTCCCTCCTTAGTAAATTTTTTATTGGCTTGCGGAAATAAAAACATGTTCTACTTTTCTCACTGGACTCTAAATGAACGCTGGCTTCCCCTGCATATGAGCACCTGTGAAATTTTAAGCAATTAAATTGACTGGATCGGGGCCAGCTTTACATTTTTGCTCAAAATGAATTCTAAACATGTGCCAGAAAAACACATTGGCTTCTGGAGCTTTCTAAAAATTGCATAGCTCAATTTTTGTTTTTAAATTAAGGAAAGCACCTCCTCGGATAGAAGGAACGGTGGAAGAAGGGAAAGAGGCAAGGGGAAGTCAAAAGGGAGCTGAAATGAGAGATGACAATTAACAAGTGGGAATAGAGGTGAGCATAGAGGGAGCAAAAACAAACAAATGAAATGGTGCCACCTGCCACTGGATCGCTGAAACATATTTGCCACCACACATGCTCCACAACCACCTACTACCCTCATACCCACACACACACACACACACACACGCACACACACACACATACCACAAATATATACACACCACCTGTCTGGGGGTATGGGGAACTATTTAGGCAAGTTGAGCTACGATCTGTCACATTCATCTCCAGCGTAAACAAGAGCAGTTGCCGACGGTTACAGGTCTGTTGGCATAGAACTCTGGAGACTTTGTGTGTGCTATCAGTTGGGTTTTTTTGTTTTTGTTTTTTTCGTGTGTGCATGTGTGTGTGCGTGTCTGTATGTGTGTGTATGCTTAATCCTGCAATCAGGGGCTCAGAAAGGAGTGTGGAGGGAGAGAAGCAAAGAAAGAGAAAGGCAAAGCTGAAAATGCGTCTAGTCAGGACAGGTGGCTAATGAGACCAAAGGAAGTTCAGTGCCCACACAAACACACACATATCTCAAACACCTGACCACACATAAGGCACAATTAAGTCTAGAATATCTTGGTCTCTGATATGGATTTGATATGGATTTGCCAAAACACTTTACACAAAGCCATTTTAAAGACAAGCACACAAATCAATCCTCTGCATTCATACAGAAATCAATCCTCTGAGTCAGTTTTTCTGCGTGCATCTTCCTCTCTCTCATGCTCTGTTGCACACAAAAAGACTGAGAAAATCACATGAACATGCTCAACTGCCTAGTTCTAATATGAATGGTACATGAAACCAATCAAAACTGGCCTCCCAAAGCAGATAACATTTGTTTTTTCTTTTACACTTCTCCCAGGATAGTTCATTGATAAAATCATTTGTGTGATTGTATTTCAGACAAACATAACTAAGGTCAAAAGTACTGTCAGACCAATGAAGCAACAAATTTAAACCTGATGAATGGGATCCAATTTTCAATTAAATTTTTAGCTGCTTGAAATAAGTTTTTGTATATCTCTTACATTCTCATACCAGTTGACCTTTACTGATATTCATTAAGGATAAAAAAACCCCATCATTTTTAGTTTTTTAATATTTACACATGTGTATGTGTGTCTGTATAAGCTCATCTCACCCATGGCAGCGACCAAGCTGTATACGCACATGAGTCAATACATGACTATAACCCAGAAAGTAATACCAGAGGACTAAAGCACCAGACCAGGAGACCAAACTGAGCCTCGGTTGGATTGACTACAAGGAAGCCTACTTAAATGCACACATGAACGCATGGAGAGCTTGGCACTTTCCAAAATTCACAGTATACTAATAATATTCATCAGGAACCCAATGGGACTGTGAAAGATCACAGTGAACGCCAACTCCAAGGCAAAAATCCCCATCGTGTGGAATATACCAAAGAGATGCATTATCCCTGCTGTTGCTCTGCGCATGTCTAAAGCCCCTAAGCCAGCTTAATAATAGTAGCTGATAAGGATATAAATTCAGAAGTTGAGTGACCATCACCTATCTCCTAGATGACATCAAGCTATATGCCAGGAGTGTGCGAGAGATAATTTCACTCATCCATTTCACCAGTATCTATAACAATGACATTGGCATATCATTTGGACTGGATAAGTGTGGCTGACTGGTTGCAAAGAGAAGGAGGGTGATCTGGACTGAAGGGGTCGAGTGTATCAGAAGGCAAAGTAGCAGACATAAAGGAAAGCTAAAAGTACCTAGGTATTCCACAGGCCAGCAGGAACCAAGCTGCATCTATGTAAAGGTGCCCCGGAGACTATCCAATAAGTAGCAGTATGTAAGATGCAAGCCTGGACTGCATACAATGAGAGTCACAAACAAGTGGCTGAAATAATCTGGAACATCCACGCGCAGACATAGTTATGGCTGACAAGGAGCAGAAGACCACAGTTGTGATAGATATAGCAATCCCAGGGAGTCCAAATTGGTTCTAGTGAGAACAGAAGCATTAGGACCTGTAACCCCGAGACCGGAAGAGTTGCTCCAATAGATTTCAGGCACAACATCAGAGCTCCCTGTCCAGAAAAGTGTTCTAGGAACATCTAAGATACTGTGCAGAAGTCTCAAACCCCCAGATGTCTGGTAGTAGTTTGTTTGTTGTGGGAAAATCCAAGTAGAACAGAAGATCAGACCAGCCCCTCTGGCACAAAAAAAATACCATACTCACTTAAATCACCTTCCTTCCCCATTCACATGCTTGGTTTGAACTTCATCTTGACCACATTTGCATACATAGACATACTGACATGCTGTCAGGTGATTGACTGGTTTGACATTTGTATTAATGTGTAGCCAAATAAGTATCCCTAATAAAGTGGCCATAAATGTTTATGCATTGTCAAGTAGTTTGTTTTTGTTTTTTTAAAGATTTTATCTTGACTTTTACCTTCTTTTCATATTTTACTCACAGCAAACTTGGTCTTTTCTAGTTTTACTTCTTTGAGGTTGATATCTTGCTCACATAGAGATTTTGCTTACAATACAGAAACTTGGATAAAACCTCACACATCTTGGCTAACAAAACACACATTCATACACAAAATGAGCTTTTGGATTCAATTTTAACAAAGGCCGCGACTAACTGTGAAGATGCGGTTGACAAGTTGACAAGGGGACAAATTCTAAGTTAACAAAGGGGTGCTGTTTGTCAAAATTCTCGTCTTCATGATCCACAATCATACAGACACAGCCTTCAAACTTTCATCATAAAAATGAAAGAAAAAGAACAAAACAAACACTCTCACCAAACTTTGACAAATATTAAGAGCTTATTTTGAAAGCATATAACAATACCTAGTACACAAATGTCCCGCAAAATCAACGTTAAAATAAAAATATTTAATAAATGCACAGACAGACTCACACATGACAGTAATTTCATAAGAGGTTTTCAATGTTGGTACTATGAATTCAGCTAATTTCCATACACATAACACATCACACAATAGTAAGACACACACACTCAAACATGACCATAAGCAAACAATTCAGCACCCCCACAAACCTCAATGGAACTAGCAATGCACAAACCACATACCAATGGCTTTGTTATGAGCGACTGCTTTAATCTTTAATGTGCTTTGGTCATCAGTGGCTACCGATGTTCAGGCCTTTAGACTGCCTCAGACTCTACTGTTGTCACACTACAGAGGTCAGTCCAATAACTTACCTCCCCTGAGCTGAATTGCACAAACCAAATTTGGCCAATTACACACACTGACATGCAAACACACAGGCATGGACACCCAAATGGATAAACACACTGACACTTATAGAGTTGCACAACTAAGCAATACTACAGAAATAAAATCCCTCTCCCACTAAAAGCATACCTACACACATACATCCATGCACGCACAAACACAAGCACAGTGTTTTGCACACATCTAATCTCTATTCAGCTTAATCTTTCTAATGCACTACATTTTTAGTTCACATTAATTAGCAATGCTTTGTGTAAGTGTTTACCCTGACCGTTCATATTGAAATTGAACATTATTTTGAAAAAAAAAAAGGGGGGGATGCAACCATGCAGTATGTCACTGTGACCTGCTTTGCTGACTTAGTTGAAGATAATGCATTTAAGAAGTCAGGTGCACAACCTTTATAAAACATAACTGTCTTAAAGAATCTAATTAAACACACATCTACTTTCACACACATTCATCTGATACCTATATCAACACTATTTATGCATGCACGATAAGTTATGTCTTAATTTTATCTGTTCATTGATGAATGGTGTGCTAGTAATTTATTACAAAAATGTTAAGTTTTTCTCTCCTTTCCTTTCCTTTTCTTGCTTGTTTTTAAAAAATATACCTATATTTCCCTATTGCTTAAAAGAATTCCAAAAATCTTTCGATAAATTTAGAGTGAACAAATTTATGTAGATTATATCAGTTGCAATAACCTTATGTTAACATCTGGCAGCAATGCAGTGATGATGTAAAAGATTAACACCCTATCTCAAACATATTTTAAAAAGCAACAGTGTTAAACATTCAAATATTTTAGATGCCAAAACTAAAATCACAGGTCTGAATACATTTTATTTATATTTTTATCAATATTTTATGTCATAAGTATGACTCGGGTAGTATCACTGAAAGTACTTGAGTACTTGGCAAGTAAAGAGAACTGTACTTCATTTAGAAAACAAACAAACAAAAAACCCTCTTTTCTTTTGGTTTAGTAGAGTTGGTTTGTGATGTCTTGCTGTAAAAAGGAATAATTTAAGTTTTTGATAGTGTTTTAGTATGAAATGTTGGGCTCAATTAAGATGAGTTTTGCTTTTAAAAAAGTAGGATTGATTTGACTAGGCTGAGAGCATAATTTTAGGTCCCTGCAGCATCCTAAAATCATTCCCTAGAGTCAAGGGTATAAGATGAACTCTCAAAAACGTGCCTGTTTAGAGATGTTGCCAGGTTTTCAGCAAAGTTTTTTTTATTGCTTAAGCCAGACTTTTTGGAAACAGTGGAAATGGTGATGGGGTAATTTTCATATCATAATTCACCATCACAGTCCAGAAAAGTAAGTAGTATGTCTGATTCAATGGCATGCAGTTTTGTAGTTTGAGAAGATTACTGGAAAAAAGCCAAAAAAGTACAGCTTGGCTAAACCTAGGAAGCCAGCCTGTCAAGAACTGAGGCACATAAAAGAATATTTATACACACACCAGACAAACCCATTTTCAGCTTTGTACTCGTGTGCTTTTAATGAAGAAAACTGACGAGAGATAAGTTCATATTTGCCATTCTGGTAGCTTCCATATGTTTGAATATTGGTTGATTACAACATAAGTTGTTATCTAAAGAGAGGTCAAGTCCTCTTATGTGATCTAGCCTTGCTGAAACTCAACAGGAGAAGACCAATGACCCCATTATGTTATATTAGCTATGGAAACGTTTTGTTATCTGAACCTGTTTGGGAGAAAGAACACAGAGGTCTAGAGAAACCATTATGTGGTGGCCATGATACTTATTGCTATGTGAGCGTGTTTAGTAGAAAGAAAATTATGACAGTATTTTAATACTCTTCAAATTAAATGAATATATCATACATCTTGTTGTAGCTCCAGATTATAATTTACCAACTTGATAATCAGTTCATGCACAATATTACGTAGGTACAACAGTGTGCCAAAGACACAGCAATGAGAAGAGCTCACGTGATCATGATAGCAGTGTTCTGATTATGATAAAAGTGTTATGTATATATGTTTTACCTGTGTTCAGGTAAAACATACAGATGGGGTCCCACATCATACAACCACATACTACAAATAGGGAATAATATTGTATTTATGGTATCATATTCTGCTATAGTGCATCTACACATCTGTTCAGGATAAACACATATTTCTCTAATCAGGTCTTAGTCTAGTATATCCTCAGTTAGCCTGTAGGGAATAAGGTCAAAGAAAGCAAAAGGACAGAAGATTTAAAGCCAAGCAATTAACTAATACATCTTGATAAGTAGCAATGCCTCCCTGAGGCTAATAAATGGACCAACCAGCTGAGTGCCATGACCTCAAGATATTTAACTATGTGATTGGTATTTTACAACTTGTGGGGGCTTGCTTTGTAATGCACTTATGCACAACTGCAAATATATTCCTGTGCAACTACCACAGATAATTTACAAATACTGTTCATGAAACCGAATGCTAGTGAAGCAAAACATTTCCTCTTTAGTCAAACTTAATGGTTCTTTAGTTATCAATTTGATACAATGTTGTCCACTACAAAAAGGATTTATATAACTGCTCTGTTAGCACATCAGCATATTGTCAGAGTTAAGATATTAGTGATGGGATTTCCGGCTCTTTTTAGAGAACCAGCTCTTTCGGCTCGGCTCCCTAAAAAGAGCCGGCTCTTTCGGCTCCCAACCGGCTCTTCAGGTTGTTTTGTTGCTTTAATTAATTAATTAGTAACAACAATATAAAATTATGCACAAAAGGAATTACTAATGTAAAAAAAATGTGGTTTTATTTATATATGTTTATATATAAATATATACGGTGGCCCCTAGAGGCAAAGCACGTGCAAACTCAAAAAAGCACGTACAAATTCCAAAGCACGTACAAACTCCAAAACACATTTCTAGCGTTAACTGAACTTCCAAAACAGAGCTACCTAGATCACTTAAATTACACAATTGAAAGCATATGTGTATTGTTTGTATATTTATACACAAGCACTTATATATATTCAAATAATTTAAAAAAAAATGTTCATTTACCTGTTACTACCACACACCAAATCTGGTTGTTGGTACTTCCTGGCTTGTGTAGCCACTAGGTAACAAAAGCTCAACACTGCCCCTAGCATCCTGGAGCACTTCTGTTGTGTTTTGGAGTTTGTACGTGCTTCTGAGTTTTTATGTGTTTTGGAGTTTGTACGTGCTATGGAGTTTTTACGTGTTTTGGAGTTCGTACGTGTTTTGGAGTTTTTACGTGTTTTGGAGTTTGTACGTGCTTCGGAGTTTGTACGTGTTTTGGAGTTCGTACGTGTTTTGGAGTTTGTACGTGCTTTGTCTCTAGGGGCCACCATAAATATACTTTTATTTATTCACTCCACATAAAATTTAATAAATAAATCCTATAATACAAAAACCAACTATTTACATTTCAACTTTTAACTATTTAAATTTTCAGCTTTTTCCTTTTAAACAAATTTAAAGTGAAACAACACAAAACGCTGCAAACTACAACACAATTAAATATAAATTAAAATATGAAAACAAAAAGAAGATGCACATTCTCTGTCATATGGGCCTGCATGAATTAACTTTGAATCTTTTATCATCCGCAACTGAAAATAGTTGTGGATGATTACTATACCTTTCTAATGTGACGTTGTTGTCCCTGGCTCTCTTTCTCTCTCTCTCTCTTTCCCTCCCGCTCTGTTCCTGTGCTAATGCAAGTGTAACTACCGCCCCTCCCCCCTCTGCTCAGCGCAAGCACAAGGAGTGAAGAGGAAAGAGAAAGAAAAAAAACCCCATGGCTCCTGTCGTTCACTTCAAAGAGTCGGCTCTAAGAGCTGTTTCGTCCGCGACCGACACATCACTATGAGATATTTGCTGTGTGACCACCATGTTAAAAATAAAGCAGCTCCTCACAAAAGCAACTTGTCTTGTCTGGGAAAAAAAGAAAACTTTAAAGAAATAAACAGATTAATTAACAAGCATGAAATCCACCATATATTTCTTGTTTCCTACCAGTCATAAAACTTGTAAATGCTTGTCCACTGTATTTCATGTCACTTTACCATTGTTTTGATGATCCATGTGTTCAGTTCAGCATGGACTCAATAGATAAGCATAAATGCATCACAGTAAATAGTAAATGCAAAGTAAATACAGTTTTGTTTCCAGTGAACATGACTGGTGACCTTTAATCATGCATCATGACTTAATTAGTATGTAAATTCTTGCGTTATTCTTGACTTATTGCAAAGTCTCTAGGACCCTTATGTTTGACCACTAAAATTAAATTGGTTCTTTTTGAGGCTAAATAAACAAATAAACATGTGAACACAAACCATATTACTTTTACAATAATGTCACAGTGACTAGAAATTACTTTTTAATTCACACAGAAACTGCATGCAGTGTTGGAGATATCAGGTTAGCAAGAATATCACAGAGCTGAAGTCATGACTTAAGGTCATTGACCTTGGCCATCAATATCTAATGACTTCTATCTCGGATTCAAGGACAATTTTCTGCCAGATTTAAATAAATTTCCTCAGTCCAGCCAAGTAATATATTGCTTATAAAAATGGGATTGATGGACATATGAACAGAAACACCCATGTAATCATTAGCGTGTATGCAAATGCCAAGACAAAAGCTAATAAACATTTTGACTAGGAAAACTGTCAGCAGTGAAATTCTACCTAGGACTTTGCTGTTAATGTGATCAACCACTGGAATTTTAACATACTGCTTCACCAGCCTGCCTTAAGGCATCAGCTAGGTATCAGTGTTTTTACTAAAATAACTATGACATGAACATGATCAAATTAAATCAAAGATTGTTAGAAAAACTGTTCATAAAAATGTGTGCTTATTAAACCATCATGATATGTACAGGTATGCAATATAATAAATGAGGCAACAGGCAGTAGGTTAATAGGCATTCACTCCATGATTCATTCCCTGAACAAAACTGCACAGTTCCAACAGCATTTAGTACAGTTTTCGTTTTTGGATAAAAGCTTTTTTTTTTTTTATCTGTTTGTCCTTGTTTTTAATGTCCTGAAACATCTGCCTGAGGGCAGCAGTCGAAACAGAAAGTGTCCGTGGTGAGATGGATCTTTCGGGATGCTCTGGGCTTTTTTGAGGCAGCGGGAAATGTAAAGATCTTCCAGGGGTGGAAGAGGGCATCCAGTGATCTTCTGGGTGGTGGTAACAATGCTCTGGAGTGCTTTCCTCTCTGCTCGTGTGCAGCTGACAAACCAGACACAGATGCAGTATGTCAATGTGCTCTCTAAGGAGCAGTGATAGAAGGACACAAGCAACTTTTGGGTGAGGTAGTTCTCCCTGAGAATCCTCAGGAAACAAAGATGCTGCTGTGCCTTCTTTACCAGTGCTGCTGTTTTTAAATCCAAGGCCAGGTCCTCATGTGTGTTCAGGAACCGGAAGTTCCCTCTCCACACAGTCGCCACTGATGAAAAGGTGAATGTCTGTTTTCTTCCTCCTGTAGTTAATAATCAGCTCCTTGGTATTGGGGATCTTAAGGATCAGGTTGTTATCCCTGCATCACCCAGAAAAACTGCTCCACCTCATCCTGATGAGCAGACTCATCGCCCCCTGAGGTGAGCCCCACTATGGTGGTGTTATTGGCAAATTAGATGATGTTGTTGCTGGAGTGAGCGGTGGTGCAGTTGTGGGTGTAGAGGGTGAAGAGTAGGGGGCTCAGCACACCGCTCTGTGGGGAGCCAGTGCTGAGACTGAGGACTGAGGAGACCTAGCAGCTTACGCTCACCCACTGGGAGTGATCAGACAGGAAGTCTTTAATCCACATACAGCATGGCGCACAGTCAAAATGTAATCAAAAAGACAGAGTTGTTATGCTAGCATCTTGGGCAAAACAAATAAATAAATAAATAGATTAAAAAAAAGTGATCTCACATGAAAAAGATGCTTTATAACATACAGATTTGTTACATTATGGGCAATTCCCAGGTAACTAAGAAGGCAGTGTATTTTATTTCTGTTTTATTTTACAAATTCAATTATAAGATAGTCAGGACACACTGTAAAATGCAAATAACAATAGACTGCAATGATTTGCAGATCTGACAAACCCATATTTCATTCACAGTAGAACATAGAAACGTACTAGTGAAGCCAAGTGCTGTATTTCTAAAATAATCAAATAACAAAAATAGGATAAAATGCCAGAGTTTAAGAAAGGAATACATAAAATGAGAAAACCTGAGTAAAAACACAACAAATTAAAGTACTCTGAATTCATTCTGATTTGAAACCCAGAGAACAAAAATTGGTTTTCAAATGCTACATTTTATTGTTTCATGAAAAATATTAGCTCATTTTGAATTTGATGAAAGTAACTTGTCTAAAAAAGTTGGAGCAGTTTTGAAATTGGGGCCAAAAGCCATGATAAAAAAAACAAAAATGAAACAAAACAATACAAAACACCCACCAACCAGCCAACCAACCAACCAACCAAACAAACAAATAAACAAACAAACAAACTCATCTGTTTGTTTATTTGGCTCATCTGTTTGTTCAGATGAGCCACATCTGAACAAACATATTTTTTACCATTTCCATATACATCCTCGTTCCCTGTTTATTGTGTGTAACCTTCCAAGTATACACAATTTTATTGTTTAAACTAAGAAGTGATGCTGACATTTAATTGCGTACCTGAAGACTCTCTTTCATTGTCTTTCTGTGAACCTGAGTGAGTGGCTTGATGAGCACAATAGAAATCAGGGAAGTCTATAATGATGCTGTTATCTTTAATCAAACGTTATGAAAGGCAACATGACATTTCATGCTAAACAAACATGCACTGGTGTGAAAAACACTTTTATCATATTTTATTGTTGGTATGATGTTCCTTATCTGAAGCGCTGTGTTAGTTTTATGCCAGATGTAATGGGACAGACACCTTCCAAAATGTTCAGTTTTTGTCTCATCAGCCCACAGAGTATTCTCCCAAAGTCTTGGGGATCATCAAGATCGCCCTTTTTCACACAGGGCCAGGTAGGTTTGGATTATTTTCCCCCTTAATAATAAACACCTGCATTTAAAAAACTGCATTTGTATAACAAAAACACAAAAAAATAGCAAATCAGGCAGGGGGCAAAAACTTTTTCATACCACTGTAGATGTACATCTACATAATGTAGGAAGCGATTTGTTATCTTAACTGGGAGAGATGTATTTATTATTTATGTATGTATTTATTTATTTGAGATTTGTTTTGGTTTAACAATAATATGATTACTCTCATGTAGTGACATGAGAAAGAAAAAAAGTTTATGTGATTGTCAAATTAAAAATATTCCATTATGATGAAATTTATGTTGCTTCTGTACAGGACCAATATGGATTTTCAACCAAACAATCAAGATGTGATTTGCCATCACATTTCCAGCTTTAATTCAGTTAAAACCATTCAGGGACCAAAAAGTAAAACTGACATCCTGAAAAGCAGATTCATTGTCAAGTGAGGCCTGTTCTGTCATTATTACTTTTTGGTAGCTGTTCTTTGGAACTCTCTGTATGAGGTCCAAAGAAATGACCATTATTCTGAAGAAAAACAAAATAAATCTGAGAGAGGAATAAACATGACAGCAAAATATATAATAGTGGCCAACACAAAAATTTGAAACATTAAAAAAAATGCAGTGGGACTACTGTGGAAGACCACCGAACCCAATTAAAGTAGATATAAGTAAATATCTTTCCTTGTTTAAGAAAAATCCCTTCACAGCATTTAGCCAAGTCAAGAATATTTGATAAAGCTTGTCATTGTCAGGGCCTACAATCAAGAAAAAAGAAAATCTTTAGTCTCTTGAAACTAAGATTCTCATCAGTCCAGTATTTGATCAAAATATAGAGAAGGCCAGGAATGGTTTATAATCCAAAGGATACCACGCAATCTGTTAAACAGAGCTAATGTTCTGGTAAGGCTGCCAATAGATCTTTAGGTCTTTAGGGTTTATTGATGTTGTGACTACCGATCAAAGCAGCTGAATTAATTCTAAAATGTACAGGGCTGTACGCTCTGCTCAGATTCAGGCACAAATGGATAATAACATAAAACAAACTGCAAAAGCAACCGGAGTGTTTCTCAAGGATATTCTTTAATGGTCAAGTCAGTCACCTGATCTAGTGTTCAACTCAGAAAAATGGAAAAGGATTGCGTCCTCCACTGTCTTGCAATTCTCTTGCAAGTCTCAGTAGAAGAGGAGAGATGAACCACAGATGACCTCTCCACAGGAAGTCCCTTATCAAATGAGAATCATTTTTTAGTCTGACATGTAGAATCTACTATAGCGAATTTGTTTTTCTGTTTTCACTGCATTTAATCATTAATTACTAGTAATCTCTGACTCTTAGCCACATCTTGTCTTTTGTCTTGTCTTACTCCCCTCACACTAAACTAGTCATGGCAGATGACTGCCCCTCCATGAGTTTAGTTCTGCCAGAGGCTTTTTTGCACTAAAAGGGAGTTTTTACTGTAACGAAAGTACGTGCTCAAAGAGGGTCATCTGATTGTTGGCATTTTCTCAGTATTATTGTAGGGTCTTTGTCTTACTAGATAAAGCTCCTTGAGGTGACTGCTGCTCTGATTTACATACAGTTAATATAAAAGTGAATTAAACTGAAACTTACATGTGACAGTACAAAGTTAGTTGAAGCTCAAAATTACTCTATAAATTTTACATTGACAGCAGTGATAACTACTAAACATCAGATACTGACAAGCTTCAAATAGCAGATCTGGAGACAGATGACAACTTACTGATTTTTAAAATATGTAAAAGAATTTTTGAGTGGAATCTCAGTTGTGGGTTCGAACAACAGGCTAGTGAGCCTGGATTGGTGCAGGAAATATCCAGAAAGGGGAATGCGGGTTAGTGTAGGGGTGTCAAACATAAGGCCAAGGGGCCAAAATCAGCCTGGCAAAGACTCAAATGCAGCCCACCAGACAAATGTGAAGAATGCTTATAGATTTTGAACTTTAACTGTATTTTAGATAGATAGATATTTTTTAGTTTTACAGTTTTTCCTATTGAGGAAGGAGTCCAGGTTAGGAGTCAAGTAAGTAGTAAGTACAGGCTCAAAAAGCAAGAAGCCCTGATTACCACCAATAGAGCAACAATAAATGCATGGAGCAAAGCTGCTCAGCCTAGTCCTTAAACAACGTGGTTAATGAGGAAATTGGCAACAGGTGTGATGGCTGGAGCCAGGGAACTGAAGGGCTCCGCCCACAGTTAGGGCAACCACGGAGCCAATCTCCATCTGAGAAAAAGAAAGCAAGAGAGGAGACAGATAGAAAAGAGAGAGAGAATAAAAGGTAAGAAAACCCAGACCTGCTTGTACTGTGACAAATCCTAATTAAGACTTACTACTAATAAATACTCTATCAGACTCCAGATTCCCATTTGGTTCCTTAATTATTTTTGTCAAGGGAACAAAGTCCCCTATACATATATACTTCATATATAATTATTTCAGCATGTCCATATGTATTAAGAGGTAAGATCTATTTGTTATTGCTTTCCTTCAAAAGTCTATTTTACTTTTCCTTCTATGTGAAATCGTCCTAAACAAGGCATCTCAATCTTTTTGATGTGTGTGCTTCTTCCTGTCTCCCTCCCAGTTTTTTGCATCTCCTTTCCATATTAACAGACTTTCTCCACTTCATTCTACCCTTCTATGTAGTCACTATTCCTAAGGGAAAGCATGGCGCTTCAACACCTTGTGCTTTCTAAGTTAAAAATAGTGCTCTTCAGCAAACGAAAAGGTTATCCAATTAAAAGTAATTGCTTGAGAGGAGGAGTGGATGTACTGTTCTTCTGAGAAAATAAATAAATAGGTAATGATAATGAGAAGCCCATGGTGTCTATTATTGCATTATTCAGTGAGATGTCCCCTCACTCTACATCCCCCCGGTTGTTTCCCATCTTTCTTTTATCATATTTTAGCATAAAAATCAACACTTCAAACATTTTAAACTCTTAATTTAGTGAATGATAACACAAAACAGGACTGAAAGAAAAAGAGACTGTCAGACTTTTCAAAATTGTTCAGTGGTATCCCGTAAATTTAAAAAATAAATAAATGAAGTTTAAAGTTAATGGAGTCCTGCATACCTAGAGAGAATGTTGGGTCTGCACTTCAGGAGGCCCGCTAGTTCAGAGCCTTATCACCCATGAAGAAAGCAAGACAACAACGTAACCGGGTTTTACTTACTAGCAAGGGAGGCTGGTCGGAACCAGCCTCTTGGAGCTGAACACTCCTCACCTGTTTCCTAGCCAACTTCAAATAAACAGCATTCCATGCAGTCTTTTATTCAGTGAATACAAGCACCACCCATTGTAACACCCATATGGTCACAAAAGGTTAACACACTGTGTGTGTGTGTGTGTGTGTGTACATGACTTCCTGCCACACAATATATGCTTACAACTGTTTAACCACATTTCCTAGTTATCCAAAGGTCATCTCCCCACACCCGTATATGGCTTAACTTTAATGGTTCACCATATGCAAGCATAGGCGAGCCTCGAAATGGCTGGGAGTGGACATCCTTCACAAGATAAGGAAACCAGAATCTCACATGGAATGTGTCTGCAGTTAAACAGCTACAGCTACCTCCTCCAGCATCATAGCTGTGTAGGGGAGGAACAGAAGAATATCTAACCATGCAGTTTAAGGCACGGTTTACAAATTTAAGTAAAACAATGACAACATTTAACAATTGCAACCTAACAGAGAATAACTTAAATCAGCCAATGCAAACTGACATAATGGCATATTTGACTGCAATGAGACTATTGTAGCACCTGGACTTTTGTAGTACAGTGTCGTGCTGTCATATGTAGTGTCATAAGTAGAACAGCTGATTTGATTAACTTTGTGTTGTTGAAATGAGCAGGATTTTTCCTTTAAAGAATCGGTCATGGGAATGGCAGCACATGTTGCTCCAAAGGTTGTAGATATGATTTAGCATTAAGGATGCCTCCATAGAAGGCAGATGTCTTCTGTGTCTTATATATGGTAAATGTGGAAATGCCACTGAAATCATTTTTTAAAGCTTCCTCAAGGTAAGGTTACAATTTCTTAATTTCTTTCCTTTTTTTTTTTAAGTAGGCTTCAGTAGGCCATATGAATTATCAGACAATGAGTTTGCTTTTATTATTCATATATGACATATGAAACACAACAGGCAATAGAGTAGGAGTCACAAAAAATAGAAAGACACAGATAATAAGAAACTGTCTGACACAGAAATGCATTAATCAAACCCTGATCCGACAACATGCTTCATTGATAGGTTTGTCATATTAGGTGCCACTGCAGTAGTTGGCAAACAAAACAGTGCAACAAATGATTAGCAATACAGGACTGCAGGATAAGAAGAGGGTCATAGAAACAGAAACAGAGAAGAAACGTGGAGTGAGAAAGGTCAAAGAAATCCCAAGAGGTAAGGAATGTTACAGGAGAGCAAGGTATTGAAACAGGTGTGATTGAAAAGCCACAAACAATTGAACAACCACAAAAAAGGAAGGCACATCAAGAATGACAATACGCTACGATGATGAAAGAAGACAACATAGTCGGGGAAGAGAATAGCACTGCACTCTGTTCTTTCTCTGCTCTGCAGTTCTTGTTTCCAAAAGTGGCACAGAGTTGTTGTCTCCCAAATTCTTTCTGTTTCCCACTTCCACTATTGGTCTTGCTTTCTCATTCTGCTCTTATTTCTTTGATTTGTCTTGCATCTTTACGCAGCATTTTCAATTCTGTGATCCTGGTTTTCGACTGTCTCCTATATATCCCCCCATTCCTCTTTTACATTCCCTCTTATATCTATTTCCACCCCCCTTTCCCGCAACCCTGTTTTCAACTCTTACTCTTCTTTCTTTGTTTTTATCTTTCTCCTCCCTCTGTCAATCATCTCTCTATCTGCCTCCCACTTCTCTCCACACTGTTTCTTCCCAACTCCCACTAGGCTATTGCATTATTCAGATGTGAATCTTTTATTTTGTTTCCTCTCTCCACTAGCTGAAGATGTCTATAGGATACCAAAGGAAAATGAATGGACAGGCCAATGCCTGCCATTTATCCAGATTTATTGTCAAAGATCTGAGTGATGCCTATACAAGATGATTGAGTGGAACTGAAGTGATTAGAGAGGGCATATGAAAGGAAAGAAATTCTTAGGGTCATGAAGTCTGAGGACATCTTGTCTTTATCTCTCTTCACCAGATGCCTGTCATCATTAGGCTTACGTGGCTTTTAACCAGGCAAAGGGTGAACTCCAATTCATCAAGGGCCACTGACAAAGTGTGTATAAAGAAGAAGATGGGGGATTTTTGTGTATGTTTTATCTCCACAATTTGCTGCTTGAAAATGTCTGGAAAGTCCTACTTTGAGAGAGATTATTCTTTTTCTATTCTTAGTCTCTTTGAGAGAGAAGCTGTTTGGGATTGGCAGTGCTGAATCCAATGTAGTTGGGACCTGATTCACTGGAATGCCACATACCTGTTACAAAAGCTGCAAAGTACACACACTAAACACACACAAGAGCACCAGAACGCCTAGCCACTTTAGCACCATGGCCAGCGGCAGCTTCATTATGCAGCCAATGCCAAGAAAGGAGCTTAACTTTCAGGACCTTGGACAGCTCTCACTCAGCTTGTGGGCAGGTGCATCCTTGTGTGAGAACTTTATCCTACAATAGATAATAAACTGTCATTCCCTTTAAGTCAGGCAAGGGATTTAAAAAAAAATAAGAATCTCAAAATGACTTTAAATAAATGACAGCCACAGTGAACTGGTAAAAACTGCATTTCTTCTAATGGCTGCTTCCAAAAGAAAATTAGCCCTTAGTGACTCCCAAATTAAAACACCCAGTCGTATATGTGTGTAAACACATTAATGGGGTGATACTAGTAAGCCTTAAATTTAGATGGCTGATTTGATTGTCAAGTGTGCTAACACAGGTAGGTGTAGCCAATTAAATACTTCTGTTCGATCCCAGCGCTTTCTGTGGGAGAAGCTTTAAATCCTAGTGACTCATTCAGTCTCAGCTGACTGCAGGTTTCCCCAACCTTATTAACAGTACAGTTGCATGACGATCACAACCAGCGCATAACAATGAGCCACAAGATTAGTTTCATGGTCATTGATATACAAATTGTCATACCATTAGTCGATGGCCATGAGCACTATTCGCACAGAATTGGAAAATGGCTGCAATCACAGCATTGTGAGATGGTGAAAGATGTACTCTTAGGACCCCTGCTTGGTTCAAACTGGGTTGTTCCCTTTTAAATGGAAGGGCCTCCTTGACTTCCCACTCAAACCAGCGGTCCTCCCTGTCCAGGATGTGTACATTGGTATCACTGAGAGTGGCCACTGGCCTGTAGGTACAAATAGACTGCAGAGCCCTGGCCTCTGAGGATGCTCTTTTGTGTTTTGTGCCATCCACTCAGCCAATTGTTTTTTGGTTTCCCCGATGTATAATTAATGGCAATCTTCCTAGCACTTAACTGTGGACACCCAACGATCCTTCGGGTGGACCAATTTTAGGGTTTGAGGCTATGTTTGATGAAAATATGCATATCGGCTGTTCCAGTATTCTTGACAAATATGGAATCACTAGTGGTTTTTGCTTAAACATGAATTGTCCTACTTCTTTTTTGGATAACCTGGAGCATTCCTCAGGTGTCTTCTCTGCTTGAGAAATTGTCAGGTGGGATAACTGCGTTTACTCAGGGCCTCTGTGATGTAATGTTCCCCTGCTTTGTTGGCCGTTGTGTCTGTAGGGATGGTGTTTGCTCTGTGTTGCAGTATCCTTATGACAGCTAATTTGGGCTCCACTGAATGATGAAAGCCAAACCTTAAACACTGATCTGATCTTCGTTAGTTTATATATCACAGTATACATCAACTTTCAAATGCCCCTCATTCCTGATGATAATTTCACTGTCTCAGAATCTTAGCATGTCATTTTTCATATCTTCCCTCCCAGTGTGTTTGTGTATTGAATTATTGTGATTGATGAATTATGGTACATCCTGAGGTTTGATAATCACCCAGGTATCATCTGTTGGGATTAATTTTTTATCTTTAAGGCTAATATCTCTTAATTACCACACATATTTGTGTTTTATACTTTACTGCACAAAGTTAAGCATTGTAGAGTAGTATTAGAAGTAGATTCCTATACTCAAATACTAACAGACATAAACAGAGACGAGCCCCCTTCTCTAAGGAATTTGAGGGGAAGGGTCTGTCTCACTATTGAAGGCACCAGAAGGTAAACATGGTCGTAAATTTCTGAGATTGGAGAAGCTCTCTTTCTCCAACCTCTTTATGCAAGTCTGATCGGTGGGCAAGAGGTGGTTGCTATGGTGATGGGTGAAGTGGCGTCTCCAAATAAGGAGATGCCCAGAAAGTTGCAGGAGAAGAAATGTGAGCCAACATCAGACTTTAGGCCACCCTAAACTGTTTCAACCCACCATGTTAACATTATGTTTTTGAGACGTGCAATAAAAAGTTTTTACTGCCTGGGTGTGGCAGCCTTTTGTCTCTGAGCCACAGAGAGGAGGTCCATGGTGCAATGTGAAACGAATTTTAAATTCTAACCGTTTAATAATAGATTGTGAAAACTCATAATTTGAGCATATTTGTCTTCTCTCTCATAAAAAACCCTACACATCCACATACCTGAACCAATCGATCAGTGGTGTTTTAGCACAGAATATGACAACCCTCTTTTCCACTTTCTCTATGTATAAGTTAGAATGGGCGACTGGGAAAACTATTGTGCACCCATGTTTCTGTCTCTAGTACTGCCCCTTATATGTGAAATATTTAGAGTGAAAGGACACACTTGGTCAGTAACACTTGCTGTTGCTAAGGGTGGGGTCATCCTGTAATTTTTTGTAACTACTTCCAGTGCTTCAGTAAGTGGAACACTTGAAGAGAGATGTAACATAATTATGTGACAGCCACGAATTCACTGGTAATGTTGTTTCTGTGTGACATCGTCTCTTACCTTTTCCACAAAATCCAGTGTGTTATGCATGTGATGTTTTGTGCTAACTACCAACGGGAAGAGGCAGGAAGTAACTAAGTACAAATAAGTTGTTACTGTACTTAAGTAGAATTCTTAGGTGTCCATAGTTTACTTGAGTTATTTTTCTTCTGACATCTTTTGACTTTTACTCGCTACATTTTAACGCAAATGTACTTTCTACTCTTATTACTCTTCTACATTTTAAAACAGACTTTAGGTTCAGTGGTATCATTTATGGCATTTGTACGCGCGGTAAATGTAGGCCAGAATACTTGTTCTGCAGATGTCCGTACAGCATACGGACATGCTAGCTCTACAGAAAAGGAATGAGCGAAAAAGGAGTAACATTTTTACTCGACAAATAGGTGCCATGTCTAAAATATTCAGCTCAACAAACATCAGCAAACACACAAATTGTTAATGTGCAGTTGGTATGTTACTAGCTAAAGGTCCAGCTGCTGAGAGAAAAGAAAGAGAGCTAACTTCACTGAGAGATGGAGAAATGTGTAAGAAAAGACAGGAGAGGGGAGGAAGAAGAGAGATTATATTTAAAGGTAAAGACTGCTCAGTGAAGCTTGATAAACTGCAGATTTAAAGATTACGCGCAATGTCATAATTTGTAATCACATATTGGATTAGTATATGATGTTTTTTGACAAATCATGCATTTTCATTTTGGAAAACAAGCTAGGTATACTAATTTTGTGTTATTCAGATTAAATTTCTGGGTAACTTTGTGCAGGATAAACAGGTCAGCTCCATTAATGTGGTGAATTTGCAGTAAGGCACTGCGTTGGACTGCTACACAGTGGCTGTTGTGGTCAGTCTTAGGTTACATCAAGTGTAGCAGAGATTAATTTACATTTAAGTTGATGAGACTTAGATTCATTCATTTAATTCAATCATTATGCTATAATAGTATTACTAATAGTATACTGTATTATGCACAGTATAATATTAGTGTAGAAAATGGAACTCAGCTGAAATAGCTGTGAAACAGCTACTTACATCTTGTTTTGTGTAAATCCACAAATAGTAACAGGCCAGTTGATCACAGCTTGTCCACTAAGAAAGTCTACTGGAGCTCACATTAGAAGTTTTTGTGAGTTGTTAGTATTTTCCCTATGCTGAGCCACCACAACAGAGCTTAGTGTTCCTCCACTTTCTGATCTCACTTGACTGTTTTCATTTTTCTGTTTAGGTGTCAAGTCACCATGTAGGCATCAGAAAGTATATATGCTTTTTTAAACGCTTTTGTACTGCTTGTGTCATAAATAACATATTCAAATAAAGTAGATTTATTAGAATTAGAATTTAGATTCAAATAACATTTGTATTCTCACATCCTAATATTATTTTTTGTACTATATTAATATAACAAAATGTCCAGTGGCATGTGCATAAAAATAAATGATAGAATTGTCCTTGAAGGAGTTACTTTTTACTTTCAGTAAATTTCAGAGACTCTACTTTTTCCCTTTTAAGTAAAGAAACTGAATCAGTTCTTCTGTGTTTACTGATGTATTTTTAACACAAGTATCTGTACATCTACTGAAGTACAGAATGCCTGTACTTTTGCTACCTCTGCCATTGGGTTGTGGACCAAAGCCAGAAACTTGGAGATGTTGTACATAACAGAACTGATAATACTGAGAATGGCCTTCAAAGTATTTCCTATTTAAAGAGCTTAGGTCAACAATATATATTTGATGAAGCCTTCACGAAGTATAATCTGTACTAGAGCTGGGTGATATAAGATTTTTTCATATCACGATATGTTTTTTTCATTTCAGGCGATAACGATATATATCACGATATAAGCCAAATAACTATATTTGTAAGATTTAAATGTGCCGTTGCTCACAAGTAAAATGTGAAATAATTAGCAGCTTGTTTTAATTAAAATATTTATTTCCCATAATAAGTTCAACAGGGTAGATGTACTTAAGGAACATGAGACTTCAGTTTCAGATAAATAAAGGCAAATATTGCAAACTACACAAAAGGCAGCTGCTAAAGCATTTAAGTTTCAAAATAGAACAAACAAAACAGACTACTAAATTGTCAATTCCACTTAGAAACAAAATATTAATTCTAAAAAATAAATCTTAGTTTGTTTTACAGAAGAACAGACAAAATTGACTAACTTTTGTCAATATCAAATAAACTGAGAACTAAAAGGAAATTCTCAATCTCTCCTTGTTGTAAAGCTTAGCTTTTCAAACAGTTTTAACAGTTACTTTAGTCTGACAAAAGCCGAATGACGAATTAGCGCTTTCAGTCAGAGATTGAGCATGCAGACTTGAAATAGCCGAAATACCTTCACACTACGGAACTTCTATGGCCCTTCCGTTCGACAAGCTCTCCGGCATTGGAACCATCATCGGTTTTTTCTTCGGTAACCTTCGCTCACGCTCTCGGTTGATTTTTCTCTAGTCGGCAAACTCATTTCCTTCATTACCTGGGCAGCCCGACTGCAAAAACAAATACACATGTGCGCCTTGGCACTTGTGCTGTACGTCAAAGGTCACGTGACATGACGCTGCGGCTGTGATTGGTTCGGCTCTGCGCTACTTAATTTGGATTGGCTGTTCTTTTTTTTTTTTTAAGAGGACAAGAGAAATGAGGCCTATCGCAATAGTTTAATTTTTCTATTGAGAAAAAGTTATTTCACAATACATATCGTTATCATTCTATCGCCCAGCTCTAATCTGTACTATGAAATCTTGTCAATGCTGTTGTCGCACTCTAAATGCTTTAGACAATCTGCTACCGCTTTACTGTAACCATTACCTGGATCTTGTGTCAGAGGCTCATAAGTATTCCTGTCAGTAAGTGGTAACATAAATGCTCTCATGGCTTGGTCTGCTTTAACTGATTGTCTAACTATAGTCTAACTTGACATTCTTCAATCATTCCATTGATTTTTGTAAAATAATCCAGGAATTAATTTTAAGTCAGCATGATGCCGTAAAGTTTTTTTTTCTCCACCTTCAGTTTGCAAAAGATATGATTACATTTTCACTCACAAAACAATAAAGAAAACAAAAATGAAAAGATGTCCAGTTGTCTGTGTAACACTTTCTTTCTGTGTTGTTAATAATCTTAAAATGAATTGCAAAATTTGTGAGTAAAAAAAGCAACAATCGCTCACTGTAACTGTCCTACAGTTCAGGAAAAGAAATTCTTTTAAACAATCATTTTGATTATGCTAATTTTTTTTTCTGTCCATGATTACTTCAAAGAGGACCAGACATGTGAAAAATGACACCACACTGTCAAGGCGGGTGGGTATGAAGTGGACCCAAACGCAGAACTTTTTTCAAGAGAAAACATTCAGTTTATTTACCATGACAAACACATATTTGTGCTGATGTTTGAAAATCATGGTCCGACTATGGGAACCAAGAGAGCTGTTTGAATGGTCTCCCATTAAGTGCGGACAAAAACACCCACTGAAATGCTAATGATACGAAATAACTTTTGGTTTATTTTAAGAGACACTTATTCTGACAGAGTGTCCTGTCTTTCAGCATAAGCTGTTTTTGCCAAAAAAAATGACTACTGTCAGTATTTACCAAAGTAGAACGTTGTCAGTTTTGCGACTGAAAGCATGGGCACATTCATATAACTGTAGGAATTTCCCTTTCAGAGAGCAACATTTTGAGAGCATCATGTATAATGTAACAGCAAACATAAGCATGCATAGTTGTCACTATGAGTGATGACTTATTTGGAAGCCAGTAACAAACATATAATGTAACTGGATCTCCCAAAGTTGGATGTAAATATTTTCAGCAGGGCCTCAGCAGTACTGGTACTCTGATACAGTAGTGCAAAGTCATATGTGGAGTGTCAGAGGAAAGCAAATAACTGTTGCCCAGTGTAAGACACACATATGCTATGAATGTAATAAAGTTAGTTAAGTTAGTTGGTTAAAATGGTTTGCAGTGTTAAAACACAGGTATTATTGTGACTTGCTGTGATAGAATAATCACTAAATCTTAAAATGGGCAACAAACAAAATGCATATTCTTTCTTTTGACTTTCAGGAAAAAAGACCAGTGTGCACATTTATGCACATGACACACTGAATCTGTTATTAGAAAGAGCTGCATCCTACATCCCACAGGTCAGCTGTTACACACACATTTCTAGTTAATATAACAGACTCTGTAATAAAGCAGCCTTCTCTATGAATCATGCCTTTCAAACTTTCTACAGAGCTGAATTATTTGAAAACACTTCTATTCAGATGTTCCCTGCTTTATGGCACATTTTTCAAACTATGAAGCACTTCTTAGTATTGTTTTTTCCTTCCCATTTAAAAATAATATGTCTGTGATTCTCTATTAGTATGCATTAATTAATTTACTTTAGAATGACTGGGGACTGTTTGGATGACAAGGTGCTTCTAAAAGGAAAAAAATCAATAGTGAGAGTAGCTTATAAAATGTACAGTGAACTAGCTCACTTTTTAAAAAGTAAAAAAAAAGTATATATATATATATATATATATATATATATATATATATACACATATATATATATATGAATAGATAGATATTTGACTGACGTCTTTATTGTCAACATCACTGTCCACATATCCTGTTTATATCTATGCTGTATTTTCAACAAAGTAGCACATTTACATTTTTCAAATGACTTTCAAAGGTCAAAAAATGTGTAAAACAAAAGCAACAGGAGTCCAAACATGCCACCCTCACTTTCTGGAGTCTTCTTAACCACAAAATCAAAAATGGTGAACCCAGAACTTATTTTGCTTTTTGCAACCAATAAACATGGATGCTCTTCGTATTACATGTATCCATCTAAACATGCATGTTAAGCACAAATTTCATCACATGCAACCTTATATTTTCATCTCTTACTCATGCATAATCTAAACTGGCATTTGCTTTAGCTGTTTACCCTTGCTTCCCACGCACAGTAACATTCACACATTAGGCTTTCTCTCGCATATACCACGGGTGCATGCATGGCCAAATTTCAAATAAGATTACATGTGTCACATCCACTGTGATTCTTCATGCTTAATGCACACGAACATTTGCCACCTTGTTGCCAGTGAATTTTACCCTATCTGGTTCATCCAAATAAGACATATGCATACATTCAGAAGCCTGTCCATCTTAATGTGCAGTAATATATGTTCAAACTTTCTTTGATATCAGCAATTATATAAAACCCTTTGTCATAAGATTTTTTTGTTAGTTTTTTACCCTAAAACGAATTAATTCTTTATATAGCAACAGACATTCCTCGAGTCTAAAGCACTAACTGGGTTCACCAGATTTTCCAGCTTAATTTGTGCAAGCAGACATCAAAAATGTTGGGCAGATGGTGAAAGCATGATGAGTCATATAAATGCCAGACACATAAATAAAGTAAAACAGGCTTTAATGTTGTAAATATAACAGATATGCTAAATTGTCAGCCAAAGACACAAAATACACATTATGACACTGTGGTGATTCAAACACCACAGTGCTATAATGCTGTGATATTTTATAAATGCTATGTATACTGTAGATAGTGGTGAAATAAGTTTCCAAAATGCTTATCAATGGTTATTCAGCTTCAGTTAAAAACATCTTAAAACATTCAGATTTTTCCCAATACAATAATTTTTCAAGCACAATAAACTGAACGAATACTTGTACTCACCAGTCAAAAAATAATGACTGCAAAAGTTTAGTAATGAAGGTGCAGAAGAGTTAAAAGAGAGCAAGATTACAACACACCATGTAATTTTCTACTTAGGTTAATTGTGAGACAGTTATAGGCTAAAGCTGGACAGTATTTCTCTAGAAGGCTCATGCAATAATCACCCAAATTGTCTACTTTGTTATTGTAATATAGTGTAATATACAATCTTGTTCTATATATGGACACGATTACAACTGACTTTAGTACATTTTGTGAACCTTCTTCATGTAACAATATGCATTTCTTTCAGTTCAGTAGGGTTCCTGTCTGATTTTCTATTCCTTTTCACAAACTGTCTCTCGCTCTATTTATCCTTTGTCTGCCTCCTTCCTCTACTCCTAGCTGTCTCCAGCATTATGCTAACACATTTAAAGGCAGGCTCCTGCTGTGCAGAGTAATCCTTCAGTGAAGCTACACTCCCCTAATGTGTTGAGGCTTAGATTACTCCCAAACCAATATATCTCTGGGATGACATCAGACACAAGCATTAAACCAGGGTCACACTCAAGCTGTATACATGTATACAGCTTGAGAGTGCTCACACTACACACACTACACACACCTGTGCACATATATTCCCAGTTCTTTGATAGCACTGATTTCACTTAAAAGGTACACATATTTCCTTGAGATTTTAGGATCAAACTAAAACAAATATTTCACATTCAGTGGTTTATGAAGTTGTATACTCTAAGAAAAAACTCTAAATCAGAATGAACGATCATATAGAGAAACACAGCATTTTCCATACTCATCAAGTTATTGATATGCAGGTGGTCATCCATTAACTGACGGAGATATCCTTTGTCTTAAAGCCAACCGAGTAAAAGCAAAGTTCTACTAGCGATACCTTAAGTACAGTAAGGATTATTCTAACAAATATGAGCTGTCAAAACATCATGTGGATTTGTTCCTTGCAGTTGTGCCCCATTTTTTCTTTGTGTGTGTGTGTTTGAATCTTTGTCATTGTTTTTACTATATCATAGAATTGTGTAAAAATTAATCAAAATGAAAACTGAAGCATCAAAATGCATGAAAAAACAAACTCTGTCAAAACATTTGGCCACAATTCTTCATAAACTGACTTTATACTCACTATAGGGTGACTGTGACTCCAGTAGTAGAGTGGGCCATCTCCTAGTTGGAAAAGCAGTGGATCGAACTCTGACATGCCCAGTCTATGTTCCTACGTATCAGGCAAGTTCCACCTAGTTTATCCATGTGTTCGGATAGGTTAGAAAGTGCTTAAGCACTGTATTAATGTGTGATTGAGACTTGTACAACACATAGTGAGTAAGAAAGGTGACTGAGGAAGAAATGCTCAATGCATCATCCCCCACCAGCCTACACCTATCGCAGCATAACTAAGGGAAGATTCAGGGTCACCTGATCCAGCCCTAACTATATGCTTTAGCAAAAAAAAGTAGAGATAGTGTCTGTTTCCCGAATTTAAACTGGAAGCTGGTTCCACAGAAGAGGGGCCTGAAAACTGAAGGCTCTGCCTCCCATTCTACTTTTAAATACTGTAGGAACAACAAGTAAGCCCGCAGTCTGAGAGCGAAGCAAATTTAGGATAAATATGCTCCCTCTTTCTAGTCCCTGTCAGTACTCTTGGTGCTGCATTTTGGATTAACTGAAGGTTTTTCAGGGAGTTTTTAGGACATCCTGATAATAACGAATTACAGTAGTCCAGCCTAGAAGTAATAAATGCATGAACTAGTTTTCTAGTACCATTCCATTTAACATTTACTCACTAATGCACAAAACACATGACTGGAAACATTAAAATCTACTATTTTTAACGGATACGGGACCTAACTTTAGTAATAACTTAGCCTTTACTGAAAGTTAAAGCATGTTTTTCAGTGAGAATTCATAGGCTTGGGGGTAAGAGCCACAGATAAGTGGAAGAGAGACAGGTTAACACATTGTTGGTTTTGGTCTTTTTTTTAAAGGAGAGCTGTCTCATTTCCAATGAGTCACATACTGACACTTGGTCAGGACCTATTACCGTCACATTTTAACACACCAGGTAACCCTTTAGCATAATTTTTTAACATGCAGGGTAGCTTGCCAGACTTCACTAGGAGTCCCTCGGTTGCTTAAAAAGGCACCGTAGGTCCCTAGCCAAATGTTTTCTGCTGGCCCTGTCACTGACACAAAACCTGCCTGTGTGTAAAAAAAAAAAAAAAAAGAAAAAAAAAGAAAAGAGAAAAAAGAGAAAAAAGAAAATCACCATTTACTGTTTTATGGACTCAGATGCAAACCCAGAGACAGATGATAAGTTTAGAATATTTATTACAAACAACCAGAGGTATATATAATGAGGTAGGATATTGTAGCAATATCCAATAAACTTGCCAAGGAATGTGAGTGGGAGCGTAGGTAGGTAAGTGTTTTCAGAAATCAGTCTCTCGCCTTACAGGCGTAGCTCTCTTAAGGTCTTGCCAGAGAAATTGAATTGGGTTGCGGTCTGGACCTGGGTCATTGCAACAACTTCTTTTCTTTATCAGCCATCGTGTTATAGATCTTTTGGTGTGCTTAGTATAAAAAAAAATTACTGTTCCATGAGCCAATTTCAGTCAGCTTTTAGCTGTTGGACTCTTAATTCTTGTGGAAGCAGTAAGGGTGTTCTTAAGGGTGCAGAGTCCATTTAAAACTGTCTTTTTCACATGATTGTACTGCCAGAATCATAACAAAATGAAGCTGCATGGTGCAGATTATTCCAATCCATTTTTTATTGCATAAATCTTACTGAAGAGCAATTGAAACTAAGAGATGATCAGACCAAGCAAATGTGTGTAACAAGTTGTAAGTAGAACAGTCCTCTGTTTGACAAGTACTTCTTTATGATGTCTAAACTAAGGGATGCATGTCTTTTGTGTATAAGCAGGCATGATGATCTCTTTTCCTGACGGTTTTTTTTTCCACCCAAGACTTTAGGATAATCATCCCCTTAATACCAAAGGAAAGCTAATTCCAAACAAGCTGTAAATGAAGAGAATTGCAAAGAGGTTTTCCATCAGTCCTCATTTATTCAACAAATGTGATATATTTCTCTGCCTTGAGGGTGATCGTGTAAGTGATTGTAAACATGTTTTGTCCTTCTTCAGAACCCTTTCCACAGGCTGGGTGGAATCATTACATTGTTTTAAGTAAGGAAGGAAATAATTCATAGACTACTAGTTACCCAATAGTTTCTAAAGTTTCTACTTTCCACAGCGTTAGATCCTCACCAAGAAAACGTGTTGTTCTCTTATAGTTTCCATATATTTTATGCTTTCTCAGAATTTTGTATCTTTGAGGGCCTTGTGAACTCTGATTTTCAGTTTTTTTGTTGACATATGTGAGAACAAACATATGTGCCCGCTGCTCTTTTTGTTCATGATGTGTGCCTCCTGTTAAAGCTCAGTGTGCAGTTTTAAATCAAAGCTGAGCAGGTGTCACTCTGGCTACAGACAGATGGGAAACCTCATGGTGAAACCAGAATTCTATCTACTCATCTTTTTCTCTGATCTCTCTCTGTTTGCCTGTTTCTTTATTTTTATCTTTGTCTCCATACAGGCTGATTATTCTGCCTGGCTCTAAGACTTGGTGGTTCTCCCACTTGGTGCTGGCTCTCATGTGCTACTGTATCACTTCCTGTTCCTGTTCTGTCTGTTGTAACAAAGAGTCGTGTTCTGCTAGCTGATCTCTCTAGCTTGATAACTTGCAGTCTCTTACATAGCAATCAATTTTATATTATAAACTATGCATGCCTTATCAAAGCACTGATTCTGTTTAATCACTTGCAAATTGTAGGTATAGCTTTCATTCATCAAACTTTTCAGGTCTGCTAGCTTGATTTAAGTTCTATCTAAACTATTAAAACATAGCTCGTGGGTCTCAAAACTCAGAAAAACTCCCCAAGCAGCCTGGAAGCCAAGCTAGCTGGGTGACTGTGGGGATAATAATCCAAAGAAGCCCTCAACACACCACCAACCCATTCACGTTTCTAATCAATCCTCAACACTTGGCAAGACAGGGGAAAAGAGAAATAAAAAACAAACAAAAAAAACGGTTAAGGCACCCTCAATCTTGTCTTGACATATGGCATAGAAACTGAACATTTACCAATATTTCCTGAAAATTCTCTTTAGCTTGACCATTTCTTGGAACTTGTTATTTTATCATAATGGTCTACACAGCACTAGGGAAAAGTTCTTACTGTAGATATCTATCTGAAAGTGCTAAATTAAATTTAGGGACGTGATTGATTCATTCCAATGTTTTCTTCAATGCCATGTGCCAACACTGCAGACCAGCTATCTAAATTAAAGCAATAAAGAGAGGTTTGACTCTGGTATAATTCAGGCAATATGCTTTAGATCAGTGTCCATGTGCACTGAGATGTGCTTTTCAATCCGATTTACAGATTTTTGGCTAAATCTGAGGAGAGAGTACAGCCCTGTACACTTCAAAATTCATCCCACTGCTTCTATTAGCAAACACATCATCAGTAAACACCAATGATACCAGTACATGCCAATGTCATAAAATATACTCCATCATGCCTCAGATCATGTGGTATGAAAATGAAAAGAACAACTCATGTTCCTGTCATTCTCCAGTGTTTCTTTTCCTTCTTTTTTCTGGATCTGTGCAGGGCCTTTTATGTACCAGACTGCTCTTGTTTGGTTTTTCAGCTTAATAATGGCCTCCTTCACTTGCATCGACATCTCTTTGAACCTCATATTGAGAGATTTAGTGAATAGCTACTAAATGTAACTTTTGGAAACGACTTTTGCATTGTAACTCATGCAGTATATGTTTTCTTTCTCTTACTTCCCTTCTCTCTCTGGAAATCAGCCCCTAGTCTCTTATTCTCCATATCTCACTCATGTTTTGTATGTTTTTCTCCATTTGTAATTTCTCTTTCTCTTGATATGTCTTGTTCTCTCTGTCTGTCTCTCTCTCTTTCTGTCTCTAAGCAGTGTCTTTCTTCTTTCCCTGATGAGGCCATCCCCTCAATGGTGATGAGACAGGCAGAGGGTGATTAAAGTGGTATCTCATCTGGTAGGAAAACTGACCTCAATCAGAACTATTCTACCAAGAGGACACCCCCCTCTCTGTTTCCTACCATCTATCCCTTCTACTCTGTATTTCCATGACTATCATCCACCATCCTTTATTCTTCCTGACCTGATCCCTCACCATGTCAGTGCTCTCCATCTCTCATCATCCCTCTCTTGTGTTCTACTCTCCTTTCTCATCTTCCCCTATCCACTTTTAGTGATCACTCTCAATTTGTCATCATCCGCTGTATTGTTCTGTGATGGTAATCTCTTCTTCTCAGGAACTCTCAAGTTTGCTGTCATCAGCTGTATGCAAAAAGCATCACATTTACAAAAAAAAGTATGCTTTTTAAGAAATGGAAATGCTCTGGATTTCTTGAAATTTGAAAGAATCAGATGCTTTGAAATGCAAACACACACACACACACACACACACACACACACACACACACACACACACACACACACACACACACACAAAGAGGAGCGTAATCCCAGTATGTCCTTTCTAAATGTCAATCAGGCAATGCGTGTTGTCATGGCAACATTTACTCGTAAACTATCTAAAAAAAACACATCCCTGTTTTTAGCTTTGCAATTACTACCATGCATGACTGCCATCTTTTGCTATATTCATCCTCTTGTGCCGAGAATGTAACATGTCTCTCCCACAAACATTCATTAACTCAGCCAACACAAGTGTGTGAAGTATGTGGATAACTCACGTATGTGTCCTTAATCTATTGATCGCAATCCACTATGAAGCTAGAGTT
This sequence comes from Pelmatolapia mariae, assembly GCF_036321145.2. Taxonomy (NCBI): domain Eukaryota; kingdom Metazoa; phylum Chordata; class Actinopteri; order Cichliformes; family Cichlidae; genus Pelmatolapia; species Pelmatolapia mariae. The sequence goes on along the minus strand of NC_086239.1, from coordinate 13,934,931 downwards.
AGATTCTTCAGTCCTTGCGTCTCTATGGCAGCGCCCAGAATAAACTGAATAAGCTTCAATAAGCTGAATAAGGAGACTTTTCACTGCCTTGACAGTGTATATTTTGAACATGGATTATTTATTCATTCATTGGTCGTCTTTTGTGGTGTCCTTATTTTATTAGCCGATGGCTACGTAAGCGCTGCTAAATAAATAAATAGAATGATATTCATGTGTTGAGGGCAATTGAGGGTTTTTTCTTTTGTTTCTTTGAATACACTACCCTACCATGTGATCTTAACTTGTACTTTGAGTTTGTTGGTGATCATGCAAGTTGGATAATTTGCAGGCTTTTGTGCACACTTTGCTGCACTGAATTACTTGGCCACCAGAGGCATTTGACTAGCTCTGTTGAACCGGAAGTGATGCAATCACACTGGCCCAATTTCCAGTGATATTTAAATCCTTTTCTGCATGGATGGTTTGGCTAGTTCAAAAATGGTTCCCCCTCTGTGTTTGCCTTGTTTTGATTTGATTTGTAAGGGATGTTTATATGAGTGTGTAAGTGCGTGGGTGTGCGGTTGTGCCATTTGATGTGATTTATAAATTTGCATGCATGTGGCCATCTTTTGGTGCTTAATCCACTATCTGCAGAAATAAAAATAAAAAAATTTCTTCTCAGTGCTCTATCCAGTAAAAGAGAGAAATATTTTTGTTCCAGTTTGCACTGACTCATAATTAACCTTCTAGTTTTTCTCAGCTTAACACAGTGAACTCTTGTGTCCACCTTAGGTTTAAAGTGATCTTTGTGCACAACTGATCAGTAGGTTCTTTCTAAGCAAACAGACACACAAGGAAGAGTAAAAAAAAACATTGTCTAGAAATTATTCAATATTTCCCAACATGTTTTTATAGCAATGGTGTGACACAGTACTATATAATGCACAGATTTTATTCAACATAATATTAATACTTAGTTTCATGCCTAATTAAATTCCACACTTAAAGAAAAGTGTCCTTTATCTTTTGGTAGTGGAATGGGCTTTTTCTCTTGAATGAGACATGTTAAGAATAATGACAATAGTGATCAAGATGATGATGGTAATGGTGCAATTATGATTGCCATGATACCTGAAGGGGAAGCGAACAAGTGTCGACAGATGTGCTTTAATGACATTTATTATTTATATAAAACAAATTGGCTGTCTAGTGCTCTCCACAGTTTGTATCCTTCATCTTTAAATGTCCCTGTTGAGGGAAAAGGTCCCCTCAGTCATGTTTTTAAATTAATCCTCGTTTTTATGTTGGAAAAAAAAAACAATGTTATGGATCAAATTTTTATCTTTACTGATTAAAGTTAGTCACACATATGTTTAAATCAACATTTTATTGTGACTTTTGGAAAATCCAGCATAATGTAATTTTTCCTCATGTACAATGTACAATTATTCAGCTACAGAATTAATATTATTTTGAGATGCTCGCTGATGCTATAGTGTTTCCTCCATGTTTACTGAAATGATAGGCATGTCATTATTTGCTAAATTCTATGGCTAAGAATGTAAAAGATCTAAGACAGAATCTAAGAAAGGCTTAAAGTCATAAGGATTCATTGTCTGGAATTCTATGGCTATCCATCTCGGAGATGGTTTCACAATAAATACAAAGATTGACATGCAGATTCACCAGAGGAAAAACATGTCAGAAGAGCATTATGGATACCATGAATGTCACAACCAATTCAACAGTTGTAGCTTTGTAGCAGATTTTTCAGTCTGGAGCACAGAGGGACTGACAGGGCATGTTGTTTGTAGGTCTAAAACAAAACAATTCACATTCCAGTACAAAAGAAACAGCTAACGCCTCTGAATTACATTTTCTACCAGGTTTTTCAGCAAGTATAAACAGGTTTCAGCCTTCAGTCTTGTTTTTTTGTCTGTCTTCAACATAATCTCTTTCAGTGCCATAAAATGGGACAGCTCATTTTTGCCCTGACAAGCCAATCAGAATCAGTGAATGGAATCAAATCAGTTCTAGCAAGAAAACAAACATGTTTACTTTGTGTCTGCACAACATCAAAGTAAGCATTAGCTATATTTAATACGCAGCTCTTCTTCTTGTTTCTTATTTGGTTGCACTTGGTTTATACAGACAATCATGTTAGAAGTGCTACAACAACTTGCTAGCAGGCTGTCCATGTGAAATATCAATATTCTCAATGTGACTTGTAACTACATTCAAATGATCAGCGAAGTGGAACAAGTGGGAAAAAAGTGATGCAGGTTCTTCATTCAATTTTAAAACTGCCAGCTTAAAAGTTTTTATCACAGACAAAAATGGCATTTTAGCCAGATATTTCTCAATAATAGATTATTAGAAGAACATGCATAAAAATCAAGCTATGTTACACCATAAAGTCATACCATAAAGGTTTAAAAAAAAGCATGAGAGTGACAGCATCAAGACATTACTTAATTTTTTCATTATGTTTATTGGTTTTTAATGTTTTCACAACCCCCTGCGTCCCAACCTTAAAACCCACCTCCCCATTCCCTTTTCAGTTTTTGTACCGAGTCTATCCAGAGTTGCTTTTTTGTTTTTTCCCCTCTTATTTATTTATTTCTCTTTTTTTTTCTTTTCTTTTTTTTTACAACAGAAGGTTTTGTGAAAGCATTTCCTTGTGTGTTTCAGACAGGGTCAGGAACCATTCATGCCCCTATAAAAGTTGCACTGCTAGCTCTCACTGGGCAGATGACTTCCCTTAAATGAGCAACAGATCAGCGAATGCGAGGGGTGAAACTGCTCATGTCAAACAGGTGACATTTTTATGTGTTTGTGTGTAAGTGAGAGTGCTTGTGTGTGTCAAATGGTGAGCCTGGCTGTAAGGATCTGGTTCAGTAGGGTTCTACTTCATTGTCTCTAAACTATTTGTCTTCATGAGATGAAAATATGACAGAAAAAAACGCGTGGGAGAAAAAAAAGAAAGAAAGAAAGGGAGAAAAAAGTTGGACAAGGTCAAGTCTATATTCTATCTTTGCATTTTAAGGCCTATGTATATGATTGTGGGGGGAAGGCGTTATGAATCCATGAGAGATGAACTATTTCTAATTTTAAAATGATGCATATTTTCAAGGTTCAGCTTGTCATGAAAAATTAGCATATGAATTTATTGTGACAGGTGACATTTTACGCACCTTGCTGTTTTTCTGAAATGACTGTCACAGAAATGTGCTCATGGATTTGACTTTCATTATTACTGGTTTTGTAATACCTCACAGGTGATTTTGCCGAGCTCTTAATAGTTCAAATATAACATATGCATAAAGATATGAAATATGTAATTCACACCATCTTGCAAACATGTTAATAGCACACGTGTACGCACCCACGCGCCTGTCATGTTTGACAGACTGTGATTTTGCCACAGTGTTTTCTTTCTGTCTTTTATGTTGTTTCATCTCCCCACCCCCATCACCCATCTGTGCCACTGTTGTATCTGTCATTCACCCCAGGAACAAAGACACATTACTGTTACTGCAACTTACTTGAAGGCATGCTTTCTGCTAAGATGGCTTCTCTTTTAGAAAGTCAGAGAAAAAGACAACTATCCATAAGAAGTGTTGGGCCTCATTAATTTAGTTTTTTAGAAAGAAATGAACACAAAATCATGTGAAAAATCATGTTCTGACAATCTGGAACTAGAATTGCATTATTTGAACACTGATGGAGAATGCTATTTAAGTTTTTTGTTAAAAATATATGTAAAATTATGTATATATTTTTTGTATATATTTTCAAGATTCAGCTTTATTGCAGTGCATTTTAATGATTTAATTTTTTTGTATGTAGATTTTTTTTAAATTTCCTTTTCCTTAAATCTAAATCCTCATGGTTCATAAAATACATATATTCTATAAGCTCTAGTTTTTTGTTTACCTAACATCTGCTTGACGTTTAACCCTCTGTACCCTATACACCAGGGGTCTCCAACTCCAGGCCTCGAGGGCCGGTGTCCTGCAGGTTTTAGATCTCACCCTGGGTCAACACACCTGAATCAAATGATTAGTTCATTACCAGGCCTCTGCAGAACTTCAAGACATGTTGAGGAGGTAATTTAGCCATTTGAATCAGCTGTGTTGGATCAAGGACACATCTAAAAACTGCAGGACACCGGCCCTCGAGGCCTGGGGTTGGAGACCCCTGCTATACACCCATAGACAGCCAGCAAGTTTCTTTTACTGTTTGTGTATAAAATAAAATAAAAACACTTTTTACACACCATATTTATATAGAAATAACTCTGGGGTAAAAAACAACAACAAAAAAAAATCCAGATATGTGTCAAATAAATATTTAGTGTTTTTATCTGAGTCACTTCCAACATTCTGGATAACTTTTCATCTGTAGTAAGTGTAGCTTGTCAGTCCACTGTTTACCTCAGCTCTCAAAATGCTGGGCGTCTGAAGTATTCATTGTCTATTTACTCCAGAGGAAGATGTAGAAATTTGTGAAAGGACTCCAATACGGGTCGATAAGTCAGTGAAGCTCACTTATGACTGATGGCAGTGATATTCAGGTGAGTTGTCAAAGATATCCTGAAGTTTTCAGTTGGTGGTGTAAGCACTGCTGTTTTGGCAGTGTTACTTAAACTTTCTCTGAAGGGCATCTAATATTGTCAGACTTGAGCGATTACTGAATTAAGTCTGAATGTGAATGTAATCCAACTATTTATCACAGGCAAACTATAATTTTTAGGACCCTTAAGCCTAATCTTGGCTGGCAGTTACCTTAATAACTAACTGCTCTTATAGCAGGCTTGTGGTTAGCTGTATCGACTATCTCCAACAATGAGGAATAAATGAACATGATTATGCACATTTTCTTATGTTACAGCTCTCTTTCAATAGCTTTTTTTAAAGATAAATTTAGGTATTTTGAATTTTTATCAGATTTCCCCTTTCTTTTTTCAAATTTCAGGAATCTGGAACATTCTAATAGGATTTTATTGGAGTATATTGTATCTTGCATAAATACAGCATTGAGCACTGAGATTTAAAGAGCACAGAACAGAGGGTGATTAGCTCACAGAAGATGGGTAAAAATGATTGGGCCAGAGGGATGATGACATAATTGAGAACAGGAAACCTGCCGTGTTTATCTAGTGGGTCAGGCCCAGAGAGAGAAGCTCAAGCCTAAGGAACACTTCTTTAAAGTATTGAATAAACCCGTATTTGACATGGGTTGACTACGGGGACTATATTAAAACAAAAGAAAAGCGAGAGCAGCAATTTTTTTCTGAGCATTAGAAATTTTAACATTGAGCAAAACCCAAATCTTTCTAACCTACACCAATTCAACAAGCCTCTGTGTGGTACAGAGCAGAAAACTTTGGTGGCCAACTAATTGCGAACCAGTCGCCCTCCCAGAACATGTAGTTTGGGCTACATCCATGTAGAACTGGAGTGAAGTTGATTGATTCACAGAAGACAGGCAAGAGATTTGACCAGAATGATGAGAACAAAATTGAGCTGGAAATTACAGGAAAGGAAAAATGTAAAGAAAAATCTGAGCCAATGCTGTTGTCAATTTTTACAAATCTTTGACAGAAAGAAAGCATTTAAGTCTCATTCACAACAAATTCAAAACATGGTAGTGTCAGGGGTAATTCATTATTAACTTTCTTTCCTTGACAAAATAAGAGAGAAAATATGTATGTGTAAAAAAAAGGAACCAGTAACCACTAGGAATGTGAAGAATACAAAACTTCAAACTCATTCACAGTCTACAGTCTTTATCTATTTTTCTTACACCAGTAATGACTTCAGTATGAATCCAGGAAGAATGCCTCTTCAGATCATCAGCTCAATTAGTCCCAGAGGCACCGAAGATAAGGATGTTTTCACAGTCAAAGTGTAAAAATTCTCTTTTCAAAACAATAGCTAACCTGAATACAGGGCTTAGAATGAATCATCACAGTTCTAAACTTTTTGGACATGAGCGCATAAACACAACGTTCTACAGCAACCCCCAAACACATTGCTTCCCGTGGAGTGGCGATTAGAGTGGAAATCAATTTGAGGTGCCCATGGCTAAATTGACATCATTAGGTTTACTGCAGGCTGAATAATGGATGGCTGTATCATTATATGGGAAAATAATGGGATGAGACAAAGCACAGGTAGACAGCTTGCTGCAGGTGAGAGCTATAAATAGATGCTGGCACACCCACACAAACACCCATACATGCACAAGTCTGCGCATATCTACTGTGAAAAATACAAGTGGCAAAAGCACAGCACTAAATGGCAATAACACAAGCGCAAAGTACAAACTGGAGTTAATGAAACTTAATTTACTATTACTAAATTCTTAGTACCTACAGTGTGACAAAACATCAATGATGCATCACATTTGCACCTATCAAAATCATCCTAAGATTTTGTGCAGGTTTGATTATATGGGTCATTGTAACTGGATTACACTTTCTCTTAACTGGATTATTAACTGGATTAAAAGACCAATATGAAAACAGAGACACATATAACTGGAGAAGACGACCAAACACATTTTTAATTCATTGATTTATTCATATCTTATTTGCAGGAACAGACATGCATATGATGCACGGAGTTCATTGCAGTTGGATCCTAGCATTACCTTATTCTCATTTTCTTAAAAGTAATCAGCATGTATACAAGATTGCAAGAAAAAACATTCCTACCATAGACATGATTGGCAGTCATTATTTTTTCTGCGGTATCACACATTTTGGGATATTGAATGACAATAAAGTTCTGAAGTTATTTAGAGTAAATCAAACATTTATTTTAAAGGCACAGTGTAACGGTAAAAACAAAAACATTATTCGGTTTTATAGGCTGATGGGAGGCACTGAGGATTCACATTTCATGTTCAAAAACAATTTTTTTTACAAGTGAACACAAACACTGCACTCAAGCCTTGGTCTTCCATGTTAACTGAAAATACTGATGCACATTCACATTCAGATCAGTAATATCTACGGTCAGCTCCTGTAAAAGCAAGAGGAGATATCAGTTTTACTTCTTCATTGGTGGCTCATGTTTACTATTTTTTAAATAAACATCATCCAGGACTTAAGAGTTGAATGTACAGCACTTGCCTTCTGTTCTGTTCTATAAATTGGATCTGATCTAAAGGCTAATAATTCAGTTTTTCTAATATATACACAGCACACCTTTCCAGTAAAGTTAAACAAGCTGACGCTGAGACATGTGTTTTGTGCATGACAGTAAGAGCAGGCCTATACGTCTTCAGGATGAAACATCTCGTCCTGTGCCAGACAGAAATAGCTCTCCCACCTCACTGTATTTAACTGACACAGCACCAGCTGCTTACTATTTCTTTCAAGTTGTTACCCCATCAGACAATACTTAAGAAGATAAATGGATTGTCTCATGCTGAAAAACTACTTATTACCATGCACATACTGTGTCATCCTCATTCCGTTTCTCTTGTTCCTCGCTGCCCTTTTTCTCCCCCCCCCACACATCCTTCATTCTTCACGTTTATCTCTTTCACCTCTATTTTTTCCCTCCATCTGGTTACAGTGATGCATTCTCCCTCTCTCCACCAGTATTGCCTGTCCTTCCCTTCTTTCTACACATGAACCGTCTTTCTGTCTTTTCAGTATTCGTAACCCATCCTTGCATCCCCAACACACACACACACACTGAGTCCTCTGTCATTCTGACTTTCTTCATCTGCAATTCTTGCCCTCTCATCTGGCTTCTCCCTGTCCATCTTCTCAAGAACAGTATAAATGTAAAGCTTTTTCATCTACCATTATTTATGGAGCTGCAGTAGCTATCATTTTCATGCTTCTGATAAGTGCACTGAGTACAGTACACAACCTTGACAGGAATATTTTATCATAAGCCAAATGAGGAGAGGGAATACATGCTATCCTCTTGGACTATTAATTCCTTTTTTTCATTTCCCACCTCAAACCAATGTAAAGCTATTTTGCAGTGCTACATCTTTACACATGACCTAATCTCTTCTTCCTTATTTACAATTTGGGTACAATTTGCTATTATTTATACTTTTATTCTGAGTATCTTAAGGGTTTAGAAAGTCTGTGTTTCATGTCATGTTTTGGTACATATCAACTTTATTGACCACAAACCTCTGGCTTGCCTACTGAGCACCAATACTCATTTATGAACATCACAACATTAATTTGAACATTTCATTTATGTTAGGAGCTTTTGTGGTGATAGACCATTTCCTATATGCATTTTAGGTTTTATACAGTCATCTGTAGCTTAATGAATAATACTTGATTAATTTTATTTTATTGTAGATATACAAAATATTTAGACATTGGCATTAACCATAACTGAATTAAGTATTCCAGAAATGTACTGACCTGTGATTCAAGGTTGTGCTGTGGGATTAGTGGATAAGTCTCTGCATTTGTAGTTATGGTAACCTCTGTGATCTCAGTTCCCACGCCCCAAATCCTCACCACACCCAGCTTCAAATAATCTGCAGCATTCAGGCCATTTGCTGCCACTTCATTGGTCAAGGTGTTCTAATATTGAAAGTGATGAAGACAAAGAGAAGGTGTTAAGGGGAATCATAAATGATATTGTGTTTTGTACACACACACATTTGTAGTGTTATAAGAATATATGTATTGTTATAGGAATTGCATGACAGGGTAGATAACAACAATCATGAACTTCAAATTCACTTTGCTGGAGATGTGTTTCAGCTGAGTCATGAAGTTTATTCAGTAATGCATTATTGTTTATTTTTTGCTTCCTCTCTTCAGTGAGTGAGCTGTACTATTTGAATTTCTTCCTTATATAGTTCTATTTTTAGTCCTATAGTTTCATATCCAACAGGTAATGTTGTTTACTCTGATTCCTTTTAGCTGTACTGAGGTCCAACACTCATACAGAGCTAAAAGAACACACATATACGAATACGCACATACATACACACACACACATACACATCTACATTCAGATAGACATCCAAAATGGCATACGATCTGCTAATCTGCCAGGCCGCTTCTGGCCTCATTGCTCAACTTATCCTCATCTTCTCACATCTGCCTGTTCGCACATACAGCCATCCCCACAGTCACTTACATACGCATGTGTGCGCACACAAAATCCTGCACACACACACACACACACACACTTCCTCTCTCTCCCTCTTTGGCTGTCAGGCAGTGCCTGTTTTATCGCTGTGTGAAATTGCTTTGAATTGAGCCTGATTGTAGGCAGAGGACAGCCACAGATGTTTGGCCACGGTAGCTTTAAGTGTATACTGTAGGGTTTTGCATATATGTGTGTGTTTGGGTTTAGATGTGTTTATTAATGTGTGCCTTTGGGTCTTTGCCTGGCAAAGAGGCAAACGTGGCTGGGTTATTCCCACTGGTCCCAGCTATTTGGGAGTTTTTAACATGTATGACCTGAACTGCTATCAAGTTGCTGCCAAACAAACTTTGCCATAACACATAGGTCACATGTCTTTTTTCAACTAACTGAAATATCTTTTGCAGAAGGACATGATCCTTACATAGTAGCAATATTTTAAAATTTACCCCAAAAGACACCAAATGAGGCAACTCTGTTGCTGGTGCCAAATTTGAATTTTGTTAAACTTCATTAGAATCACAAGTGAATCCTTTACTATCTTGTTCCTTATAGATAACACATGCTTTAGGGTTACGTTTCGATTTAAGAATCTGTTCATGTCAGTGGACAAAACTCTTTCATCCACTTCACTCGTAAAGCTTGATAGTTGTTTATACATTGTGGCATGGTGTTGCAAGAGTTGGCACTGTTGTCTCAGACCAAGATTCAAGGAATAAGTCCTTGCATGCTCTTCCTGTGCCTGCATGGCTTTAACCTGTTATCCTTCCTACCTTCAAAGACATGATCCTGGTTGATCCTGGACATTAGGTAGACAAAGTATTTAAAGTGCATAAACTAAAGGACTGTATGAATGTATGTGACCTTTCTGGAGTATTGCATGTTCCTAGATTTCCCCAAAACAGCAAGAGGAAATCAAACAGAAAGCATATAGCTGTTCATGTTCATCAGCATATAGACTTCAAAACAGAAAGTCTCAAGAAACATGAGAGTTAATATAGAGTCAGAAAACCTGTTTAAAATGCACTTCAAAACTGGATTGAGTTATGACTCGGAAGGTTTGCATTTCATCATAATTCTGATTTGTGAGGCTGGAGACAGTGTACTTACTGGTTAGAGGTTTTATACAAGGTAGATAATAGGTCTGTCATAATACCTTTGGAAATTATTTGTCTGATTATTTGGGATTTTTTTGTTTGTTTGTTTCCGTTAGTTAGTTAGTTTTTTTCCACATAAATCCCTAAAAAAAATAGTTTTGTTCTACATTAGAGGTTGCCTTGAGAAGGCAGGATTATTAAATCATTTGTAAAGCCAGGAACACACCGAAATCTGCATTAACATATCCACTCAACTTCAGGCTCTTCTGTCTAAGCATGTTAATTTGAGGCCACGAAATTTTAATGAGGCTTCATGCACAACAAAAGCCTTGCACCTGATCAAAATTACGTTGTGACTTCATTAAAGCTAGTGACTTGGCAATGAGCTTGTATATAAGCTCAGCAATACCTACATTATCTATTGTGTTGTAATGTTTTATTGATTATTTTATATTATAGTCACTGTGACATAAATTATACAGCAATAGCAAAGAGAAGAGAGTCTTATTCTTTTTCACCACTTAAGCATGCAAGTTGATTAAAAACTGAAATGGTTATTTTTTAGTATTTTAAAAGTTATTGATCTTTAGATAATTATTTTAATGGGCTAATACTAAGAGATTAAATCACTTAAAAAATTGTGTCTATTTATTCTGATACAGGTTTCAAAAGATTTTCTTTTAAGGAGAATTTGTTTCAGGAAAAGCTTATTTCAAACCACCACCTCAGAATTAGACATAGATTCTTTGCTAATGGTTTCCAGCAGTTAGCCTTTGACATCCGCCCACCACAGCCCTTTTAAATGCTAAGGTATCAGCTGATCTGCTTGTCTTGCTGCATTAATAGTAATAATGATGATAATGGGGGAAAAAAAGAAGTATGGCTTGTATTTAGCCTTTGAACTCACCGACTCCACTGAAAACGAGACATGAAGATATTTGTTGTTCTCCACTGTGCCTGAGGAGAGAAACAGGAGTGAATTACATTCAGAGCAGAGGCATGGATGGTATGTAAAGGAGTATGTGACTATACAATGAGTGTCGCAGCGACAAATAAGGTATGCATAAAAATTTGTGTTGATCAAGGTTTAAGTTGATATTAATATTACTTAAAGGGCAAGTAAATAATCACCTGAGAAAACCTAATAATTAAGTAAAATAAACAGTTGGCTATGTCACTTAAATATACAAAGGTGGTATTAATGTGTGAATGTAAAACCAGTTGAATACACAAGAGAACACCAGTGAATGAGAGAGTAGCACAATGAGTGCTGCAGCTGGACAGACCTGACAGACAGCGGAGTGAATAGCTAAACCTCTGAGGTAAAACTTTAAAATGCGGAAGCCGAAACAAGCAGAAAAGTAGATAGTACAGGTAAGCAAGTGATACGCTGAGAGGAAAAGCAAGCAAGAAAGACATAGGAAGGCTACATGGCAGACAGACAGGGAGACGCAGAAGAGAGAAGCAAGGGACCAGATAAAAGAGGAGTGATGGAGAGCATATCTCTAGGCTGCGACACAGGGAATTACTGTAATGGTTTCTGTCACTCGCCTTCTATGCATTCCTCACTTGCTTACTATCTGCCTTTCTCTCCTTTGTCCCAACACAAACAGACCGTGCACAGAGGAGTGCATCTTCTCACAGAAGCACTTCTGAGACTGATTCTGTTCGTGTATGTGTAAATATGCATGTCTGAGAACAAGCGAGGAAGTAGAGATAGACTATGTTGTAGCTCACTGTGTCTTTCTGATAAAATCCATACTGAATTTCATATTCAGTGAAAGTAGCAGAATTACTTTCACTGAATAACTAACTGCACAGGAGTTTAACACACACTGGGATGAAAAGCCACATTTCCAAAATGTTCTGTATCTGTCATTAATCAGTGCACATCTTTTAATTTAAACAACAAGCCTGTTATTCTTATCATACAACATCAACAAGCTTGATCTTTTTTTGTTTGCACACCAACTTAGCAGCTTTCATCCACTAAAAAGAATCAAGTACTGGCCGTTGATCCACTTCTGTTTTTTGTAGTATTAATGTCAGTCTTTGAAATAGGTGATTTAAACCCATAAATAAAAAACAGAAAATGTAAATGTCAAGATAATAATGAAAGAGGATTTTCCTGTTTGAAAACTTATCTGGTTACAGGGTTGTAAGTAAGATTAGAAACTGTGATATAAATACCTAAAATATTCTACTGCTCTTCCTGTACCATGATATTCATGTGAATGTCATGGTCCGGAGTCGAGTGTCTCCGTGTTTACGTTTTATTTATTCTATGTTCTGGGATTTTGTGGGCTTTTTGTGGTTTTGTCATTTGTATTTCGTGTTCCTTAGTTATTCTTTAGCACCTCGGTGATTTTTAGTCTCTGTGCCTCCCTTGTGTTCCTGGTGTTGTGTCTTATGTCCTGGTTCAATGTTCATGTCATTTCCTGTTTTATTTTGACCATGCCCTATGTCAGTGTATCTACCTTTGCATCCCCTTGTCTCCTTATGTCTTATTAGTCCCAGCTGTGTTTCCCTCCTGTTTCCCATTCCTGCATTCCTCCCTTGTGTATTTAAGCCCTGTGTTTTCCTTTGCCCTTTGTCGTATCGTACCCCCTCATGTGTCGTAAGTCTCCCTGTGTTTCTGGTTTTGGTTTTCCGTGCTTCTAGTTTCCCAGTGTTTTGTTCATAGTTTTATGTTCTAGGTTTTTGGTTTGTTTTCTGTAAGTTATACTATAAAGGATTTTTCTAGCAAATAAAGCAGCTAAATAAAGTTTAGCAGCTTTATTTGCTAGAAAAAGCTGCTAATAAAGTTTATTTTTCCGTGCACGAGTTTCTGGATTTGGGTCCACTTCCTGCCTGCCACAGCCTCACTAGACAGTGAAGCTATTAATGCCTAGAAAAAAATGCTAGTCTGGTGATTCCATTTCTTATGCTAACTCTTATTTATGGCTATTATTAATGGTAACTCCACAAAAAAACAAAAGGAAACAAGAGAGAAAAAAATTGAATCCTAGTGAGTCATTTTACTATGTTATTCTGTCATGAATAATGACTCCATGAATACATACAGTATTTGCTGTTTTGGTGGGTGTAGGTGTTCAAAAGTGACCTTTAACTTACCTATTCCTTCACCATCATCCCAGAAGAATGATCCCTTGGCAGTTCCAGTGTCACTCAGGGCAACGATCAGTCCTAAAGGATTCTTCCGACTAAAACAAAAGGGGCAGAAAGGGTTGTAATAGATTTCTAAAGGACAATGTCTATTTATACCTGCTGCTGAGAACAAATATATTACTGCTGAGGGGATCCATCTGACCTCTTTCTGGCTGGAACAGTCATCGCCCTCTGACTGTCTCTCTCTCTTTCATTTCATTCAAACACAAACGTGATATGTGCTCCTTTCTGCATTTCTGCACAGGCACTAAGCCACACACACACACACGCGCACACACAAGTAGTACTACACACAGGATGCTGACCTGTAGCTGCGTACTCTCAAGATGTATCAGTCATAATGTATGCTCGCTTACCTGTAATATGTAGTGTTCTCTGGTTTCTGCCAGGGTAAGATATATCCTCCTCTGACGTGAAGGTTAATATGATTCAAGGGTGTTGGCATGTCAACCATTGTGCCACGCACTCCAACATCTTTGGCCTGATGAAAGAAATAATTAAATACTATTAAAGTACTAGAAATACTACAGGTCTTTAATCTTTGATTAATTTAATTCAACAGGTCCTTTGCGTCGGTAGGGTAGAGACTAAAAGCACAGAGTAGAATATGTGGAAATGTGTTAGTATGTGCGCATAATGATGAGGGGTTGTAATGCTGTTTAACAGATGGGACTCCCTTAGCCCCACAGAGCAGGTATTTGTCATTAAGGTGCTCTCTGTAGTGGCTAAGCTGTTGCTCCGTGATGGTGTTGTCATACTGTATTTCCCTCTGTTACGGCCCTAGCTGGGCCTCCTGAAACTGCCCTTGTGTGGGCGTGGTGTTTTTCTCCGCCTCCTCCTCTCTTGCCACTCCCACCTCCTCTGTTTCTCTCACTCTCCTCTCTCCCCAGGACACAGCTGCTCTTGGTTAGCCTTGTTTGCCACCTGAATCCAGTCAGCAATCACCTCTGAGGCTATTTAAGCTGCGGATGAGCTGTGAGCAGGGTGGTGTTTTCTGGTGTCTTTGCTTGGTGTTCTTAGTGTGTGGTTATCCTGCTCGTAGCGTGGAGTTGTGGAAGCAGTATAGCTGCTTTATGTGAGTAGTGTGGGCTTGTGGGCCTCGGCAGCAGTAAAGCTAGCTGCTGCTAGTGACAGGGTGAGCTTGTGGGCCCCTGGAAGTGCCTCCTCGTGGTGTGGAGTTTTTGTTTGAGTGTTCTTTGTTGTTGTAACCTTTGTTTTCCTTTTTCCAAGGGTTATTGGTAAAACGGCGTTGCCGGCTCTTTATGTTAAGGTTTATTTATAATAAAGACTATTTTATTTACTAATAACACCTGTCTGTTCTCCTTTCATTCTGTTCTGGACTCATTTGTTACTGGTCCCCTCACTCGCATGCCTAGACCCCTTCGGGGGGAACGTAACAATGTGGGGGCTCGTCCGGGATATTGAATGGAAGGAACAGCAACTGAGTTTTAGTGAGTTGTTTGCCGGTGGCTTGTTTAGTTGTGTTGTATCTGCTGCGCTCTCTCTCCAGTTAGCAAAGGGGAGTGTCTAGCTGAGCGTAAGCGCCTCCTTCAGGCACTCATTTTTTATTTTGTCTTTTTTATTTTCGGAGTAATCCCGGGTGGGGATTAGTTCCCTGTCGGGGGTAGGCTTGTCGGTGCTTTGTGCACTTGATGCTGAGCCTTTAAAGTTGCCTCGAGCCTGGTACACTCCAGAAGCTAACTAGGCTAAGTTTTTAGTAGGTAGGTCTGGGGAGAGGGTCGGTGGTATTTTCATTTATTGGTTAACCTGTGGCCACACATATTTCCCACCTGTTTTTGATTTGTGTATTGGAGGTGGTGCTTTTGTTATTGTAAGCCTCAGGTAGTTTTTGTTTTGGATTTAATGGCTAACTTTGATATTGCTATGTTTAAGGAAAACCCTTCGCTTGTCCAGGTGGACGCCTGTAGGAAGAGGGATTTGCATGAGGTGGCATCATTTTATGGCATTTGTCTCCACAGCTCTGCGTAAAGCTGAGCTGAAGGCTGCCCTTGTGTCTGGATTGGTGGAGAAAGGGATAGTGGCCCTGCCAGTGTCTGCCAGTCTACCTGAGCATGGTGTAACGTCTCAGCCTGTTCTGCAGGTGCCAGATCAAGCTGTAGCTCCGTCAGTGTCTGCGCCTGTTGTTCAGGGGCTGCCTGAGGACAAACTGATGACACTGCCTCACTTCCAACTTCTTTCCATTGAGTCATCAGTAGGTTCGAAGCAGGATGCTAGGCTACGTGTACGCCTGGCTCGTCTCCAGTTGGAAAGGGAGGATCGTGAGAGGGAGTTTCAGCTAAAGAAGGAGATGGCGCTTAAGCGTTTAGAGGCAGAGCTTGCCAGAGCCAGAGAGGTTGAGTTGAAAAAGGTGGAAGCGGAGACAGCTGTCAAGTTGCGACAGTTAGAACTCCAGCAGCCTTCCCTTCCTGCGACTGCCATTCAGCAGGCAGAAGCACCATTTGATGTGGGGAAAAACATTCGTCTGGTTCCAGTGTTTCGCGACACTGAAGTTGACAGTTATTTTGAGTCCTTTGAGCGTATAGCCACAGCCTTGCACTGGCCGCGGGACTCGTGGGCTATTTTGCTACATTGTAAGCTGGTAGGTAAAGCTCAGGAAGTTTGTTCCTCGTTGTCAGCTGAGGACAGCTTGGACTATGACAAGCTGAAAAGTGCCATCCTGCTAGCTTATGAGCTAGTCCCAGAAGCCTATAGACAGCGTTTCCGGGGATTAAAAAGGGGGCAGGGTCAATCCTACCGAGATTTTGCGAGGAAGAAAAGTGTGCTTTTTGATCGGTGGTGTGTGTCCAGCAAAGCTACTGACCTGGTGTCGATGCGTGAATTAATGCTGATAGAGGAGTTTAAGAACTGCGTTTCCGAGCGCATCGCAGTATACCTCAGTGAACATAAGGTGTCCTCATTACACCAGGCTGCATCACTGGCTGATGAGTTTGCCCTCATCCATAAAACCAGTGTTATTAAGCACGACCGATGCGATGCCTCAGTGAAGGTTAGCAATGTGCCAGCTGTGCAGTACCCAAAGAGCGAGGTACCCGTGTCCCGTCCCAAGGTGAAAAGAAAGTGTTTCTTCTGTTTCGGGTCTGGCCATTTGATAGCAAATTGTGAGGCCTACAAACAGAAACAGTCTGTCTCGAGGGCTAGGAGTGTGCCAGCTAACAAAGCCGATACAGGCGTGGTTTCAAGAGCCAAAACAAACCTCTGTTTCTTTTGCCACAAACCTGGCCACCTGATTGCTCACTGTTTGAAAGCCTCCTTAAAGCAAAAGCGACCTGTTTTCAAAAGGGTTAACTGTGGTTCACAAACGGAAAGAGTTGCCAGTCCTAGGCAACAAGTGGAGCATAATTGCTCAGTGGTGTCATTTGGTGAATGTCAGAGGTCAACTAATTATGAGATGCCACCTGTTGACCGTCTTTCCGATCCAGATGACCTGCAGTGTGACACATTGTGTATGACACAAACATTCAAACCTGCACCTCTGGCTAACCAGCATGCCTGCCGCCATGACCTAGCAAAGAAGCTCCTGAAAAGTGTTTCAGTAAGGCCTTCTAGCTATCCGCTGGGTTCTCCTTATGTAATGCCTCGAAAAACATCTGGCTGTCACTCGAGACACTATTTTGAGGGAATTGAGCCAACCCCATCCAGTGTTTTTGACCCATCGAAAAGGTCTTGGCAGATTCGGCAGGCTATGCCTAACCGTTCTTATGGTGCATGGTAGGTGATGTTTAAAAGTGGGGCAGGACGTTCTGTGACAAACCACTGGTTTGTATTTATGGGAGGGGGTGTTACGGCCCTAGCTGGGCCTCCTGAAACTGCCCTTGTGTGGGCGTGGTGTTTTTCTCCGCCTCCTCCTCTCTTGCCACTCCCACCTCCTCTGTTTCTCTCACTCTCCTCTCTCCCCAGGACACAGCTGCTCTTGGTTAGCCTTGTTTGCCACCTGAATCCAGTCAGCAATCACCTCTGAGGCTATTTAAGCTGCGGATGAGCTGTGAGCAGGGTGGTGTTTTCTGGTGTCTTTGCTTGGTGTTCTTAGTGTGTGGTTATCCTGCTCGTAGCGTGGAGTTGTGGAAGCAGTATAGCTGCTTTATGTGAGTAGTGTGGGCTTGTGGGCCTCGGCAGCAGTAAAGCTAGCTGCTGCTAGTGACAGGGTGAGCTTGTGGGCCCCTGGAAGTGCCTCCTCGTGGTGTGGAGTTTTTGTTTGATTGAGTGTTCTTTGTTGTTGTAACCTTTGTTTTCCTTTTTCCAAGGGTTATTGGTAAAACGGCGTTGCCGGCTCTTTATGTTAAGGTTTATTTATAATAAAGACTATTTTATTTACTAATAACACCTGTCTGTTCTCCTTTCATTCTGTTCTGGACTCATTTGTTACTGGTCCCCTCACTCGCATGCCTAGACCCCTTCGGGGGGAACGTAACACCCTCATTTAATACTGTCAGATGAATGTTTGTTGTAGTTTTCATTTTAGCCTGTTAAAATTGTTAAGTCAGTAAAACAGAGGTACCTTTTAGTTCACAGCATTCTGCAAGAACTTTGACACCAAATACTTTACTGTTGTTACGAACGAGTACTTACAGTGTGAAAGTCATACCAGCGGTCTTTAGGAATATATCCTTTTACAGTTGTGACTCCCTGTCAAAAGATCAGTTAAAGAAAATCAGAGCCAACATTAAAGCTATAAAAAAAAAAACAATACAAAACATGTGCACATGTTGCACCATACTGGGTCCAGTGCAGGGCTGATGAGCAGGGCAGGTCCCCACAGGAACTGTCTGTAGATTTCCCATGTAGTTTTATCATCCACAAACCTACAACATACAACCACAGAGGCCATTAAACATGACTGAAAGAAATGTTACCACTGCTCTCTTATGCGTCCTCAACCCAGATGACTATTCAAGTACTCATTCAGAATTCAACGGTTTGCAGATGCAAGCCAATTAACCCTGCAGACTCACCGTGCCAGCTCCTTAAATACCATCTGTGACTTTATAAGAGTCTCTTAAAATGAATAAATATGTCTTCTTTTTCAAACAATTTCGCACATTCACATTTGGGAGCTGCCAAGTGCAGCCACAGTCATCTATGCTTGGCCTCTACACTACACAGTCACATTGCCTTGTTCAGAGGGCTTTTTAAAGGCAGCTGTTGTGGCAAGAAATACAACTCTAATTTTCTTACCAGTTCAAGTTATTCTCAAGAGCGCATTTCTCAAAGCAACCTTACCTCACTACAAAATTCATGGACATTCAGTTAAAGTCAGTTTTATCTCCCATTTAACTTAGCATTTGTAGCCAATTGTGAAAGCCTTCTTTTAGAAAGATGATATAACTTGTGTTATTGGTCATTAAAAGATACTGGAGTTGAAAACATGTTGTACACTAAAGAGAAAGTTTCCTTTTTTTAAATTCAGAAACTTCTTCATGTTACGTTGCACACTGCTCTCTAATGAGAAGCAGTGTAATATAAAATCAGGTCATCTTGCCAGTGATCAGGATGAAAGATCCATGCTGGTAATAACTCAATTATTTGATAAAGTGACTAAATGTAATGCTAAATCGGCCCAAAAATTATCATCAAAGATAAGAGCCTTGTGTTTTGTCGGTTTACACTTACTCGTGTAAAAGTGGTCTGATCACTGTGCTTCCTTTCGTATGTGCCTCAAACATCAGAGTGTACAGATAGGGCAGGAGGGTGTAACGGATGTTCAGAACATCCCGGGTTGCAGTGGCAAATGCCGCATCCCAAGAAACAGGATCTTGTCTCTAAAAGAAAAAAATAAACCATTAAACATGATATTAACAAAATTTGTATTTTAAAACAAACTGTTGGATAGTGGTAACTAAATACAGAACCTAACAGCACATGAATGAATACACCAATCACCATTTACCAAATTTTCAAGGCATTTTTTCCCTTTTTTTAATAAACTTTTAGGATCAAGTTGGATCTGATCTGATTTTTTTTTCATTTTCTTAAATGTAACTGTCTGTGTCTATGTTTGTCTATGGCAAACAGGCAAATGTATTGTTTTTGCGCTTAGCAAGTCGATACGTGTCGCCTTTTGAAAGAAATTAAAAACACAAATGCAGTGCTGAATTAGCCTATTGATCTAGTACAGCAATGAGTTGTTAACCACTGGCAAACATTGACAAAGAGACACAGCACCCCATCAATCACTGGCTACAGTGTTTCACAGTTGTGTGGATTTTTGCTATCTGGATTATCTAGAAGCTTATATGGCTGTGTGTCTGGGTCATGCACTGGAAGACTCAAAAAAATACAGAAACTTAGTTTGGTTGGCGATTCTTATACTGTTTTCCTGCTCTCTGTTACAGTGTGCTGTGTATGTGTGTGTATACTCTAAGTACTTTAGAAGCTTATCAGCATGTGTTAATCTGTCTAAACATCATCACAATATATTTAGGTTAACAGTTACCAAATAGCAGTCCTAGATATTTAAACCCTAATTTGGGTTTAAATACCTGGGACTCTCCACCTTTTGGTTTTAGAACTGAAGAAGGCTCTAGGATGCAAGGTGAAACAATTTCAAAAACTTGCTTCAGTCATCTTTTTCTAAAGCTCTTACACTTAAAGCAACCCAAACTCCCTGATAATGAATTTAGGGGATGCCAATATTGAAACACAATTTGTAAAAAAAAAAAAAAAAAAAAAGAAAGGCCAAACAATATTAATCAAAAGCACATAAGAATTACAATAACCAACACAAAAATATCCCCAAACTTGTTTCATACATTTTAACATCACACCACACATATATTGCATGGCCTGACAGTTATACCACTTTCTGCAAAACCTTCAAGGTAGAATTTTCATTTATAGAAAGCGAGAGATGGGATTGATGGAGATGTGCAAGAAAAGTGGGGTCCATATGTTATGAATTCATATAATTTATAGTGGCACAAGGCAAAAGGCAAGACATGCACTCCTTCAAGGAAAATAAAGATGCTATCTGTTTGGCTGCATTACCCATTCTTATATCCTCCTCAGTATATGGTCATTCTTTTCATTTTATCTGTCTGGAATCTACCCCCTCACCTTATCTAATAAACATCTGAGTTTCTGTTTTGCATAGCTCATATCAGAAAAAGAAAATATATTTAGATGAAGAGTAATATGTCCCTTTGGGTGAATAACAATATACATGACTCCAATATAACTGCCCTGCTGAAGCAAGGCTTGGTCGAGAATGTCTCTTGTTTAATTAATTTTGTTCTGATATCACTGTGGACACGGCAGTATATTGCTAGTGCAGTGAAAATTATCTAGAGGTCAACACTGAAAGTTGTCTGAGGGCAAAGAGACACTAGGCGTGACGGAGCTCTGGGAATGACTCTGCAAAAACTCTCCTCTCTCTTTCTGTCTCCCCTGTTTCTGACCTTGGATACCCTCCAGTCTGGTTTGTGGTGTTACATACTTCGTTGTCAAATGGCTTGTTAAGCAGACTAGATGTTGCAGTCACTAACTGCCTGATGATTGCATGGCTTTTATCTGGCTGTGCTAGATAAAAGCCACATTTTACTCTCATTCAATACATTCCTTTTCAGATTTGTGCTTCAAAAGTGGTAAATAGTTTCTCTTTTTTTTATCTTTTCCCACCTCTCACATCATTATTACTAGCCTGTGTCAAGGCCATTTAACTTACCGAATTGTCATCTTGTGTACATCACCACCGATTTATCCGTAGTTTGTCTTGCTTTCTCTCAAAGCATACGACCTCCTCTGCTCTTCCTTCTCTTTTTTTTTTGCATGTCAGTATTTTCCCTGACAGGTCTTCTGTTTTTTTTTTGTGTGTGTTTTTTTCTCCAGGTTGCTATAAATACACAGTGTGCATGCTCATCAGTTCTCTCCTAATACCTCTGACTTTTTCTCTCTCTGACTTTACAGCTTCCTCTAAAATTGTCATTTTGAGCTACCCTCTCCTGCCGTGTGAGTACTTTTTTTTCTGCCAGTTTTACCCATGTTTAAACATCCATTTGCAACCTATTATTAAACGATTGGTATCATGGCGTGCATGTGTGTGTGGAGGTTAGGTGGTGTGCAGTGGTGCCCAGATCACCTTGAGAATTCAATTATATCCCCACTCCATGTTGTTAAAAAGCACAGGCACTGACCCACACACACAAACACACGCCCACATATACATACACAACTGTGTCCTGTCTAGTATTGCAGACTGTAGTGCAGAGAAATTTCGCCTGGTGGGATCGATCTCCGGACGGGCGTTATTGGATTTCTCAGATGTGTTCCAACGCTTTTAAAGGTCAGCGCTTGAATGAATGCCACCAACACTACACCGCCAAACAGGTCTATCCTTCTGTGTGTTTGTGTGGGTGTGCACGTATGTCAAACAGAGATTAAGAAAGAGATGGCAAAGGAAATAGGAAGTAACTTAGTTTGCACAAAAGCTGGTATGTGTTCGTAATATATCAGTAGAATCTGACCCCATATTTTCAGAACACAAACACATGCTGGCTATAGGAGAATTCAGATGTAGTGAGCACCTTGCTTGGTGTCATTTAAGGCCAGAAGAAGCAGCTCATATACCCTTCATCCAACATTCGGAGCTGAATGTTGTGAAGTTTAATCTTAGGCAAATGCAAGTTACACGATTTCATGAATATAAAAACGTGACTACTTTTGGAATATACAATGTCACAGGTTTCGTGGAATTGCTGGGGTTTTTTTCCCCAGATGATTGATTTTTAATTTTTACAAATGTAGTTTAAAAGTTGAACAAAAATGTATTAATGTATGTTTAAATCATTACAACAACATTATATTTTACCATATACACGGCACTGGTGACATTTAATCTTGTTTTTGCTCTTATATACTCATATAAGTAGCCGAGGCTGTATCTTCTGAAGTGTGTTTAAGGACACCTCCCATAAATGACCATTTTATGTGCTTTTATTCAGTAGTTTAAAAAAAAATTGTTCCTGGACTCCGAGACATAACTTCACTTTATGAAACGAAAATGTATGATTTAAAAAAAAAAAAGACTGTGAGGAACAAAGTACGGAAGAGGATTAGGGCCTCTTCCGAAAAAAAAGTGGGTACGTCTTTCTTTTTCTTCTTTTCCAGAATTCTGAGAAAAAAAGTCAAAATTCAGAGATTAAAGTCAGAATTCTGACTTTTTTCTCAGAATTCTGGACAAGAAGAAAAAAAGACATTTTTTTCTGTGACCCTAATCCTCTTCCGTAAGAAAGACACCAAGTCCATATATAAACTTTTTTTATATATTCTCTTGAGTCTACAAAAGTTTATTTTTAATTCACTCACCGGGTTACCCTTGCCATTGTGGTTGCGTGAGTATGGATAGAAGGCACCCAGGTGTGACCAACGAAGACACATCTCATATTCAGCTGGATTAAAGAACCCGCATATGTCTGCCCCGGTCTGAAAGAGACAAAGAGTCTGAGTTTATCACTGTGTGTGTGAGGAGATGGAGATGGACAGAAAGAAGAAACATGTGTATCAAAGAGCAGGTGTATCTACAAAGAACAACTTCTGATCTAAAGGAACTGGGGTCATGGTATTTTAGTTTATTTATTTTGCAATCATCGTGTTTCTGAGATGTCTTTCCATGGTATAACCTTGCATCTGGGCTGGACACATGCAAATGATTCTTCAATTAAGGATCAATAAGGTGTCAGTTTATAACTATTATTGGATGGACAGAAGGGTGAAAAGACAGAAAGATAATATGCGAGGGGAGAGGAGGCGCAAAGAGAAAGAAGCAAACAAGTAAAGACAGAGAGAGCCAGGACAACAACATAAAATGTAAGATTCACTCAGGACTGCTAATTTAATAACATGTCATGACGGAGTAATACAAGGGCATTTTATTGAGGTGGGGCTTCTGGTGGCATGCTTCACGTTGCATTTCACGATGTCCTCTGATCAAATGGGTCAAGCAAACAAAATAACATAATTCAAGCTACTGTAATCTATTTAGCGAGGGCAAGATCGCTCAATAAGATTATATCTTGTCAAAAGCCGGACAGATGATGATACTTACGTAAGAGATGCCAAACAGACTGAACTCCATCATGCCTGTAGAGGAAAGGAATATGGAAAGTTGTGGATTTGTATTTTTTCTTTTGTTTTGGGTTTTTTGTCACTTTTTTCTCTAAGTAAAACAGACCCAAATAATTATTGTTGAATACCATTAATTTGAATAACAAGTTTTATCTTAAAGAAACAATTAAAACGTATATCTGTATGTACCTATAATGGATTTATAAAGCTGATCCCAACCAGAATTGTTGTCTCCAAGCCAATGTCCAACCCATTTTCCACTAGAGGGGTAGGTGGACCTGGTGACCACTATACCTCTTTTACCTGTCACATCCAGAAGGGCACTGTGGAAAGAAGAAGGACACAGAAATTTGGAAATAAATGGATATGGAAATAAACAACCCAATATCACAAAACGTGTCATAGAAACACCAATCCACCATGTCGATTTCACACTTTGCCTCTGCAGAAGCTGCATTATCAGCAGGGGTGATAATATATTTAAAGACAAAAAGTCGCTCGTGAACCAAACACATAGAAAGTATATTCCAGGGTCCTTAATCGCTGGAAATGATTAAGCTAGGTATTTATATGTAAATTAGTAGTGTCTTTTTAAATACTTTTCTAGCTTTAAGATATCAGTGTTTTACCTTCCATGTCTGGGTTTCTTATTTAGATTCTAATGATCATTTTGTGTACTTCATAGAGCAACATCAGCATTTCTTTGGGATGATTTACATTTCTCGGGTGAAATGGCCTGGATGTTGTGATTATTATGTCATAAAACCTGAGCAGCTCTCATATTTGTTGAGTTACATGGATAGCTTATGCTTTCATGTTAAAATAAAATGAAAAGAACTGTGTTTTTGTAGGCGAAAAATGCACATACATATATATATATATATATATATATATATATATATATAAAAACAATACTGTATAGCAGCTACTGAAGCTGGCAGGAAAGAAAACAGCAATACACAAAAGCACATATATAAAATACACATAAAACCACACATGCAAACAGGCACATACGGCACACATACAGATGCATATATACTTACTCATAGGTAGGCTTGGAGTGGGACCAGCCGTAGAGGCTATGGACATCATAGTGTCTGACTCTTCTTCCATCGCTGAGTATCTGTTCACTGTTCATACACAGAGTCTTATGGTTTAAACCAAGATGTTTTGACTCCAAGGCTGCAAAATGCACACACACACACACACACACACACACATAAAAAACAAAAAGAATATATTTTTTTATGTATTCTGCTTATGTTGATATTGTTAAATAACCTAATTATTTCTCAAGGTAAACAAAGACAGTAGTCTGCCTTACGTGGCATATATGGTGGATTTTCTAGAACTGGATCACCAAGACACTTTCCTCCAACTGTGCCATGGACAAAACTTGCAGGCTCATTCATGTCCTTCAAAAAAACATAAAGTATAGATGATGAAACTGAAAAGAAAATCAGGTAGAATCAGTGGTAAACAGAAACAAGGTGCCTTTATTGGATTTTCTATTTCAGGACACTCACAATCCAAATGCCATCAAACTTCAGGGTATTCTCATAGAAATCTTTAATTTCTGTGTGCCACCAATCTGCTGTTTGGTTCCGGAAAAAGTCTGGAAATGCGGTGTATGACCTATAAAGCTGGAGATGAGAAGAAAATGAAATTATGAAAACTGAAAGAACCCAGTAATGATTAATGTCTATATATATATATATATATATATATATATATATATATATATATATATATATATATATATATATATATATATATACGGAAATTATTGTACCTCTACTTGAGTATCCCAGTCCAGACTTTCATCTACAGTGACATTGGGATAATCAGGCCACACCTGTAACAGTTATAATATAAATATAATAATAATAATAATAATGATAACACAAATGATTGCTACACAACATGCAAAATCTCTCTTTTTCAACACAGCAAATCCTGAAGTATATATTGTTTAACTTTTTGTGAACATTCATTCCTTCTTACCTTCCCCCACACAATTTCATCACTGATGGTTTGGGGCCATTTGATGAAAACATCTGCTGCTATCCCTCTCTCAAAAGCTGGATAGGGCTGGGTCTCATTACCTGAGATGGCGGGATCCTGGAATTGGAAATGCACAAGTATTCAGTACATGAGAGAAGGTAGATTTTCAGTAACATGTATCCTTTATAAAATGGAAATTACATTACATTTGACATTAGAGTCAATCAATTTTTTATTGTATTTACATCTGCCTTGTGGTTGCTAATGATTAAGCATTACTTCAATGTAAAGATCTCAATATCTCATTACCAGAATGAAGATGAATCTCATGCCCTCGTTTCTCATGCTATCAACCAGGGCAGGCAGTCCTTGAAAGTCTTTGTCCAGGACAAAGTCAAGCTGACGCTCCATGTAGTCAATGTCTGCATACTGCACATCCTGCAAAAGATGCCAGTTGAAGCTTAAATTAAATTTTAAACTAACATTTTGCTGCATGTTCATTTTTGTGTACAGAGTTAATAGATACAATTACGTTTAAATTAAAGTTGTTTTTAAAAACACATTTCTTACTAAACGTCTACACAGCTAAAGCACTTTTGAAACAAAGTAGTAATAATGAATAAATAATGATAATAACAACTGATAACTTTTCCTACAGAGGTGTCATATGCTGGGCTGTAGCGGATAAATATGTCAAATCAGCTGCGCTAATCTTATAATGCATGCTACACATGGGATGTAGGGGACGTGAGACTTTTATTTGCTTCTGGGTCTCATTTCTTACAATGAAAATAACACTTGATCTGCTTTGGTTGCCTAAAATGTCTGTGGAAGATTAAGGCTGGCTCGTGTATAAAGCTAGCTGATGTGTAGCATTTTTAAGTATCTGAATTTTCTGCAATCCTTCATTCCACCTAATGATGCAGGAATCTTTTTGGTTGGTGTCAGTTTCTTGCAGGTTAGGGCTTTGTGAAAGCATATTCTGGGGATCACTTGATTATTGATGTAAAGTCTTGTGTTCTGTTCTGCATAATGAAGAGGATTTGGTTCTGGCCTGTTTCCTTTGGCCAAAATGTTACCCTAATATGCACTTCAGTTTTCACTGTGAGGAAATGTGTAGTACAAACTGGAAATGTCTAGAGGCTGTGAAACATACAATTGATTGAATTTCAAATAAAATTATAGGTCACATTTGATTAGGTTAAACTGGATGTACCCAATGTAATCCACAAAGTCCACGTCTCCATTTTTCTTCTCCCGAAAACCCAATTTCATGTAATTCACTTACAGGCCACATACAATCATTATACTGCAAAAACATAGCTAGATACTGTGTTGGGTTTAGTTCTGTCTATTCCACTGAGTGTATGGCTCTGCACTATACAACCTACAGTGGATAAGCTTTCAGGTTGCATTTGTCTAGATGAAACCAATGAAATAATTCCTTGTGCAGTTGCACTGACTGAATGAAATCAGACAAAAGCAGACAAATATACTGCTATGTAATTGAGCCACATGTTTTATAGGGAGTATAAGCATTGTGTCCTGCAGACAGAGTTCCTTAAGTTGTTTCACTTGCTCAGAAGGAGGTGTTTGGTTGCCAGGTGATTTTTTAAATTTATCAGAGAAAGAAGCTAAGAAACTTACAACTATTGTTCACCAATCTAAATAAATAAATATGGGATTGCCTTAGATTTCAAAATATATTGTCAAATATTGTCAGAACGTAATAGTTTGACTGTAGAGAAAGGGGCAAAGCACTCTTTGAAGAAACAGGATCACTTGGGTCCAAAGCATTAGGCAGGTTTGTTCTATAAGAAACAAAAAAGCATCTTCACCAAAGATAAAGGATTTGCTAGATAAAGAAGGCAGAACTTCAATCAGCAGCGGTACTGTCAAACGAACGTGGTCTAGTAATGGTCTCAGAGGATAAGTAGCAATCTCCAACCATTTCTCAAGAGAGAAAAAAGGTCAAACGCTCAAGATGGACTAACTCATACTGAAATTGCACTGTGGATAATTGGAAAGAAGCTCTATTTACCAATAAATCCAAATTACAGAACCACATCGGTGTATGTAAGGGGACCAATATGAGGTAAAATGATACTATGGTGTAGCAAACCCACAGTGCTACCAGTATTCAAGTGATGTAGGTATTTTGCCTACTGTTTAGTGGACACCTGGAACAGAACAGTTTTTTAAATATCTTTCTTAATTTATTCTCCTTCTTCTGCTTTTTTGTTATTATTTTGTATGTGTTTTTTGGTGTATAATAAGATTATTTTCATAATTTATTTCCTGAAGAAAATTCTACGTGTCAACCTATCTTGCTTCCTTTGGAAGGATCTTACAAACATACTTTTTCTGTTTCTCACATGTTATGATAAATAAAAAAAGTCTTGTGTTTAATATAAACAAATATACGACTATACATGTGCGAACTTTCTTTGAATAATATTTTCTGAACTGCATTTAGTTTGCTGGTATGGTGCTGTTCTTATGGTGATTTCAGACATCTAAAAAAAAAATCTTTCACCAGGAACTTACATAAGGGATACCGGCTGTCTTCATGTCTGTGTATAGCGTTTCTATTTCCTTGTCATTCGTGTAACCATAGCGACAGAGCTGGAACCCAAGGGACCAATAGGCAGGTAGAACAGGTCGTCCAATCAACTGTTCAGAAGAAAGCAAACAAGGAAACCAAAACAGTTAAGCACAGGCAAAAGTTGTTTTGCAGGAAAACGGGACAGTGTCCATAAAGTGTTTGTTTGACTATTTGTGTCTGTGAGTGTGTATCACTGTGTGTGTGTGTGTGTGTGTGCATATGTGTGTTTAGATTGGCTAAATGAGAGAGCGCAATGAAGCGAAGAAGTCACAGCTGCTGCAGTCCATCAACAGCGGCCCAGGGCCAGACACAAAACACACAGGCGCACACAGGCACAAACAAACCACAAGTCCAAGAAGACTTACTTGAGTGTACTCCTGCACCACCATCTCAGGTGTAGGACCCATGACCACGTAGAAATCCAGGATGCCTCCCAGAGTTCGGTAGGTTAAAGCTGGACTAGGCAGTAAAGTCACATCTACAAACAAAGCACAAAAGAGATTTTTGTTACTTAAAAATTTATATGTTACTTAGAAATTTATATGAAGCCTAGGTGTGTGTGTATGTGTGTGTGTGTTTCCACTATATATTTTAGTGTTTAAAGCATGCATTCAAGAAAGGAGGGAGAAGATGCAAAAGTAACAAACAAAACATTTTATTTCATTTTGGTACAGTGTGTACTAGCATAAATAGCAGTGTACAGTAATGCCGACAAAAACTTTTAGTGAAGACATTTAGACTACAATATTTAGTCTAATAATCCAATAGGTTACAAGCACGATGTCACAGAAGGCATAACTAACCTCATGAGAAATGTGAGGACAGTTTGTGTGATGCATGTCCATTTGTGTTTCATGGGATGAATACAATATACAGACACAGCGATGCGCTTACTACATTATGCAAATATCAAAGCAATTGTTCTCAAAACTTATAAGATGCAATTAATCATTAATTATTAAATGCTTACTTGCATATGTAATTGAGCATGATTATGTGTACATGTGAAAGTGAATGGATGCACTTAAATCTGGTGTATACGCATGACCTGGCAATAGTGTTCGTGCGTAAGTTCCGTGGGACGTGTGTGTGTGCTTCTCTCACCCATAGCATTGCTGTTTAGCAGCAGCACACCGTGAGCATCAGCTGTATTCTCAAGACCCATATAGAAGGGATGGACTCCATAGCAATTCATCTTGTACTGTAGGAGAGAGACAAAAAAAGTAAGTATCAAGTTCACAGTGTGAAATGGGTGAATGCTGGTTAAGGAATTTCCCTGTGTGGTTTGTGCTAATGCTGAGTTGTGCACAACTTTGTTTTTTTTAGCACATTTCTTTTCACCTGACAGTACATTTCTAATTTTATTTATGGATATGACAGCAACCCAGCTATAATGGGCTTGCTCCCAGCACTCTCTGTATTCTGAAGTTTTCCCCAGAGTGAGTAAGAGAAACATATTCCTACAGCTATCTTCTATGTAAATTAACGTGCACATAATAAAAGTTTTAAATATAAAGTTTGCATGCTAAGTAAAGGAGCCAGTTAATTATGAGAAGACTGTAGCTTGTTTGCTACCATACTATTCAATGCCAAGTTAGTGTTCCTTTAGTAAAAATCCAAGAGGTTCTCTTGTCTTCAGTGCTTAGATTAGAATAGAACTAGACAGACATGGCAAAGACAGACAGAAAGGTGGTGGGGGACAGGGAATCTGCCACTTTCAGATGTCACTATCCTGAGACTCATGGGCACGTTACACTCTATCAGCCTCTTGCACTTCTGGTACATAAGAAGTTGTTGAATTGTAATACAGTGTCTCTGAGGACCTGCTCTGCCTTTGTGTCACTTGTGTTTAGATGTGTGCCTCTTCTTGATAAGTGAGAGTGTGTCCTTATGGCCCTGGTACATAGTGTGATGGCTGTGGCTTAAGAGGGAGAAAGGTCATTAGATAATTCACTAGCAACAGAGTTGAAGCCTTGTGGTCTCTCTCGACTACTCTGTCATAACAAATGTGCAGACACGGATTTTCATTCTGGAAACATTTACATGGACTCTAATAGTTCAACCATGGACACTCTTCAAAATAAAGCAACATTTGGGTTAACCAGTTTTTCAGGTGCCTTACAAAACAAATTCCTTCAAATGCTCTGGATTTCTACATGCTTAATGACTGAAGATGCCCTCTCCACAGTATATTTTAACTCTGATATACCAAGGATTCAGCTATTATTTTTTAAGTGTTTCATTATCCATCTTTAAATTATTTGGTCTCCTCCCCAACTTTAATTTTCTTCCTCTCCAAGAAGCCCCATAACAGTTATCTGAACCCTGTGGTGTAATCTTAAAAGCTCAGCAATTACCCTTGATAATGGTGATGTGAACTATATCCTATCTGACCTTGAAATTGTGATGACAAACCTGATGACAAATGGTCATGTCAGTGGAAACACAAATATCACTAATAAGAAAAAGAGAGAACTTCACATAGTCTGGAAAGTGGTTTACAAATCATCTTCACAATTTCTACAAGTCATTTAAAGATACTCATTGCATAACTTTTACATATGTCATAGCAAGCATAAAATTGGTTTCAATGAAACAATGAAACAAACATTATGTGTGTTTATGGTATACTTACACCAGGAGGCTGGTCCTTGGAGAACATACCCCATGTATGATAGTTTAGATCGTGCTTATAAGTTTTATGCTCTGTTTCCCCAAAACCATAAACATACTGAGATGGCAGTTTAGTCGTCACTTGGATGAACATGTCTGAGAAGGTAAAACCTGGCACAGATGAATCCCAACTAGGAGAAAAGACAGGGAATTAAACCAATGAGAGACAAGAGAAAGAAAAGACAAGGCGTGTGGTGGTTGTGGTAAGGGTTAGTCAAAGGTAGTAATTCACATTATGTTTAAATAAATAGGCATAAAGACCCATGGGGAACTGCAGGCATCCCTTCAACATAAATTTTAATTAGTAAAATTTCAGCTGACAGTTCCAAAAAAACCATTGGAGGTTTAACTACAAAATAATGTCACCCTTGCTTTGAAATATTCTTTGAATAGACTCCAAAGCTGTGCTGCTTCATGTGACATCATCATGAATGCTGAACAAGCGGAAACAACTTCAGGCACTGATGGACTGAGAAACTTTCCTGAGCATATCTCATGTGACTGCGCAACTGCACCAGAGGGTTTGACTCAGCATTGTTACTTTAATCTTTTAGGATAAAAGAGTTTCTAGTTGAAATAGTTGAAATGGAAATTTTAACCCATTTTTGACTTTGACTTTGACAATTTATTATTATTTGAGAAAAAGTGAGAATATTGTTCTATCTATCTATGCTTTATCTATTTATGCTTTATTTAACAAATAAATAAAAGTGTTGAAAACACATTTTAACAATTGAAAAAATCATTTCCATTAAAGAAAAGCCTCAACATACCTAAAACTTTTGGATACTCACATTATGGTCTCGGTGCTTTTCCTAATAATCTGGATGCCGAATGGATACTGGACAATAGCGACCCTGTAAAGCCTATTGTTCTCTTCAGTCTCAGGAGTTGTAGGAACTGACAACTCCACTGGTACCTCATAGCGATCATTATTTGGGTCATAGATCTGCATGTGGAGGAATTGTTATTGCATCAATTTATGCACATCAATCATGAATCAATTATTGCCGCACTACGTGAACAAAAAAAATAAATAGGCACACACCTTGAATTGCAGCATGTCACTGCTGTGATATTTAATGTCAACACGGAGTGTGTCAATATCACGGGACTGTGGACGACCACTGCTCCTGTACTTGGTGTTCCGAATGATATCAATTGTCATCCCCTCATTACTTTGCCTTAATGATGTGACATTGTAACCATAGTCTTCTGGATAGATGCAATTTGGGGCACCTTCAATGGCAATTGGCTATGTAGGGAAAAAAGAAAACATAATGGAGCACTATGAAATAAAGTTTCAAGACTGACAGCATCACATCACCAAAAGGCTATATTTAAGTGGCAATTGTTAGGAAGGCAACAAATCAAATGTTCAAACTGAGATATTGTCATTGCATTTCTAATATGTTCTAACTTTGAATTTGATGCCAGCAACAGGTTTCAAAGAAGCTGGGTAAGTGTAAGTGTTTGGGCACTGATGATGCTCATTTAGTGCAGTTTTGAAAGCAAAATGTTTATCCAAATAGGTCAAATGGACTCTCGGCCATTTGACCTTAGAACTGAAGTAGCTTCTCGGATGAGAGGTGAAACGTCTTCAAGCAACTTAAAGAAGTCCAGACGCTTTTCTTTCCAAGCTCCTTAGACTACGATGACCTGGATGACTGAGAACCTTCACAGACATTTATCCAAATATGCTTGATTTGGATTTCTGCTGGTCTGCATAGTAGCATTTTTCATATAATGAAAGCATTTGCACTTTTCATCATTTACCTTTAACACAGAATTCCAACTATTTGGCAGAAAAATAAAATGATATGTGTATGTTAGCCTACGACATGAGAAATTCAGTAGGCTACTTACATCCCAGATACAGCCTCTGGCCTCGCACTTAGCCTGATCGGCATTGTCCTCTGGATGACAGTTAATACGTAGTACTTTCCACTCTACCACATAGGTCTCCCCCAAGATCAAGTCAAGGTTGTGCAGGGTCAGCACCTGTGGATTGGATAAATTTTAAGGAAGGAAAGTGTTTGCGCAGAGATTACAGAAGCCATTGAGAACACAGCCCAGATCTGCCTGGCGATGTGACTGTGTCATGTTTATGACACATCGGGATGTGGACAGCGTCACCGCTGCTAGCACTGCTAAGGTTAGCCAAAGTGTCCACACTTGTCTATTTTTTTCTCTTCTTTACATCACTAACAAGTTATTCACCAAGAACATCCCTAACATACAGTAAGAATGAAATGTTTAAAAATTAAATAAAGTAATCAAATAAAACACACTTTAGCTTCCAGGGTGACTTGTTTAATATAGATTTAGATTTTAGTGTGTATGAAACTAATGATCTTTAGCAGCTGTGAGCTATGTTCATTGGTCAGACTAGGCAAACGGAGACTGATGAACATGACAAACCAGAATTTAGGTTTAACAGCACAGATACCTTTAACCCGCAGGAAATTATTACAACTCAGTGTCTTGTGATAAATGTAAGGTTGTGCCCGTGACCAAGGAGACCTCAAGGATTTGCACAAACACTGCCACAGCCACATATACTTGATAGTGTATGTACATGCAGTTACTTACACACACAACAAATCTAAAAAGTACTGCTTAAAGAGTCTCTCGACACTTTACAGACTCTTGCCTTTTGCTCCTAACCCTGGGCACTTATGGTAGAATCATTGCTCTTAGTTGTTCATTTTCACTCTTTTTTCTCTTTTTCATAATGACATGCCCCCACACACTCTCACAGATGTTTTTTTTATGATTTTCACCCAATTGTTAGCATTTGTTACACTTAGAGGCTAACCTTGAAGTGAACAATAATGGTTTCATTCCTGGTCAAACTGAAACAAATGACAGAAGTGTGGCTGCTGTAGAAGTCATCCATTCTGCACCAGTCATGCAATACTAAAGTCTGTGCTTTCTTATTATTATATTAATTCATTGATTGATAAACCTACTGTACACACAATAAATTTCATTTACTTCTGCAACTTCCTCCTAATGTTTCCTTGTTTCCATTAACTAGTCACTAAATATATCTGTCATATATGTTGCTTGTTTGTGGACATTAGATTAGAGATTTTCTTTTTATTATTCATGTATTTGATTTTTTTACTCAAAAAATGGCTTCTGCTGCTGCAGATCACCTATAGTCTGACAAAATCTACATTCACGTGTGTTATAAATAAAGACTGTGTGACAAACACAAACAAGAAAAAAAAAACAATAAAAGTTGCTTCTTTTTTTGCATAATTATGTCTAGAAACATGCTTGTATTTACCTTCTTGGCTCCATCGTAGTCTATATTGTTGTTATCTAATATTGTAGTAGTGTTTGTAGCATCAACATGAGTTACAGAGACGGATGCGGGAACAGTAGGTACCCCAAGGATGATAATGTTGTCAAACTTAAGGTTGTTTGGGTCATTGTAACCATTGTTGGTCACCTGCATCGTCAGTGTTCCCTACAAGAAAGCAGACTATGACTATGACACAATCACATAATTTGACCTTCTAAAAATGATCCCAGATTTGCAAATTGCAAACACACAATAAGTTTAGTGCCATCCACCCCAGAGTAATGTAATGTAACGTAATGTATACATTAAACATGCAATTTAGTCCTCAGTGCAGTTTAAAGCATAAAAAAGTTTGATCCAGCAATACTTTAGCATCCCAACATTGGTCAACCATGAGTGGTAAAGTGGAATGAAAAAGTCAAAATTCTTGGGTGGTTTTGAACTTTGGACTTAAGCTCAGACTGAAAGAAATATGTTGGCTCAGTT
Organism: Pelmatolapia mariae; assembly: GCF_036321145.2. Taxonomy (NCBI): domain Eukaryota; kingdom Metazoa; phylum Chordata; class Actinopteri; order Cichliformes; family Cichlidae; genus Pelmatolapia; species Pelmatolapia mariae. The sequence goes on along the minus strand of NC_086239.1, from coordinate 13,900,380 downwards.
TGAAAAAAAAGGATGTATGAACTTGTGAGGGAAAGTTACCTGGGTAACAGTGAACTTGTAGTGGATGTAGTTGCTATTCTTAACTGTGTCTGTAAAGAGAAGGACACGCAGAGCTTTATCTTTGTCACAGCACTTGAACACAAATGATGCATAGTTACACAGCAAAGTGTAACAGCTTCAGCTTGTTAATACGTGTGAGCTAACTGAAAGTGATTTAAGAGTCACACTGGCTAATATCCTTTTTTTGTACTCAAAAAGATAACTTTCATTTGATGAAAAAAAATGTATCCAGAATCCAGTCAGTGGTAATAGCATTACACAACATACTAGCAAACAGACAAAAAAAAAAAAAGAAAGGAGACAATACCTCGGGAATCACCGTCATCCCAAAATAGCTCTCCAGCTGCGCTGTCATAGTCATCAAGAGCAATGATCAAACCCATGGGATTACGCCGACTAGTTAAATATACATAAACACACATAAAATTACAAATAGCGTTCACATGAATAAAACAAATGCACCAAATGTAAGAATACAACGTTTGCCATTATGTCCATGTTTGTGATAATCTGTGTGTGTGTGTGTGTGTGTGTGTGTGTGTGTGTGTGTGTACCTGTATGTTGTGGTGACATTAGGCTTCTGTGTTGGGAGGATTGCTCCACCCCTGATGTGTAATCCAAGCTTCTCTGCTGGTAGATACATTTCAACATGCCTTTTGCGGTCTGCCACTTGTTCCATCTGATCAGAAGGATAGCAGAATAAAATATTAATTTAACTGAATTCCCTCTTGTGGGCAAAAGAATCTATGTGATGCAGACCTTTTTTCCTTTTTATTGAAAAACAATTATTTTTGAAGTGATACATATGTAGGGTATGTAATTTTAATTGCTTTTTACTTCATCGTATTTAATCAGAGTTCACCGATCTTTTAAATCAGTTAGTCATCATCAGTAATTGTTAATCAAACTCTAGTCTCATACTATAAGCAGAGGGGGTGGGGGGTGGTTACTCACAAATGAGTATGTAAACACATGCAACAATTATGAAGTGTCCACCTTAAAAAAAAAACTGTAATTTGTAAAAGACATCTGATTTGGAAACAAACTATTTTGCACAACTGGATCAAATGCACATAAATCTCATTGTAAATAACACTGGGCCTTTTGTGAGGGTGTTCCCCTGACTGACATATCCTTTAAGCCCAAGTCTCACCCTTGACAACAGGCTTTATGAAATCTGGATGTTAAACTGGCTTTCAAAATATTATAATGATAAACTTCACATATCTCTCTGTCTCTCTCTCTTTTTTAAATGTGTCCCTCCATTCATCTCTGGTCCAGTTAGAGCTCAGCTGTTTGATCCCCTGAGGACTAAATCCTCAGAGCAGCCTAAAACAATTTAACAAAAAAAAATCCCAATCTCTTCCTTTTCTCCTTTTTACTTACTTCCTTCTCTCTTGTGATGCTCTAATTCTTTTTTTATCCTGTTTCTCTATGCTCTATGTGAGGGTGTGTCCGGGTGTGCATGTGTCTGTGCATGAATGTCTGTTTCTGTGTGTGCGTCATTTTATGCAGTACAATATGGGCGTGTGTGTGGGCTAGAGTTAGTGGAGCATCTATAAGCAATTTCAGATCTTATCTCCCCCTCATTGTCTGCCTTAAGGAGGTCTTCTCTAGCCCTCTCTTCTCTTCCTCCTCTTAGTCTTGCAATCTTCCTCTTTTCTGCATACTGTAATTTTCATTTCTCTTGCCTCTTTCTCATCCTCTCTTTTGTTTATGCTTTCCTCTGTCTCTGTGTAATTGCGCTACCCATCCTTTCCCCTTTCTTTTCATTCAACTCCCATCCCATCTGTTTTCTTCTCATCCCAGTGTTTCTCCAGTATTTCATTGCTCTGTAACTTGTTTTTCATGGTCATTTTCACTACATCATCGCTCCCCCACCCTTCTATCCTCCTACCCAGATAATCACAGGGGACCAACCAGGACAAGGGGCCGGCAGCAAGACAGCCAATCTAATCGTTCATCTGATCAGTGGGCGCTTTACATCGCCACTGTGACGGCTAAATAAGGTCCCAAAGGAACTTAACACCTCTTTTATCTCTCTGTCAGGGAGATAGTCTCTCTCTTCTCTTCCTTGTCCCCTCTCTCGCTCTTTGTCCTCATTCCTACTCTGTCTTATCGCTTTAGTCTCTCAGTCTCAAACAAAAACTTGAGGCATCAACTTTCATGTGACAGGTTGTGTTTTACATGTTTTTGTGACAAATGTAACATGATAGTGATAAGCCCCCCCAATCTATCTGATTTATTTTGTTTTTTTAAAACTATTATGATTACAAGGCTTATTATGTTAACTCAGCTCAATGAGATTTTTAAGGAAGCTGTTTTTGATTGAGAGTGTATTATATTGAAGATATTTTATTATTTTGCTTCCCTAAATGGGATTTAAAACCTTTCTATACTGTGATGTCTGAAGTTAAAACCCAGCTTTCCTGCATTGTGGGTTATACACAGTTTTATGACCATCAAACCATAAAAAGAGTGCAATTTATGAATGTGCACTTAACTTGGACAAGCTCCAGTAAGCCTCTGGTAGTTACCTTTGCTATTAAGTAAAGTGAACATTTCAGCAAGAATTTAAAGAATTGTGGTTTCTGCAAGTGTGTAAATTAATGTATACAACTCCATTAAAGGCAGTAGTCGTGCTACTTTACAAATACAGTTACAGACCCATACATCTAACGGATAGTTGTGCTACTTTAGAGGAAACATTTCCAATGAGGAAAAAATATCCTTACCGTCTCGTAGTCGTACCACCGAGCATCAGGTAGATATGCCGACACCTTATCCACACCCTACAAAAAACAAGAACACAACACTTACATGACTATCTATTTGCATATATATCCAGAGAAAGTGCCTCGAAGAAAGTGAGGATAGCTCTTTCTGCTATAAATAACTGCAACTTAATTGTAAAAATGAAGAAAAAATGTCCCCACCAAGGAAACATATTCTTAAATTGCCTATCATCCAATACAAAGTTTCCACACAGGCCTTGTGGCATTTCAGTCTACAACACTATGATGTAAGAGACGACGGGAAAGATGGCATCAAGCAACAACTGATAGGTGACAGCCTTTGATGGCTTAAGGTGGTGGACAGACAGGGGCAATCAATAGACGAGCGCCAAGCCTTTGATAGCATTGTCACTTCCCTGTTCTTTGTGACAGTGCAGAACAGAGGGAGAATGAGAGAGAGAGAGAGACATTCACAGAGGGCACAGCTAAAGAAAGTGCAAACTACAGGTCCTTCTCAAAAAAATTCTATATTGTGAAATACAGTGTGACAACTGCGCAGGCCAAGGCCTGTCACGGGCACTGATGGCAAAAGTATCTCCCTTCCAATTACTCTCTCACCTCCTCTCTCTCTCTCTGTCCCTCTCACGCTGTCCTTTTTGTGGACTGTTAAGGTCTGTCATTAGGAACATGAAATAGGGGATTCAGGAGGACAAGAAGAATAGTGGTGAGGCATATTTAAACAATGACAAATAACACCAAATTATTAAATTTGAGAAGTAAAAGAAAAAAACAGGACATGGTAAAAGAAGAAAGACTAAAATATGATCAAATATATAAAAATAATGGCCTGCTAACCAAATTAAATGACTTAACACCCCCTTAAGGGCCACAGATTCACACTTTGACGTAAATCACCAGTCACAACTGCTGCACAGCCTGTGGGATGACAGCCTGGGGAAATGGATGCTCCCCCTATACCTCGTTTTCTGGTGTCTGATTTGCTCGCGGCTCCTATCACTCACACCACTGACTAATGGGAAGGGACTGCAGGACTTAGCATGGCTGCTAACTGCGTTTGATAGGGAAACAGCACGAAGCCTGTATCCTTATTTGGAGCACTGAATCTCAGTTAGCTATAAGGTAAGATTTGATCAGGTGAGCCAAAGATTCATACTGGCAGAATGATCAGATGGCAGATGAATTAAATGAGAGCGGCAGAGAGAGAGAGAAAGAGAGGGAGAGTATGAGACACAGAGTGAAAGAGAAGTGGGATGAAATGAAATGGGATCACAAGGGTGAGTAGACAGCAGCTGATTAAGAGAATGCAGATGAGACGAGGGAGCCAACGTTTGATGAAAGGATGAGCTGAAAAGAAAAAGGGAGAAATGGGCATGAGAGTAGAAGTATGGATGAAGACCAGAGGGGATGACAGAGATAGAGTGCAGGAGATCTCTTCAGTTTATCACAGAGATCAAGGTTAAAGCATTGATTGATCTGCATGATAGAGAAAGCATCATTAGAGAAAGAGATAGGCAAGTAGACAAAGGAATAAATAAAGAACAGATAGAGTATAGTAGAGAATAGTTAAAAAGGTGAGTGTAGAATATCAAGGGTTGTTAAAGATCATCCTTTGACCCTTGATGATATCTCTTTATATTGTCCTTCAGAGCATGACACAGCCGTCACATATAGTGAGCATACTCTTGCCACCTGAATCCTTTTGAAATTGCATACAAGAGGACAAAAACACTTCGACGACACTGCAATATAACCCTTCTTAAGCTGATTAATCACATGAAAACAATTTTCATGGTAAAAGAAAATTTACTGTTTTTGTCTAAACAGACAGAAACAGGGGCATCCATTAGGGCGCTGGGCTCTGTACCTGAACATTATTTACATGGCATTGTTTTCCAAAATGGTGAAACGAGAATTTAGACCCTTTTGTTAAGTAAAAGTCATAACCTTACATAAATGATAGTACAAAAGTTTTAACGTCCATGTATGCATAAATAATAGGGGTGCAACGATACACAAAATTCACGGTTCGGTTCGATATGATACGAAAAAATATTCATGCCTTTTTAATTTGTCATTTATTAAAATTATAATTATATATTTTAACTCAAAAGTACAGTTTTTAAATTTAATGTTGCTGAAACAACAAAGTAATAAAAAAATAAATCTATCTGATCTAGAAATCACTCATCTTTGGAAAAAGAGAGTTTATTACAGAGAAATGGCTCTTTCCAAAATAAAAGCTATACTATACGCTTCTTCTGGGCTATATTCTCGGCAGCATATTAAACATATCAGGTCCCCATAAGGAGAATCATGTGCTAATGGCTGTCTAAATGACTCGGGTAAAGTTTGTAGCATGCGTGCTTGTTGTTTTTGTCTGCTTCCACTTGTCTTTGCACTAGGATGATGTCGGAGTAAATGTGCAGTCATATTCGTTGTGTTCCCACTAGTGCTGTCAGCGTTAATCTCATTGAAATGACGTTAACGCCACAACACGGCAAATCTCCGTTAACGAGCTACCGCGGATCGCCCCGTGTGTGGGGCTGGACAGCGTCAACACGTTAACGAGCTAACTGCGCTAACGCACTAGTTCCCACCAATGTAATTGAGCATTGCGTGGCACATCCGACATACTGTTTTACTTTTGTCCATGACGCGCTTACCTTCAGGGTCATACTTCACATGAAGACCAAAATAGTTCCAAACGCCAGATCTGAATGAGGGAGGGGGAGGCTCAATTTAGTGATGCGCGAATCATGAACGAATCGTTCAATACTCGAGAATCACTTTACTGACTCACGAATCATGATTCACAAGCCCAACTGACTCACTGACTCATCCCTGTTGCTGTTAGCAGCAATATATCTAGCTTATAATTAAAATTGTGGAGAAAAACACAACATCCAGTATCTTAACAAAAACATTTCTGCTCTGAACTGGAAGAAAAAACCCTGAGTAGAAGCTCACATCAAGACAATAGCTCCTCGGTTCACAGCAGCATCGCTCTGCTAACATGCTAACAGCACATTTGAGCTACTCACCCCCTCCCTCCTGTGCTGAATCGTAGAGCCAGCGAGTCACTCAGGACTCGCTAACCCCCTCCCTCCTGTGCTGAATCGTAGAGCCAGCGAGTCACTCAGGACTCGCTAACCCCCTCCCTCCTGTGCTAAATCGTAGAGCCAGCGAGTCACTCAGGACTCGCTAACCCCCTCCCTCCTGTGCTGAATCGTAGAGCCAGCGAGTCACTCAGGACTCGCTCACCCCCTCCCTCCTGTGCTGAATCGTAGAGCCAGCGAGTCACTCAGGACTCGCTAACCCCCTCCCTCCTGTGCTGAATCGTAGAGCCAGCGAGTCACTCAGGACTCGCTAACCCCCTCCCTCCTGTGCTGAATCGTAGAGCCAGCGAGTCACTCAGGACTCGCTCACCCCCTCCCTCCTGTGCTGAATCATAGAGCGAACGAATCACTCACTCACTCACCCCCTCCCTCCGGGCTCACAGCTTCTTCTTCTTGGTTGGCAACCAATGTTAAGGCGCATTACCGCCCCCTGGCGCACGGCTCAGTGGACATTTAGATGAGAAAATATATACTTGACACATTTAAGGAAAATACTAATAAAATAAAAATAAACAAGATAAATGTTCCCTTTAGAAATTTTTTTGCTTTATAAAATTGTTGTTTTCTTTTAGAATCACTCATCTTAGCAGTAGGATTTACATGAAAAGAGAAAAGAAATTAAGTTTGAGTGAAAATACATTTTTTGCACTCTCTGGTCAACTGACTCAGTGAATCAAATGACTCAAAAAACCCGATTCACTTTGGTGAGTGACTCATTAAAACTCGATTCAGTAAAAAGAATCAAATTTACCATCACTAGCTCAATTTGCCATGTTGCAACGTCTCGCTAGCTTGCGCTGTGCTCAGTGGATCTGCGCTTGACAGTGCAGCCTAGGCGGATAAGTCGAACGCAGATCCACTGAGCTCTCAGCACAGACAGCAGAAGAAAAGTTGATAAAATAAATTAAAAATTTTGAATTGTTCGATACATATGCGTACCGAACCGAAAGCACTGTATCGAACGGTTCAATATCGATACGAGTATTGTTGCACCCCTAATAAATAACTATGCAGACTGGTCAGGATCATACACTATATTGCCAAATGTTTTCACTTACACATCCAAATGACTGAATTCAGGTGCTCCAATCCCCTCCATGGCCACAAGTGGCTATGCATGCTGACTAATTCTACAAATATTTGTGAAAGGATGGGTTGCTCTAAGAAGCTCAGTAAATTCCAGCGTACTGTGAAAGGATGCCACCTGTACAGCAAGTCCTGTAGTGAAATTTCACTCACTATGAAATATTACACAGTCAACTGTTAATGGATTTAAAACAAAGTGGAACCAAATGAGAACAGCCAAGCCTTATATCACCAAGCGCCATGCAACATATCAGATGCCGTGGTGCAAAGCATGCTGCCACTGGACTAGGGCGCATTGAGAAGTGTTCTCTGGAGTAACGAATCACACTTCTGAGTCTGGATTTGGTGGTTGTCAGAGACCAATACTTGTTTAACTGTGTTGTGCCAACATGACTGCTCACCATTGCACAAAGCAAGGTCCATAAAGACATAGATGAGCAAGTTTGGTGTTGAAGATCTTGACTGGTCTCCACAGAGTCCTGACCTCAACCTAATAGAACACCTTTGGGATGAATTAGAGCACAGGCTGTGAACCAGGCCTCCAACATCAGTGTCTGACCTCCCAAATGCTCTTCTGGAATAATGGTAAGCTCTCAAACCTTGTGGAAAGCCCTCACAGAAGAGTTGAAGCTGTTATAGCTGCAAAGGGTGGGCCGACATCATATTAAACCCAATGGATTAAGATGGGATGTCACTCAAATTCATATACGTGTGAAGCCAGATAAGCAAATACGTTTGGGTATAGAGTGTACGTTTAAACGCATGACCTCTATAGGTCAGACTCTGGAAGATGACCCTATTTACCCAAAATAAGCCTGCAGTTCTTCCCAATGCCACCTACAGACAAAGACAACATTGTAAAGCAAATGTTTAATCCAACTCCTGAATAACTTTACCTACTGTAAATTTATTCAAGGGCATGTCTTCACCATCACAAGCAAGGTCATATTTTCCCCTCCTTGGAGGACTTCTAAACATTTCTCTCTGTTCAATTATCAGGGCACTTTGATGGAAAGCACATTGCTTTTAAAGAGAAGGGAAATGAGCAGTGAGTCATAATTGATGCCCCAACACACCCACTGATAATGGATGTCTTTTTATCCTATCCTGTTTCCAACTGCACAACAGCAGTTGAATTGTGTCTCTGGCTGTGAAGGCATCCCAAATAGGTGCATTTGTCTTGGTTCACAAAAATAACATCCTGCACAGTTGCCTCATGCCTCTTCCTTTCCTTTCCGTATACTCTGTAAGACGTAAACTCTAAAGCATCACAAAGCACCCCCCCCCCACACACACACACACACACACACACTTCTTGTATTAGAAACTTTTTCACAATTACACTGATTGAAGTTACTTCATCCTCAGCCCGACAATGAATCCAATTCGCTTTCCACTATTCTGTAATTCACGAGAGGCCGCACTAAATTGCTTATTATTCAGGCCACTTTGACATGACCGCAATCACTGCATATGCACACATACATATGTGCCTACAGGCACACACATTTACATATGCAGGCAGCTGCACGCATGCACACACACACACACACACACACACACACCAAAACGCAAGCGCACAGACACACACACGCGCACAGACACACACACACACACACACACTGAAACAAACACAAGAGTACACACTTCTATCTACACTTCTAATCTGCTCGTAATGAGGTCAGTGCTCTCATTAGAGCTCAGAGAAAAGAGGGAGGATATGGAAGAGAGAAGAAAGAGGGATGAGAGTAGGGGAGGGCAACAAAGAAAATCCCATGTCATGTTTTCCCAGTGGAGGTCGCGGTGTGTGCGTGTGTGTGACTGTGTGAGTGAGTAGCTGTTCAGCTGCAAGACACGTTTCTCCATTTTCTATGCACATTTCTTTAAGTAATGTGTATGATGTCATTTTGACCAAAGTATCTTCATATGTATATGTATTCTGTTTCTGATATGTCTCTCTCTCTGTGTTTTAACTTACCGGATCCAATACAGGTGTGATGAGCAGGTATTTTCCCCAGAGGAACTGGCGATCTACTGTCCAGGTTTCGCTGTCAGAATAGAACCTTGGGCAAGGAAGAATATATATTAAATTAGGCATCTTTGTCATTATGCTGTGTCCAGCCAAAATGTAATTAAACTACAGCCTGTACATTTTATTTTCCAGTTTGTGTTTTAGAAAAGCTTTAGGATGTCTATGCTTTGTTACAATTCTAAACTTTATATTAACATTAAATTAATGTTCACCCTTTGATTTTTCTAATTTATTAGTTCATGTCTTACTAGATCACATTTTCCATGTTTTACCCTGGCTGGCTCATTTAAGCTGTGTGGCTACTAATCTCCAGTCGGTTTCTTGCTGTTGAACTCTACAAGTAGCTCGTAGAGTCATGCATATACTTTACAACTTGTCACTTGGATGCCATTATGTTTTATTAATGCCCTAGGTGTCTTTTTGAATGGTGAAAGGGATAAATAGTTGTACTGCAACACGGTCCTTGTGCTTCTCGCTATCTGTTTATCATGTGGTTTGCTAGTTGTCTGATTGCCAAAACATAGGCTAATTTTTCTTGTGCTTTTAAAAATAAAACCACTCAAACAGGAGTGTATTCACTGGATTTGGAATTGCTGTCTTGCCAAGGTCTTAGTTTCTGTTGGCATGTTGTCCTTTCATTCATTGCCAGTGACATCACTTTTTAGTTTATAGGCCAGGGTTGCCAGGTTTCAGCTACTAGCTTTCAGGCACTTGGAACAGAGCTTTTCACTATGTAAAATTGCTCACTTTCTTTCTTTAGGAAAAAAAGGAAATCAAGGAATATTTGGTTTTGCCTGTCTTGACAGTTGTTTATACTGTCTATTTCTGTCTTGGTGGGAGTATTTGTGGACAGAGTTACGGTATAGTAGCATCAGGTTGTTTGGATAACCAGGGAGTTATCCAAACAACATGATGCTAGTCTTCTCTTTCCTCCTAGATAACACCTTCAGAGATACTGTGACATCACCTACGACCTTGCAGATAATAATGTCACACTCCTCTGTGGCATCAGAATGATGGTAGTGACCAAGACAAATGCCCTATTATTGAATAAATTACATTTCTTGTATGCAACTAGCACAGTGCCCACTGTCACAGGGATCACAGGGACATCAACAAATATGGATGTCACCGTCGTTGGAGGTTGATTTATCAACTATGTTGTGTGATCTGGTCATTAGGAGGTCACAGCAGTGTAACATCATCTGTGATCTGTCAGATGATGCCAAAGTGACCTAGCTGAGATGAAAAGACAACCACTCATCAGAACGCCCCGATTTAGCACTGCACTTACTGAGGTCTCCAGCAATACACAGTATGAAGTACATGAGAAATACTTTTGGAAGATTTAAGGTTTCGGTGGTTAGGAATAGGTATTTGTTGAGGTATGTCCACAAGTGAGTTGAAGCAACTGCAGTTTGTTTGTGTCTCTGTTTGAATTGGTAGCATAATGACTTAACTCAATAGTAGATGGGACTTACTCATGCAGAACAGGACGTACAACAGTCTCTCCTGCAGTGTGGGCTTTGTAGAATAGCGTGTAGAGGTAAGGCAGAAGTGTATAACGTATATTCAGGTAATGTTTTGAACTCCGGACCAGTGCTGAGTCAGCACCATATGCAGCTGGATCCTGAGGCTGGAGATAGAAAGATGGAGTAAAGGGATGGGGTTAATGAACAAGAAATAATAGAGAAAATAAAACACATATTTGTCCATTAGTTACTGAAAAACAATGGGAACGAGATAAGATAGCAAAAGAGTGAATATATTTGAGCAAGAGAAGGAAAGAAAATCACTGAAATTAAAGGAAGTGAGTGACGATAAAGCAGTAAAGAGGAGGGATGAGAAAGTGGAAAATTACCATGAGCAAATACACATTAACCTTATTCATAATGAATAACCACAAAATTATCTTTACATTGGAGCAATCTAAAAGTACAGTTTATAAAGACAAAGAGCAAAAGAAAAAAAAATGAAAAACTGAGAGAAAGAAACAGAGGTATGATGTTAATTTGATGACAGTGGTAAGTGTGGTAAGTGTGAGGGTGATTAGCTGCTTACAGGCCGTGGTCCTCTCATCTGGCTAATCATTTATGCCTCCAGCAACTCTGACAGTCTGATGAAAACTCATTTGTGTCTGTGTGTGTATTTGGACTATCTGTATGGGATGTGATGAGCGCCATGATTAGGGCAAAGCAAAGGTCACACTTTAGCTGTCTTGTTTAGTGGAAATTGTACATCAGATTCATCATCATCGTGTCCCTGTCTTCAAGCAAGTACTATCACCAACCCCCACCCTAAATGGAAAATGTTTGGGAGCATCAGTTTTCATGCGATTCAATAGTGTAGAATGATTTTTCGCATAAGCCATTTGTGTTCATCTATATAAATAGCTCAGTGGCAATATAAGCACTCTTCTAGGCTCAGCAGGCGCCTTCCCTGTGTTTCTCAGTGACATTAAGCCACTGATCTGACCTGTGACATTTAACGTTTTAGCCTGCTTGTTAAATATAAACATGATTTTTACTCTGTTAATATTACCACCTGTTTAAAATCATTGTCACTGAAAATGAATCCTGACTCTTTTCTAAACTCTTTTCTTGAAGAGCAATTGTCCAGTCAGAAAGTTAAGAAAGGCAGTCAGTGCAATACTGCAGCTGATGTGGAGAATCCACCATATTACAATAACTTTATGTTTATCAATATCAATTCCTTTGAATTTCATTGCACCATTGAGATTGTGAGTAATATTTTATTTCAGACTCAAATGTTGTGTTTTTCAGCAGCTTGCATCCTCAGTGTTAAACACAGATTCAGCTGTACTTGCACCAGTGAGGTGATAATCTCCACGGCTACAAAAAGTTTTTAACTGCTTGCTACTTCATAGCACCTATACAATGTTATGGAACGATGTGTATACCCTGCAGTACTTTACACCAAACAGCAAAGTTGTAATATACAGACTGACAATCTAATATAAGAAATCTGGGAGTACCTTGTAGCCCTCAGCGTTGTGGTTCCGACTGAAGGGGTAGAAAGCCCCGACCTGCATCCAGCGACGACACAACTCCTCAGTGGAGTCATCAAAGAAACCACAGATGTCAGCTCCAATCTGAAAAACATTTACAATGACATTTAGCCAGAACCTACAGTATAATTCTAACAACATTCTTAATATTGTTATATCAGAAAAATCAAACTAGACTAACATTTCACAAACTCTGAGAAAACTTGAACTTGAAAACAAAAGATCTCTAGATTATTAATGTTTCATTATGGCCTGGTTAAAAAATGGTCCAACTGTAAGGTTAACAAATCTCTTGTAGCACTAGAGTGATAACTGCCTTCATATTTATCTTCTAAAATGCCTCTCTTCATGTTGGCTCCATTTAGTGAGGATTTACTGGCAAACAGTAGATGTGGGTTGTAATCTTTATTTACATTAATTGCTTTCATGGAGTCCAAGAAAGAGACTTCAGTCAAAGGCCAGTCTGCAGAGACTGTTTGCTTTCTATTGTTTACTACCGGCCACATTTTACAACAGCCTCAATGGGAGGGAATCGATCCAAATCCTATTTCTCCTGCTTTCTCTCCGTCTTTCTCTCTGCGTTCGTGTGAGCGTGTGTCTACTGAGGAACCCAAAATCTGCTTGACACAGTCCCAGCAGGAGAAGTTGGCATGTATATATGACTACCTGATGTGCACAGCTGGAGGCGTGTGCATGTGTGTATTTGCATGTACACTGGACTCCCTGTCGTTTTCTTACTGCTGTTTGAAATCTGCACACTAGCGATACACACAAGCAAGTACAAGGTCCACTCGGTTACTGGCTAGGAGTGTGTTTTCTGAACGTGGTGTTGTTCCAGGAAAGAAAACTGCTGTTGGTGCAGACATTTTAATGGATCTTATTCCAGACACACTTCTTCTTGTCTGCTGTTTGAAATTATGTCTGAGCATACATTCCAATGACAACTAAATCTTCTTTAAAAAAAGCAAAAGAGAGAACCATCCAAATGCCAGAAACACATGCTAACAAACAGATTAAGTTCTATGACTGGTTCTGGAGCTTTCTGTAGAGTACAAATGATATATATACATATACACAATATGTTTTCATTCTTCAATGCTTTGCTAAAGTGAAAATAAAAACTTAAATGGTCACATTTATTTGTCTTATCAAATGATTTTAGCTATTTTAAAAATGATATGACCATTACATGACCTTCTCTGAATGTTTGCTACTCACATAGGGTATTCCAAAGAGGCCAAACTCTAGCATGCCAGGGATAGCCCATTTTATGTCATTCCAGTTGGCACCATTGTCCCCCAGCCAGTGACCTGAATATTTTCCCACACCTGGAAAGGAGGAGCGGGTCAGCAACAGGGTACGGTTTGCTCCAAAAACACGCTGCAGAGCTCTGTGGCAGAGAATTCAACAAGAAGACAAGCAGATGATACAGGGTCATTAAGATAAAAGGACAATGGGACAAAAAAGAGAGTCAGAGAGAGCACAAGAGAGAAACATATGCACAATCATTTGTGTTTGTGCATATGCACAAACACAAATGATCAGAGAGAAAGATAGATAGATAACACAAGGGAGCGTAGCCAGAATTGATTTACCACTACACATTAATATTTTATTCGAACAAAATTGAAGCATTATCAATCTCCACGACAATATAAAGCCCTGATGATGTTTACAAAATGTGTCTCCTGCCAGTAATACATTTTAATTAGTAGACTAAGAAAGAAGAAAAGAAATGAGTAGGAAAGCTGACAAAAGAATGATGAGCTAGCTTTAATACCAAAACAGTGAGTCAGCAAGCTCACTTCAGGGAGCTTGTATTTCATAGTCTTGAGTGGGCTGTGTCTGTGTATGTGTGTGTGTGTGTTACCATATATAGGCAGATTGTTTCTTTCGAATGTAAATGTGGTTACGAGGGTAATGATGAACTTCGGAGAATTGACATGAGCAGAGCTTAAACATTAAATAAAAGTTAGAAAACATTTGCCACACTGAGGAAAATGTATCACGTGCAAGGCTGCAAAATGGTTTTATGAGATTTTATTTTTTTTTTTATGATTTTTATTGGCATTCAAGTTAGCTCTTAAAGCTTATGCACTGATGAGTCAGGATACACTAGCAGAAGAATATTACAGTTTTATATTACTTTATATTACTGGTTGCATTGTTAGGAAAATTTGACATCTAGGTTTCTGATACAGATCAGCAGCAACAGTTTTCTTCACCATTATTCTGAATCCACAGTGCTGTCTTGGGTCTACAAATTGTATTAAACCAACCTGTCAAACTGTAACTTTGAATCATGTCTCTTGGTTCTTTAAATGCCGGCTGGCTAGGGAACTTTATTTTATTTTCCCCAGTGTTTTTCTGTCTACTGAGTATCTTGTCTCTACGAAGAACTCCCACTGCATTGTGTTGGACTGCAGGTAGTGATGGTAGGCCTTGTTCTGCTCTCTGGAGGATCAGCAATGGGCTCAGAGGCCACCGTAATAAGAAATTGCAGTAGGCCAAAAAATGGCTCATACACATCTATGCCAAATTCAGCAAGGATGCTGAGAACAAGGACTACTGTAGTTCAAGACAATGGAATTGGAGCCCTTCAACAGCATTCAGATAAGGAAATAAGATGAACCAATGCTAACTGGTTAGCAAGTATAAAACATTAATAATAATAAACCTGCGTATGGTGAAGCACCTTTTTGTCCCTCCTCAACAGATTGCCAGCACCGACAATATATTTAATACTCCTTTCTAAGTTTGTGCACATAATGGGCCATTAAACTGTTTCAGCACCAGACTCATTCAAACACACTGGAAGCTAGACTCATTAAAACAAGTTTTCGGATTTAACACATTGAAGTCAAGTCAACTGCTCTGGACTTTAGCACAATGGGTCAGTAACATCTGATTCTACAACTCTTGATTTAGAAAATTATGTATATTACATTATTTTCACACTGTGTATTTTGAGTTTCCCAGAGTCTCACTATACTGAATGGGTGGCAGAAAGTTGGCCTTCATAGCACAACCTGAACTCTTCCTGTCATTGATTATTGATGTACTCACTTTTCACTAGCCAGCACCATAGAGTAGCCGTACAGACTGTGGACATCATAATGGTTTCCCCAAGACTGCTTGGCATCCATACACAGAGTCTTACTGTACATCAAGTTGTCGAGAATGTCTGAGGGAGAGAAAAGATAAAGGAGTGAAGAGATGGAACAAGGGGTGAGGAGGCATGAAGAGAATACAAAAAAACAGTGATGGTGTTGCGATGAAGTAAAAGGACAGAAAGAATGAGATAGACATTGATGTATACTCCTATAGGATGTCAGAGCAATGAGGAAATGAGAGAAAAGAGAGCAATGCAGGAAGATGACTAAGGAGGAGGGCAATAACAAGGATGGCATCAGGGGAGTGTGCCTTTTCCAGTTATGATCATCCTATCTGGGACACAGTCAGAATAAAAGACATGGCAGAAGAGTCATTTTCAAAATTCTTCTTTAGGGATCTACGATCCTAGATGAGTTTTCTAGAAAACCATCTAGGATACACTATGCATGTACAATGACAATAAAGGGCTTTTCTATTACTATGTGTGCTAGTGTAGCTAATTTATCAAGTTGTGTACAATATTTGGGCGATGACCTACATTTCTATGGTATCCTTTGTTTCTTTGTATTAAATATATACCAGTATGACTAGTTTTCACAGAAAAGGCAGAAAATAGGGAAAAAATGAAAATCATTCAAAGGCCAAATGTTAAAACCTGCATCTTTTACTGACATGTGCCCATTTTGAATTAGGTAGCCACAAAATAAATAAATAATTAACTTAATTAATAATAATACTAATAATAATAGATTACTAATTAAAAATGATTATAATTAATTATATCTGCAGAGTTTAGTTGCCATAGTAAATTATTTTCTACTCTTTCTTGAAATATAATTTCTACAGATCAACAGTTCAGGGCCTCTTCTTTGGTATTTTAGTAGCATAATATTCAGTTTGCATTTTCTTGAGTTATATTTCAAATGACTGCCCAACTTTTTCTGGATTTCTTTTTTTTTTCTTCTAAAAGCCACAATTTACAGCTATAAGAACAGTTAAGTACGTCAAATGATTAGCATGATCATGGCTCAGAAGATAAAAAACAACATCTCTTACTTGGAATGAATGGAGGGTAGTTGAGGTTGTTTGAAGCACAGCCCTTTGCTGATCCTTGCTTGAAATTAGAGACCTCATTCATGTCCTGCAAGGACATACAGTAGATTTTAGTGAGCGGACTTTTGTTTTGTTTAAAGACGGTTGTGAAGTAATTTTTTTTCATGTTTCTTAAGTTAAGAAAATTCTTGTTATTAGTGCTCTTTCTTGGCCCTTGGCCATTTTGACAATTTTCGGTCAGGACACAACTATTCATACCTCCGTTTTCTGTATTCAAAACTGACTTACAATCCAAAGTGCATCATGTTTGACCTCCCTGTAGAATCGCTCATACTCATCCACCCACCAATCTATGCAGGCTTGGCTGGTGTAATCTGGAAATACAGCCTCTCCTGGCCACACCTTTGAGGGAGAGAATGTGAGAAAAACAATTTTGACTGGTCTACAGTAGTTAACATCACTCACAGTTTTCAATTCTGGTTCTGTGTAGGTGTAAGTACAATTTTTTTTTTTATGTGCCCATTTTTTATGCATTTAACATATATGGATGTGAAACATGGCTGAAACAAAGCAGTAATTTAGTCTGCAAAATAATCTATATCAACATAACACAACATCACCAATCAACATAACAGGGCACGATCAGTCAAAATTATGAGCTCTGCAAGAAAAATATAAATGTTCCTATGTAGATGTTGCAGGACCAGCTTAAGGAAGTGGCAATGACAGAAAATAGAGGACAGATGAAATACAGGAGAAGCGGGATTGATGAGAGAGAGATGGCTAAGGAGAAAAGGGATAAAGAGACAAATGAGTTGAGGAAGAGTAGAGAGGAGAGGAGAAATCGATAATGCAATAGAAATCTCCAGACGTGACTGTGTGTTAGAAGTCGTCCTTAATGACATGTATTGAGAAAAATGATTAATCCACTGAGAAAGGCAGAGGTTTTGTGCGTTTGTGTGTGTATGTTTGTGTGTGTGTGTGTGTGTATGTGGCTGTATTTCTGTATGTGAACACTCTTGAAGAGCACAGTAGATATTAAATCTCAAGGTTGCTCCACTCTAGCTATCTTTTACCTTTACTTCCATGGGCAATAACTTTACAACCTAGTTTTCAGCAAAGACATGAATCATACTTATGTACGCTCATGTGCTTGCAGACACGCACACACACACACACACACACACACACACACACACACACACACACACACACACACACACACACACACACACACACACACACACACACACACACACAAAGATTTATAGGCAGATGTTTTTGGCAGATGGTCAGAAATCCAAGGTCAAAGCTTATTGATAGTCCCTTGCAGATGCTTTCCCTTGCATCTTTTTTTGAGCCCTTCCTTCCTTCAAGACCAGATTTTGTCATCTCCAGCTGTGTACTAATACTGACAACAGGATAAGTAAAGTGCTGTCATTTGTAGCTGCATATCTCACTGTTTCTTTTACTGTTTTTATGGTCTTTTGTCTGTCAGTCTGTCTCTCGAAGTTGTTATCCACCTGTCTCTCTTCTCTTCTACCGCTATCAGTCCCTCTGCCTACCTTCTTTCCAAAGTCTCTTTCTACCTCTCATATTGTCTACCCCCTCCTTTTTTGTCTGTATCTGATAACCTATCTATTTTGTTTCTTCTGTCTCTTTGCTTCCTGTGTATGTCTCTGTCACCATGCCACAGTAAGACAGCCAGTCTGTTTCCCTTTACATTTTCATCTAATCTATTATTTGTGTTTCTCTGTCTGTCTGCACATACCCCTTTCTCTGTGCATGTTTCTGTCTACAGTTAAACCTTCATTTAAATCCAGATAGGTTTCTTTTAGCTCTCCCCACTGCCCTTTATTTTAACTCTCATCTATCTTTACTTTTGCGGTATGAACAGAAATGTCCACCTGTTTGAATGAGGTCCTGCTATGACTTTACTCAGGCACTCAAACATGGGTGCCACCAGGAAAAGCTTTTATCTACATATTTCTCAGCAATTATTATCTATTTAAAAAGCAGAATATAGACCAGGTCTGTTTCAGTGCCTACCTGATTACAGAGGCAGCAACAGCAAAGGTTGTTGGCAGAGACGCTTGAATGTTCACAATGAGAATACATAGAACTGCATATGTAAATAAACTGCAAACAAGTATGGCCACTCTTGTGTGTAGAAACAAACCACAAATTACAGCAAAGAGTTTTTTTAACCCACACAGCTGGATGCGCATAAATGAATGCAGGGACTATGGGTCTTTTCTTTCTACCTTTCTCTGTCTTGTCTTTCTCGCCATTACACATTCACACACAGGGCTACACACACACACGCACAGACTCATGGCTAATGTGTGATGTGGTGATGCAGAACTTTTTAAGATTAAGCACTAATGCAGAATCAATGCATATGTTTGACCTGTTATAAACAGGATGAAAAAACTATTAACAGTGGGGCAGGGTCTCGCTGTGTGCATAATCAAAAGCAACACTAAAGAAAGTATTGGAGCAACACATTTTACTCTGCACTTCCACTCTCTTTTTTAAAAAATGTTCTCAGCGGGGAAAAGGATCTCTCAATGAATATATTTATGTTCTATGATTGTCCTATGGAAAATTATTTTCCACGAGAACAAAGCTGTGACCTTGCATCAAATATCAGCTGATTGTATCAGTAATATATGCAGTCCTGTAAAGAGCTATGTGCACTATTATTGCTTCAATAGAAATTAAGAGGATAAGTAGCAGGAAGGTGCTACTAATCAACAGAGCTGCAAACTATAGATGAAGTAAAGATATTTGTACTGCTTACATTTTCAAAAAAGATTCATTACCTCTAGGGGAGGTATCGATTATTTTGCATCATTGCGTGCCTTCCAGGAATTAAACCAGACTGAATCTATATAGTGGGAACCATACCACACACAACCCCACTGGTATATCCACTGGTGCTTATATTTAGTTTTTCACATGGCTGCATAAAGTCCTTTATTTTTCACAACTGTTTTAAATTGTTCATAAAAGTTTATATAGTAAAATAAAAGTTTATATAGTTATAGTTCACATAGTTTTGTTAATTTTATTATTAATTAACCCTTTATGAGTCCCCTAAGGTTAAATAAATAACAGACTATGATGAGTCATTTGGATGCCAGTCAAACTGTTTGACTGTCTGATTTAATCAAAATCTGTTATGCTTTTTTATGTTTTGGGTTAAGCAGCTGAAAGGTTTGAAAGGCTTTAGCTTAAAAAGCCAAATTTGATAACTGAAAAAATATGCTAATATTTAACCTCTAATTTCATAAGCCTTAAAAGTAGCAGACTCCAAACTGTTTGAAAATAGTTCCCATTCATTCCTGTGTTTAATTTTGATTGAAAGCACAGTTGAGGTTTCAAAGTTAATTAAGTAATTTTCTTTTTAAGTGAGTTTCCTCTTGTTTGTTGTGTGCATGTAATTCATTAAATTAGGTTTGTGCACAAATGTGGCTCACCTCTCCTACTAGAGGAGTTACTCCATCTGATTCAGTGACCCAAGCATTTTTCGCAGTTCCACGGTCATAGGACTCATACGGAGCATCCCCAACCCTCTTACTGGTGGCTATTGCTGGATCCTGTCATAATAATATAAGTTGAAAACAAATCAGTAAATACATAAAAATTACACAGCACCATTGGCATGATTTTGAATTGTTATTTGTTGTATCTGATGTTACAAAGATTTTGTACTGTATTATTGTATTATTACACATTATATACAGAACTCACATCACAAAATTGCTTGTAATACAAGAATAAGTTCATGTAGTAATATTTGTTAACATGTCCATTACACAAATTATTTTGTGCACAGCAAAGTATTTCTTACCAGGATAAGGATATATTTCTGTCCATTCTCATGGAGGTATTCAGCAAACTGTGGAAGTTCTGCAAACTTAACCTTGTCATAGGTGAAATCCTTTTTATCCTCCATGTAGTCTATGTCAGTATATTGAATGTCCTGCATGGGGTAAAGAAAAATGCTGCATTGGTATGTGATGTGCATGCATTTTTTACTTCAGAAATTATATAGGCTAGCATAGCCAAAATCTTTGTGTTTCAAAAAAAGCTTTAAATCTAATAGCATATGAAATTAATTTACCAAGTTTTACATATGCATTAACCCTTGTGAATTAATTTCAAATGAGTTTTAGAAATGGACATTAGATATTCAAAGCTTCTTTTGAAATACAAAACTTTTGGCATGGCTTCTGTTTATTAAAATTAAATTTGCATCTTGGATTGCAGTGTAATACATTCCAAATTCCTCATAATGCCTCCTAAATGTACCCACTCATGTATTTTTTTTCTTTTTGTGCTTAATTTTGGCACATCTGCTAAAAAGAATCAGCATTTTTAGCATTACTTAAATGTGTCTTTCACACTGTATATTTTCATCTTAACATAGCTAGCAAAAGAAATGTTGAACATTTGCATAGAGTCTTACTAACAGAAAGACCTCTGATGACTTTTGGAGACCTAATGTGAGTGCAAACAACTTTGGTAATGTGCTGCTAAACCTTGGGAGGACAATAGCAATGTTAACACAGTCTTCTTTTTTTGCCAGGGTGTGACTTTATGCTTGCTCTCTGCCTGTTGCCTGCCAAAATCTACTTCATATCGATGGAGCAGATGGTTTGGAAGGCTCTGCCAGATCCTTCCTCTAATGGTAATCAGCTCCAGACATATTAGGGAGAATGTGATAATACCCTCTGTGGTCTATCTAATGGTTATCAAACATGTCCCTGAGTACAGCCGGAGAGAAAGCAGCTGCATCCTAATGTCTTTGGATATGAAAAAAGAGATTGGAGATTATAAGAGTGAAATATTGAGATGGGTTGGAAATTTGTTTGCATTTGAGTGTTAGATAAGACAGAGTTCAAATGACATCCTCGACTGTTGCCATCACTGCTGAGTTGTGACAGAGTTAAAATGTTTTATTGGGACACATAAAGAACATGTATAGGAGTCTACCTTAGTAATTAAAGACAAAAATGTACAGCATTGGAAAAGAATCGGTATCGAAAAGACTCTTAGCAGTTACCTCTCATGGCTCGACAAAGATAAGCAGTAGGGCTCATTCCAAAGAAAATGTCAACTGGAATTGATATTTACCAAATGTCTCAGAAAGGAATAGGCACTGGAGTAGTTTTAGCATTCAGTTCAGCGTGAATGAGATAATGAAAGGAAGTCGATCGATTGATCTTTGATTGCCACTAACATTCAGTGACGTTTGAAAAATAGTGATCCCAGGATTGAACCTATACAGCCCAGCAGACTCGCCATTATTTGACAGAAAGCTGGATTACCCTGTGTAAGCTAAAGGCCATCCCTATCATTCTGTCTGTCTGTCGAATTCCTGTTTCAACCTTCGTATCACGTCTCCACAGATAGTGTAGTGGTTAAGGCTCTTGCCTCCGGAACCACACAGTGGTGCATGAGTGCTTCAAATTTAACAAGGGGTGCACAAGGTGAAGTATTGATTCCCCACATTCCCCCACCTCTGAAAGCTTTACAATTGTGGTAGTAGCCAAAGGAATCCCTCTCTATAAAAACCACGCATTGCCACTACATTTCACACACTCGAGTTTTAAAATGCATGTTTTCTAAGGAAGAAACAAAGAACAAGGAAGAAGTAAAAGGCCAGGTGATGTCAGTGACACCAAGTCACATGTTTTCAGTTTCCAGAATGTTCATCATGACCACATGGTCAGTATCAGTGGTATGTAAATGCACCCTACATTTATTACATATAATGCATGATATTGTGATATAATGGAGATAAAATATATAAGCAAAGTTGTTCAACATTTTATCAAAATATTATAAGGACAAAATCACAGATGTTTATGGGGGCGGCAGTAGCTCTGATAGCAATTTTAGATAGTCTGAAGAAAATGTTTTTCTAAAATATGCATGTTATGAAAGACAAATAAGGAATAAAAACCAAGCAGACAGAATCTTACATATGGAAGATCCACAGCACGGTTCCTCTCCACTGTTTCCTTGACTATACTGAGGTTGCCATAGTTCCACCGAGAAAGCTGGAATCCCAGTGACCAGTAGGCAGGAATGACAGGCTTGCCAATGAGCTGAATAGCACAATTGGAAATACTTTTAATGCAATTACCACGTCAAGGCAACACAAAACCCACTTTACCCAACAGTATTAACCAGAAAACCTGCCAGACATATTTCTGAATTTAGAAAATCACCTCGAGGAATTCATGCACCACTTGTTCTGGTGTGTCACCAAAGAAAATGTAGAAGTCAAGCACCCCTCCAATTGTCCTGTAGGTCACAGCTGGGGCGGGCTGCAGTATCACATCTGGTGAAAACACAGAGAGAAAACATATAAGTATCAGTGTCAGTATTATGTTTAAAAATAAATTACAACCCCAAATTGATCGTAAGCCATTGTGTACCACCAATCCTCTGTTTTGATAAAACAACTTTTTTGTTGTTTTAATTCTTCAGAGAATTATTACTTTAAACCTAAACACAATTGTATATGGAGGACATATCAGTCAATTCCTATGGAAATCAATATATTAAAAAAACTTTCATGAAGCAACTGTAAGCATAAGCAACAGAAACATGTCAGTGGGAATCACTAATGCTTTCAGTCATCTCCTTCTCAGAATAAAACAGTCATGAAATATTCTCTTTGATTTGTCAGCACAATTCTTTGATTGATGCAACAGTAGCTCCTTTTGTGTTGGGGGATGAGGATTAACTGGCGCTTCGTATGCCCTTGAACCATTTAGAGATGATTTTCTTGTCCCGAAGTTTCATGTATCAGTGTAAACATACGGTATGTTTGTACTTTTTTGGCAGTATGTATGAGAGTGCTTGTGCACATAGATTCTGTAGTTTTTAAACACAGTGCTGCTCAAATGTTTTTTTATGTGTATGTGTGCATTTGTTTGCATGCTCGAACCCATGTATATTTGCTTTTATCCAAGTACCAGCAAGTGTTCTTGCATTTGTGTTAGCGTAATTTTACCCATAGCATTGCTGTTCTGGAGAAAGACCCCAAATGACTTCCCACTCTTATCTTCCAGACAGAGGAAAAAGGGATAGTGTCCATAGAGGTTATGTGTTCCCTGTAGAGAAGACAGGAGGAGACAAATGAATATAGGGTATTGGTGCCTTGTGAGACCACCATGTGGGAGACTTACTGAAGCTGAGGGGGTGCCTACACGGCATAATCAGCTCACAAGGCATTCAATTATAAGCCTTTTGCGAAGGCAAATGCACATGTAAGACACACATGTAAACATGCCACACACGCACAACTAAGCAGGCCTGATTTTAAGCACATATGTCTCTTTGTGTGTGTGTGTGTGTGTGTGTGTGTGTGTGTGTGTGTGCTGTCTTTACCCCATTAGGAAAACCATCTCTTGTGAAAATTGGCCAGGTTCTCCAGTTTGTGTCATGGCGATATTGCCTATGGACATGCTCCCCCAGGCCATAAATATTATGGGATGGGAGCTTGGCAGACAGCTGTATGTACTGGTCTTCAAACACAATTGGAGCCATTCTAGTGTCAAACCTGAATGTAACCAGAAAAAAAGTGAAGTTAAGTAGGAAGTGAAGAGACACACAGATGCACTGGGATGTGGAATAAGGGAGAGGAGATAAGAGTGAATATGTGTGAGACACAAAAATAAAGAAAATGTGCATGAGATGGAGCAAGATGAGAGTGGGAATGAGACAGAGACATTTTGATGAATTGAGTTGCAAAAAAAAAAACCAGCGAGTAGACAGGCCATCCCATCAAGCGCTAATAAGCCCTCTGGGTAGCTTTTCTGTAGTCTTCAAAACAAGACATACACTGGTTACTGAAATACCCAGCCTGCTGAACTTTCAAACAGCTGTCAGATATTACAAGTAAAGGTTTTAAATGCAGTAAATATATGATTTTATTTTCCTTTAACATCTTCATTTAACATCTTAACCCTAATTCTGTTCAAAAAGATCATTTCCAAATGACAGGCACACAGGCTTAATAGAATGATTATGAGCCACATTGTCCATTTATCTATATAGTAAATAAATAACAGATCTCGTGGAATTTAATGCCATAATAAATACCAATGGTAACCTGCTGCAATTTTTATGATTTAAAAGTAAATATGTAAACATTGTTATCACTGTATTTTATGGGCTTTTTACAGTTCATGGCCTGCTTATTCTCATATTCTTATCAAACTATAATTACATTATAACAATTTAGATCTTGGTAAACATACCATGTGTTAAAAAATTCCACAATGGTAGTCTCTGTAGCTATGCTTCACCCACAGTGCCAAAACGGATCAGTTTGGTTGCTAAATCATAAGATAATCTACTTACGATTTATCTTGAAAAGAATTTTAAAGGCCTGTGACTAAAGGTTGCGTGCAGTGTTGAGAAAGACAAATGAAACTTTATAAGCAGGTCAAACCAACGGCTTTCATTTTATGTAACTGTGACTTTAACTTTAATTGTCTTTCATTATTTCTTTTTCGTAAGTAAAGAGTGTCGAAGAAAATAATTAACTGACTCTTTTTTTTCTTACAGAAACATAACTCAACAATGAAAGAAAGCCAATAAAAGACAAAACACTAAAAGCAAAGGATTAGATAAAATAACTCTTGTACATGTTTTGTCATTTTGAAATGTGTTGGCATGTCTGAGCAATATGAATTCTCTATTGGCAGTGTAACTTTTGTTTCACCAGTTTCTGCCAAGAGCAAAGATAAACTACAGGAGTGTAAACTATCGTTATCAGTATTTTAGAGCACAGAGATTATTCTAAGTATTGAACATTTGCAATCAACCAAAGAAATCCCCGTACACTGTAGAGAGTTTGAATCAGAAAAAAATGGACCTCCTATTTTTTTCATGAAATAACTGTGGACATGGTCTCTGTCTACAAGCTATTTTTTAAACCAATGGAATTTATTAAAGTAAATATATTTTCCTACATTGAATGAAATGATAAAAACCTCCTTTTAACCTTTTCCCACCAATGATTAACAATTAGCAGGAAGCCATAAACAGTGTTTTTTTTATCAAACAACTGCACAAAGGGCGCATTGACTGGCGCTTGGTTGTAAATTTCATTATCGTTACATCAAGGAAGACTGATAAGCCGCAGTGATACCTATATCGATAACATCCACACAATTTGCACCCCTACTATAAATTAAACATTTTTAAAAGGTTGCTTTGGCTTTCACTTTTCCTGTAAATAAATCCACATTTACCTAGTAGGGAAATTTGTCATGCACCATAAAAGCCAATAATGATGTACAAAACACCATTAGCACTAATGTATGCAATTGTTGTTTTTCTCTATTTATCTGTGTTTGTGTGTTCTGTGGAGGAGTTTGTCACTGCAGTGTCACACAGAGCCAACTAAGCATGCACTGAATCAACACGAAAATAATGACTTATTGTTTGAGAAACTGTCTTGTAACATGGAATGGTGTCACCTGCCAGTTTTGCATGACAGTGAGTTGATGTGCTGCTGAGACCACCTTTGTGGCTTTCTTACACATCTGCTTCAAGTGATACACATAATCTGTGGTTCCGAATTTCCAGTGTCAAATGTCTAAGGGGACAGTTCTGATAAGTAATAATTGTAATTCTAAATAAATATTTAGTAAGTCAATTTATCTTATATTAAAATTTCAGTACCATGGCATCTTAGCATTATTATGAAAAATCTCCTCCACACTACGCAATCCCCTGCTGCTATACATGCTTTAACTCAGAAATGCCCTTATCCCTCTTTACTAGCGCAACCATAGTATATAAAACAATGTATAAAGTACATAAGAAATTATAATAACAATTACCTTAATTTGAATCATGTTTTTTTTTAATGAATACACACAGTTTGCATAGTCTGATATCTTTTGTATATCCAATCTGAAACAGCAAATATACATGGTATATACACACAATGAGCACTTACACAATGTTTTGGTTCTCCTCTCTGCGTACAGTAAGGCCAAAGGGTTTCTGTGTAATCTGCAGTGTGTTGTTGATGGGACTGGATGGTGTAGGGTTGAGGCTAAGGATGTGCTCATGGGGGACCTCAAACCTCTTATTGTTGGGATCATAGATCTGAGGGAAAGGAAACAGTCATTTTAGGCAGTGAGACAGAACTCTCGCTGTCTCAGTAATACTCAGTTGTGTATATTTCTATTCTTCATTCTCAACGGCTTTTATGGTAAATGGTAAATGGCCTGTATTTGTATAGCGCTTTACTTAGTCCCTAAGGACCCCAAAGTGCTTTACACTACATTCAGTCATCCACCCATTCACACACACATTCACACACTGGTGATGGCAAGCTACTTTGTAGCTACAGCTGCCCTGGGGCGCACTGACAGAGGCGAGGCGAGGCTGCCGGACACTGGCGCCACCGGGCCCTCTGACCACCACCAGTAGGCAACGGGTGAAGTTTCTTGCCCAAGGACACAACGACCGAGACTGTCCGAGCCGGGGCTCGAACCGGCAACCTTCCGATTACAAGACGAACTGCCAACTCTTGAGCCACAATCTTTTATATTAAAGATACTTTGATTAAACTGCTTTTGAAATGAATAGTGTATCTCACAATTTTTTACTTTGCTGTGAAATCTGGCTCTGCAAACATGTATACAAGAATATAAAGCCAGAATGGTGTCAATGTTCACCTTAAATCGGAGTCGATTCTTTGTCTGCATTTCTGCGTCAATTGCCAGTTCTTTTATGTGTTGACCAAATAGAGATGGAGATTCCATTCTTGTCAGTTTTGCCTTTATAGCTACAAAAATAAACAGATGACAGTAAGATGGCAAGAAGTTTAATATATCATCCACATAATACAATATATTTACATAATGTAGAAATCAGTTACATAAGAAACATAAGTTTAAAAAATTCAGTTTTGTTATATTTTATTGTAAAGAGAAACTGTGTGAGCAAACATTCGTCAGGGTCAGTCGTTCAATTCAGGTGTAGCACCACATGAAAATCTTCACGTGAACTTAGACTGGACTTTATTTAAACAATATGTATTGCCAACTTCTTTTACCGCCATGATAAAAGGTTACAGAGTACTTAGTTGGCTCTGTTGTACTAATTTGCATAGTATCCTTAAGCAATACCTTTGCCAAATGGATGTCAAAATGTTTGATGACATTTTAAATTAGATATGGATAAAAAAAAAGGAATGCTTTCATTTTTATGTGTTGGTTCAATTCCCAACGCATAAAAATCTCAGGCTGGGCATAACATGATTGTTTTTGAATATTCTACTGAGTCCAAGCACATACAGACTTCTTTCTATTTATGTGCATATTTTTATCAGTTAGTGAGCACATGACTCTGAATTAAAGAATACAGAGGGGGTTTAAGGTTTTACCATAAGAATTTGGTGTCTCCTGTGATTCCACAGTATATCCATAGTTGGTTGGGAAGAAACACCAGGGAACATTACTCTCATCTCGTGGACTCCAACAACATCCACGTTCCTGACATTTCTCCTGTTAAGAGTATTGTTGCCAATATAATTATTTGTAGTGTCATTACTGTTACTATTAGAAGTGCTTTTTGTCACAATAGCAAATGCTTAAATTATGTAAATAATATTTATTTAATTATTCATAAATTAATAAATAAACAAAATCCCCATACACACACTTTACACTTTAGGAAATTAGTTTACCTGTGATGCTCCAGAATCAGGGAAGCAATCTACTCTCTCACCCAGAGGCATGCTGGGACATGTTGGAACAAATGTATCTGTAATTTCTGAGAAAAGAACAATACAACTAAGTCAAAATTATAAAGGGTAAACCTTGTAAATTTACAAACTGACATTAGTGTGCAGATTATTCTCTGGTTTAGAAATGATAATCATGTGAGCAAAAGAAAAGTAAAGGAGGAAGTGATTTTATGTTGCTTAAAACTTTAATACCATTACTTTGAAGTTAGATGTGTATTTCTCTGTGGTCCACCTACCTTCTTTCACACCAGATTGTCCCGTGGCAAACAGAACTATGAATGCGATTGATATCACAGTCATAATCGTAAACATCACCATTAACATCACCTCCAACTTAGAGAAGTGTTTTTTCACCATCTAACAGAGAAAAAATGCACAAGAACAAAATATCCATACGTACACAGTGATTACAAAGGCCAGCATCATTAACACTCGTTAATGATAGCAAGTTTACTACAGGCAAGGTCTCAGAGGTACAAAAACCTTTAGCTGCTTAATGATGCCCATTGGCAGGAGGCACACTCACAGACAGGCAAAAAAATAAAAATAAATAAAAACATATTTAACACACACATGCATTTTCCTTCCATTAACCTTGAATTTTTGGCAAAAAGTCTTAGGTATTAAATTCAGTAAAATAAAACCATACAGTTAAGCGAGAAGGAGAGTGGAGTGAGACTGAAAAAGAGAATCTGGAAAGGAAAGATGTCCAACAGGCTTAGCCTACTTTTTGCAAAGGCACCCATCATACAGCTCAAGCAATTAGGCTTCATTCCAGTAAAGTCTACTCATGTAGACAAAAACAAGGTGAATATCTGGATGTGTGTGTGTGGCTATGTGTCTGTTTGGGTGTGTGAGAAGCTTATAGCTATCCTGTTTAATGTGCTGTGAAGAGCAGGTGAGGGCGTAGAGAGAGACAGAGAGCCAAATGTCTGCATGCCCCTGTGTGTTAGCAATCAGCTGCACATCATAGAGAAACACTGAAAAGCACCTGCAAACATGCAATGTAAGGCACAGAGAAAAAAAAAATAAACAAACATAATGTATGTTTAAAGTACAAACTCTTTAAGCTCTCTACTCCTCCTTTTGGCTTCCACTGAATACCTAAAAGTAGGTTTCACTAAATCTTCCAACACACAGAAATCCTGAAACTAACACTGTTTTACAGCTGCACTTTTGAGGTTCCCTGAGTACAGCCAGTTTAAAATATTATATTTAAATAGAACTTTTATTAAACTCAATGACAGACCAGGAGGCAGTTAGCTTACCTGTAAATAAGTTTAAGACTAGCATAAAAATTGCGTATGTGATGTGCATCGTAACAACAACAACAAAAAAAGAAAATCAGCATCAAAGAACCCTCATAAGACATCTGTTCAGTGGAACCGCAATATAGTTTACACTATGCTTTTATGCCACTGGCAAAGAGCTTCATATAACCAACATAATCATTAATGCAGTCTTTCTTTGTCCACATTAATGTGAGTATAATTATATAATTTAAGCGCCTACAATCTACAAAATGTTAAAAAATGAAGAAAATTCCCACTGAACATCAGCTTCTTATGTAGTCATAACAAGAAAGATCTTTGAATGTAAAATTGTTTTTTCTGTTTATATATCATTATTCAGCAAAATCATAATTCATGCAGTACAATCAAAAGACTGTAATATACACTGTAATGTATTGTTATTAGTTTTTGAGTGAAACTGCCTGCCTCTGTAATCTTACCTTGGCTCTCTTTGGAGGTTGGGGCAAAGTGCGCCCCGTTCAAGAGAGATAACAGCTTTTCAATCCACAGGATGTGGAAGTGTTGCACATGGACAAGGAGGCTCAGCCCCCTTTACTGTTCCATGAATGGTTGTGTGTGTGCAGGGCTGTGTCTCTGCTGTGTACGTGTGCCTGAAAACCATCTACTGTTTGAGAGAAGAAGTGAAACCCCAAATCACCTCATCCGGGTGTTAAAATCATTCATTTACCACAGTCACAGAGTCTGTATGGGTGTGTCTGCATGTTTATGCTTGTATGGTTATAGTTTAACTAAAGATTACTGTGCATTTTCAATGGTTTACGTAAGATGTGACTTAGAGAGAGTAATCTTTACACTGTTGTTGCTATAGCACTTCAACTCAGTAGTCAACACATGTACAAATTCAGATTCACTCAGTTGATAGTGGAAAACTGAATTTTTATACCAGGAAGAAGAAACTTTTTAGGAACTTTTAGAACATAGAATATTATGTAAAGTTTTTTAATTTTAATTTTTATTGGTAAATAATTGTTTGTGTAAATGTGAGGACATTACTCTCAGGTTATATCAGCTTAGCAAATAAAGGGTCAACAAATCCAATAATTCAATTTGGAGAACCCCCCACAGCTGGCTCCAAGTGGATATTTACATTCGAGGATGAAAATTAGTGAATTATGTCAACATACTACAGAGCTCTACTTGAAATAAGAGAGCAGCATGTTGCCAGCATTGCTCATTTTTATCTTGGCATTATAAAAGCACTTCCTAAGTATTATCCTAAGGAGTTGTATGATGCACCCCTTGTTGATGAGTTTCATGATTTTCCTTGTTAAGATGCAGTCCCATTTTTGACAGGGGGCTTCCTTTCCACATAATTTCATGACTATGAAGTTTCCCTGGTCTCGTATTCATGAGACCCAGAAAAGTTATTCCATGATCGAGTGCTGCTTGATTTAGCTCATCCCAAACGTGACATCCAAGACATAATCTATGCCATTTCATGTTATACTTTAGTAATAAATTTATTCTATACCATTGCAAAGCAGAATAGTGAGGAAGAACATGAAGTATTTATCAGGTAGTGGCACAGTAGTCTTCCAACATAGAGCTCGATGGTAATAAACAATGCAATGAGCCATTCTGTGTGTAATCATTCAAGCAGGTTAGGCTTCTATCCCTGTCGCCATAATTTAACTGTCCAGCAAATACATAAGAGCATATTTAGCTTGCATGTAGTACATGCTGGGGGATGAAAGTGTTCAAGTTCTTCTGTTGATCATTATGCTCCCTCTTGGTCTTTCTCTCCTTACAAATCCAATTCCACTCTGTCACTGCCAATATCTGGTGCTCTCCCTCAAGAATGCACTGCCAGCCAATTTCAATAGAACAAACTGAAATTGGCAATTCACTCCCCTGTATCGATCCAGTCACTTTAAAACTAGGCACTCAACATTGAGAGCTGCCAACCAACCAAGTTATATATGGGGTTCATGTATACCTGTGTTTCTTTTTGTTTGCTTGTGGGTCTAGAAAGGAAACCTGTACAGCATATCTGACGACCAAGACCTCGCGTGCGTGTGTAGATATGAACGTGTGTGCTTGTACATTGTGCTGTTGATATTTCGCAACCAACCTGCTTTCTCAGGACACAATAAAACACTCAACGTCTCAATATTATAAACACAGTAATACAGTTTCAGATCTGGCATCAGTTCTCTGATAATGTTTCTATAATTAGGTATTCTCACCAACAATATATTCCAGCTAAAAATAATTGACCGAAATAATATACCACTCAGACTAATATGTTTTCTCTGTTTAATGTGTGCTGTTATAGTCTTCATTTGATTTGATTTTGCTGTTCTAATACAATGACTCAACTCATTCCCAGGAGCATAATGATCAACAGAAGAACTGGAACACTTTCATATACCAAAAACTGTCTGTTACATATATTACATGACACCATATGGACTGTTGCTGAAATGTAAAAACTCCTGTAACTGGTGTGTTACATCTTTTTTTAATTTACTTTTTCATGAGTATTAAGTTTTGTATTTTTTCGTGTGCACAGTGTGCCATTTCTTTATATATAATTCTTTATACATTTTATTTATACATTTTTATTTCAGTATTCCTTCAATGTTTTCTTTTGTATTGTACTTGCTAAACATGGCTGCTAGGTGTTCACATGGTGCTGTGTTATGCAGTGAAACAATGGCAGTACTGACAATATAAAAAGTACAAAGCAGACGAGGAGCTGTATGGCGTTTTCATGCACTGATGGCACAATTTCAACAAATTCACACATGAAATTTAGGCGTAAGTTCATCAAGCAAGATCTTTAATCACTCATCTGCCTGTTTTCCGGGCTGTTTGGCTGCTAGCAAGTGAGTTCTCATCAGTCCAATTTTGTACTCTTAACAGGTACTCCCAACAGATTTAGGATTCATTTAAAAATTTTTGTATTTACTTTCTTATAAACCAAGAAAGCTGTTTTTGTTAGTTGTTCCTCGTACACGACTAAAGACTAAGAGGGACAGAACCTCTGTGGCACCAAAGCTGTGGAACAGCTTACCACTACAACTAC